>NC_056733.1:469608879-469930709 GCF_019279795.1 Protopterus annectens
TGTTGGTTTTACTTGGGATGGCTCAATCCATGCATCCCTGTAGATGCTCATAGAATGCACTTGTAAAGGATTCTGCAGTTTGGGCAGCATTATCCTTTAGCAAGGGGGCTGTGAATCTTTCCACCTCGGTCTTAAGAAGTGTGAAGTTGGCTTTTGAAAAGTTTTTCACAGTGGTTTCCTTGACTTTGGGGTGGGGTCGGGATGTTGATGTCCAGTGTGATTAGTTTATGATCTGATCTTACCAGCGAGGGGTTTACCTCTGGTGTGGAGCACTGATCCCCCATGTTGGTGATGATCAGGTCCAGTATGTTGTCACCTCTTGTGGGTGTGGTGACCAGCTATTCCAGTGCGTCTTGAGTTTATAAACTCTAGGAAGCGTTGGGCAAAGGAGTTTGTACTCGAGTAGTTATCCCAGTCAATGTTTGGGTAGTTGAAATCTTCCAATATCATGGTGCTAGGTAGGACCTTTGTATTCTCCAGTGTTCTCAGGAATGCTGAGTGGGGGTCCTGAGACAAGGTAGGTGATCTGTAGCAGGCTATGATCTCAAAAGCAGCTTTGCCCACTGATAGTTGCACATGGATGGTCTCCGAGGCCTTGTGCTGTGCTACTATCCTGGAGGTGTGGGCATCCTTTATGAAAATGGACACACCCCCTCCTTTTGTATTTTGGTCCGGGTTCTGAGGCCAAAAGGTATGGTATGAGTTGTAGCCTGGTAGTGCTGGGGTGCTCTCTGGAGCTTTGAACCAGGTTTCTCTTACTGCACAGATATCAATTTGCTCCATGCTAAGGAGTGCCTAGAGTGCATGCATTTTGAGGTTTAGACTTCTAGCATTGAGTAGCATTACCCTCAGTTTCTGGTTTCTTGTTTCTTGTGTTGTTTATGGAGGTGGGTTTGTCTTTTGAGCCTTGCCTAAAAATGGCACTTTGGGGGTGGCAAGAGCCTTGGCCAGTATTCGAAAGCCTAGAGGTGACAGGTGCAAGCCATCTCTGGCGAAGCAGTGTGGCTTGTCGAGCATGTCATCCCAGGCTGACAGACACTGGATCCCCTTTGAACGACACCAATAGCTTAGTCAGTTGTTAAAACTGATAATTTTTTCTTCGTACTGTGGCATCATTCTTGGTGAGGACAAGATGCTACTCAGGGTCAGTGTCATACCGGCCTGGGCTACATGATCAGAGAGCTCCTCTATATCTCTTTTCATGTAGTCCAAGGAGGTACGTTTCAGGTCGTTCACACCGTGTACAATGACAGAGTCATATTTGTACTTGTTTTGGAGTGACTTGAGTGCTTGTGTTATGTGGTGTATCCTGGCACCCAACAGGCAGCGTACAGTAACCTTCTCTTTGTTCAGTCTAGTGAGTGGGACATCAGTGTGCCTGACAATAGAGTCACCTATTACTAGTGTATTGGTGCTTTTGTATTTCTAGACCCGGTCTTTGTATTGGAGTGTTTTTTACAGTGCTTATTAAAGCATTTTTTCCTTTGAGCATCGATTTATTTGTGCTTGGTGGATACTTCATTCTACTTTTCTCAGTTTATTTGGCTGTTTGGCTCACTATTTTTTATTGGTTAGTGTATTGGGTGTGTTGTTGTGGCTTAAGGGCTGTGGTTGCGTGGCACACTGACTTTCTGAAGTATGTGATACGTGGTTGTTGTTGTTTGAGGGTGGAGGTTGCTTGGATGTCTGCTTTAGAGGTCTCTGCTGCTTAGGCAGATTTTTATTTAGAGCCTCCGAGTATGTTTTTGTGTATTTATGTGTGTTGTTTGCTGGTGCATGTATGACTGTTTTATGTGAGACTGGAAGTGTGGTACAAGTGTTTCCCTTCTCCTCCTGGCTGGCTGTTCCAACCATGGGTTGAGAGCGCTTGGCCTCCAGTTTGGCTGTATAGTTGCATCTCTCACATACATTTGTGTTTGTTGGAAGGAGGAGAGGGTTGTCCGTGTACATGAGGCAATTGTAACATTGCCTCAAGATTCCCAGATTCACCAGCTGGCCTGGAGAGTATACGTGAAACTGCCCTTTGAACATGCCTGTATGGGTAGCTGAACTGCTTTACTGATTGTCTGGTAGGGACGAACTAGGGAGCCTTGTAATATTGTATAGTAAAGGGGGAGGTGTTGTGTTAGCATTTATTAGTGCTTACTGAGAGCTTTGAGCAAGTGCTGGGTTGTAAAAGGAAAGTTAGAGTGCTTACTTTGAGAGTTTGACTAGTAGTTCTAAGGGAAAAATTGAAGAGCAGACTTCGTGGAGCCTGGAATAGTTTAACCCTAGCTAACTGGCACTGCGCGGTGCGCAGAACCGCGCAAATGTGGGTTTTAAGGCAAAAAGATGAAAGAGCTAGGAATTAGCCCAAAACTGCCAATAAACTCCAGGGACAGATAGGCTGCTCAAAGCTCCCCACTCTCACTGGTGAACAGAGAAACTTCCTCATATCCAAGTAAGGATATGGGCAACATAGGAACTTATACCACAGTCCTGAATTCAGCAGAGCCTGAATAGTGGACTAGACTAGTGTAGAAAAGGCGGGAAACAAGAATATATATTTTTTTCTTTTTAGACAGGAATACAATGAATTTTAACAAAAAACACTTTAAATGCTTATATCAGGCTAGCGCACTTTAGTGTGTAGCCTACAACAGTTAGACAGCACAAAAAAACAACTTAATCAAGTGCTAACAGCAAAAACAGCAAAAAAAACAGTTTTAGTATGCAGCAAACGGCTCAGAAACGCTAGATATCACTTTTCGGCGAGACTAGCAGTCGCAGGAGAAAATGCAGAGAAAAAAATACTTATATCAGGTGAAAAGTCACTCTTTTGTCGCTCTGCTGCTTGCAGTACTCTGCAGGACACCACGAGGAGCTTGGCTGAGTAGAATCTCTTTGCTGCCAACCTCCACATGAGAATAACCATACAAGTAAAGTTCATAAGCCCAACCAGGCTCTGGAGGTTTTAGTGTCAGTTTCTTTGCTGCCATGGCTGTCTGCACTTTCTGTGCTAATTTGTCAACTTTGTCCCTCTGTAATTGTACTTTCTCAGCCACAGTGTCTAATTTTATACCCAGAAATACCAAGCATGTCATTGGTCCAACTGTCCTTTCTTCTGTCAAAGGTATCCCAAAATCCCTGGCTATTTTATTAAGTTTTTGAAGTCCTGGCTCACATGTCTGATGTCCTAGGTCCAATGAACAAAAAGTAATCCAAATAATGTGTGATTTTCCACCCAGTGGACCCCTGACACACCATCCATTATAAGAATGAGCTACACTTCTCAAACATAGCACTAACTACTGCACATCCCACTGGCATACAGCAGTCAATGTAATATTCACTTTCTACTTTAAAACCCACCAGCTCTTGATCCCTTTCCCTAGTAGGCAACAACTGAAATGCCACCTCGATATCTGCTTTTGCCATGAGTGCCCCTCTCCTTTGCAGTTACCAGGTTCAAGGCATTGTCGAATGATGCTGAAGTTACTGAGGTATCTGCTTCCATCAGCACATCAACAGACGTTCCAAATGGAAATTTAAGGTGGTGAGTGAGTCTAAATTCCCCAGCCATCTTTTTTTTTTTTGGTATCAAGGATGGGGGGGGGGGCACTCTCAACTTAAATAGTGGTGATTTATAGAGGCTTTTTACCCTTTCCAAATGTACTTTGTTCACCTTCAGTACCTCAGGTCACTCTCTCTAGCCAATCTCAAATTTTCTACTCAAAAGGCCATCCTCTGGCCTTTAAATGGAATTGAAAACCCCTCTGTAAAGCCCTTTTTCAACACTACTGCTACTGTTTCCTTATCTGGCTATACCCAGAGCCATTGCACCATTTTTTCTAACATAATGGGTGTAGGAAGGGTTCCCTGTTTTGACCCAATATGCCCTACCTAGTTTGCTATTTTTTTGTTTGTTTTTTTTTACAGACCTTGACAGGATGCCTCCTCCCACATACCAAACATTCATAATTGAGTCTTCATGCTGGAAAAGTGTGTCCCCCTTTGCTGTATTTGTAGCAACAAAATGGTTCCTCCCGTCTTGCACTCCTAAGTTGTCCCCCAGTTCTTTGGCCATGTGCAGAAAACACCTACCTTACAGGAAAGACACATTTAGCATGCTGATCGGGGGCCCCATAACCTAGCTCCCATAAAAGAGACATTTCCACATTAACCCATTGCAGCTCAGGCTGCAAGTGTTTGGTACTTCCAAATTGCTCATCATACTCCAGCCACCCACATTCCCCAGATGACTGGCTGTAATTTTCATGGTACAGTAAAAGTATGATCAAATACTGGTTACAAGGACAAGGTATTGTTTCATCATCTCACCAGCAAATATTGCATAACCTACCAACCAATTATCCCATGTTCTTCTTATAGTGAGCCACCGTCTAACCTCCAGATGCTTTTCCTCCCTCTTTTTTGTCTTCACCTTCCTCTTCTTTGGGTCTGTTCAATAGTGAGGAAAGGTGCACACGTTCACATGTTGCTGTCTGTTGCCTCACCTTCTCCAAAAGGTGTATTATATATATATATATATATATATATATATATATATATATATATATATATATATATACTTGTATGTCAGGTTACATGTCCGTGGTAACTCTCCTTCACCTCCTCCCACTGAGTTATTTGCCATCAGTTGTGCCTCTCCCTCCAAATCTGCTGTAACAGGCATCTCAATATGGCCTCTTCATTCCACTATTAATGTCCATGAACAGGTCCAACTTTTTCTCAGTCCTCCTTGATTTTCTCCTCCCCCTTCTAGGGGGTTCCTCTCGGAGGTCTGCTCTGCCCTGATTCCCTGCATTCTCTATTTTCCTGACCTTCCTTGCTTCATCTTCCTTCCTCACTCCCCATGCTGCTCAGGTCTGCCACTTCATTTCTCTCTCTCTCTCTTATGCTTGACTTTCTTGTCTCTCCTACTTTTGTATACACTGTCACCTTTATGTACATTATCCCATCCCCTAATTTTCAGCACTAGCAAAACCTTTTATTGAGCACTCACCTATTATGACCTTCATGTCCAGAAAACTTGTACTTTTCTCTGCTGTTTTCCCCCAGCAAGATTGCATTTCAATTGTACCTGTTGCCAAAAGCTCTGTTGTCACTGTTACTGCTGGTTCTAGTACTTCTGTCTGGTCCACTGTTGACTCTGTCAGATCCTGCCTAGGCACTGTCTTCCTTTTGTGCTAATTAATTCCTGTAGAAGTCTCTCAAATTCCTCAATCATGTTGTTGTGTGATCCCTTATGAAGAAAGAATAATATTAGATACCATCCTCTTACAAATTCCCCCATCTTGTTCCCTCCTTTAATATCACATGGCTACTGCAACCAACTTGCATCCATCTCTTTAACTGTATAAATCAGACCATTGCCTCTCTGTGTGTGCTTGTTCTTGATGAACCTTTATCGTTTTATGATCAATGGTAATTTTTTTTAAATAAAAATGCTTTATTATTGTGTGTATATATGCAAAACCCTCCATACTATTGGCCCTACCAATAGGTTGTGACGTAAGGTCCACTGAATCAATGCAAAAAACACAGATCTCTTGAGCTCTACTGGGCTCAAATCAACTTTTCACCATTGAGCCACGGGTAAAGGATTTACAAGCCCAGCTAACTGGATTTCAAGTAATGATCAATGCACTTGTAACATTACTGAATTAGGTACTCTTCCATATAGTTACACACACACACACACACACACACACACACACACACACACACACACACACACACACACACTTTGCTGAGCCCAAGATGCCATTCCCTATTAACCATCATGCAAGAAAATAAAGGCCTGAACAGAGTACCAAAACTCATACAAATTTATGTATAGCTCATATACTCTTGTAACCTTGATAAAAATGAAGTTTGTGTCAGAATTATTATCCTTGGCAAAAGGTTTATGTCAGCATTACTGAACCAGCAACGCCTGACATCAGCTAACTGAACTATCCCAATTAAAGTACCCAGCAACGAGTAATGGCCTGCTGTGATACAGACAAGTTTAGATAACATTCATGCATTCACAACCTTGCTAAAACCTGTTTGTGTCAGCAGTACTGTAACCAACAGTCCATCATCCACCAGCCATACTGGGCTTGAGGCCTTATAACCTCCCTTAGCTTCAGAGGTGACAGTCTGGCGAAGGCCTGAACTATGATGATTATAACTAGCACTATTTGTGTGTGTGTGTTTTTAAATTACACAGCTACCCCCAATATCCACAGGCCCAGCTGAGCCTGGAATCCATTCATCTTAATTAAGCCAGTGAACTAAGAAGCAAAAAGGCTTACCAAGGCCCCAAATAACCCATATTTGTGTAACAGTCAATTCACTCGTAACTTTGTTGAAAACATGTTCAAAATAAGCAATATTGTATGTAGCAGCCCCAGAGATCCACCAGCCCTGCTGAGCCCAAATCATTGAGCAAACATGCACAGGCCAGAGAAGGCCCAAGATGCCACAGTTTAGTTAACCCACTGTACACTTATAACGTTATTAAAACATGATTACATTAGCATTACTGTGCATAGCAACCCACCCAATTCTCCAGATGTACTAGGCCAAGCCACTGAGCAAGCAAGCAAGCAAAGGTCTGGGAAGGTCCAAAATGCTGCAGATTTAGATAACACTGATAACTATGTTAAACATGATTAAATCAGCATTATTGTGCACCGCAATCCCCAAAGTTCCCCAGCCCCATTAGGCCCAATCCCTTGAACAGGAAATTTAAACTCAAAAATGCCACAGATTTGGTTAATGCACTTACAACTTTGCTAAAGCATGCTTACGTCAGCAATATTGCACACAGCAACCCTCAAAATCCCCAGAGCTACTAGGCCCACATGACATAACTCAACCTTAGAACAGATGAAAACGCATGCAAATGCCAAAAACTTGGGTCTACCATGCAACCCATTTCAATATTGCCCTTATCTTATTACATTGTTCAAAACAACCCAATCATATAACCACTTCCTTTCAGTGGTTGAGAGCCATATGTACTGTGTCAGTCTTACCTACATTGCCACCTCAAGTCAGCTATATGCTTGATCTAAATTATAAATGCTGCTGCCTTCCAAAATAATATACTATAAAAACCTCTAGCTCTTTGAGGAACTTAAGCAGTAAACACTACATTGACTAATGAATGAGGCCAACCACGTAATTCACTGTCTTAAACTGTTAAACCAGCCAAATTCAAATTGTCATGCCCAGACATACTCAGTCTACAAGGCCGCAAAGTGAAAAAAAAAAAGATCTAAATAACTAATTAAATAAATAAATGAGACAGTGGCTGAAAGCAACCCAAATAACTCTAAAAGTTTCCCAATCAATAACTGATAAACCCCCAATACAAAGAATCCTGCTTGCTCCACGTGTAACTTCTGGCCTACAATGCTCTGTGCTCTGCTTTGTCCTGCTCTACATGTTAGGTTTCCTGTTATTGCTCAAGATGCCCTGGCATTTATTCTGCTCTGTTTTGCTCTGCATTTAAAGAGAGCTCTTGTCTGACTACCTGTGGTTTTTTAACCTTTTCCCCTGGCAGGAAGAGGTTTACTAGGCTAGCTGCTCTAGAGCCTTTACAAGCATAGCCATGTTAATCCCAAGTATCCCCATTTGCTGTTTTTGGGTAGTTTACAGAACAAATTTATGAACCAAGCAGGTCTGTGATCAACACCGACTACCTTTGTCCATGAGGGACATGGGTGCCACCCTGGGGTGAATTTGTGGTCTCCCATCCAGTTATATAGGTTGCGTTTGAATATCTGGTCTCACTGAGACCATGTTTTTGGCCTTTGTGAGTGCTGAGATGACCTGTTCTCTAGAGATACTAGGCAGAGGGCTGGTGTCCGGTATGCTTTGTGATATAGTAGGTGGGGATAGAGGGGTGAAGTTTGCACTGAATCTGTCAGCTAGCAGGTTGGCGATATCTTCCAGTGTAGTATGAGTGATCCCATCTACAACCAGTTCGGCACATTGCTAAGCTTTAGACTTCAGACATAGGAAAGAATGCCTTATGATTATCCTTGGCTAGGCATGTGATTTTAGTTCCATAATTTGCTTTAGAAGACTTTACAAGATTTTTGATTTTCTTATTTAGGTTTAGGAGGGAACTCTTCCTCTGCAGAGTGATATCCCTGTTGCTTTTAGACAACAGTGTACTCCTCTTATTATGTAATCTTTTTTTATACTTGGAAGTCCGTCACAGTGGCTTGTTTTTATGGGAAGACCTGTTTTGATCTGGTACAGCAGAGTTTATGCAGTCCTTAAGTGTTTGTACAGGGCATTTGCATACATTCTGCATAATGATCATTGATGTCTGCAATTGCGGGTGGTATGAAGCTTTTTATACCATCACTTAGTAGGCTATAGTTAGCTTTAGTAACGGTTTTGTATCATTTATGTTCCTGTAAGGGTGTCAGTTCCAGTAGTTACTTCAAACGAGACTGATTTGTGGTCTGACCTAACCAGAGAGGGCATCACACATGGGAAAGTACAGTGACCCCCCCCCCCCATGTTGGTGAGTACTATGTCCAGTACATTAGAGGCCCTAGTGGGGGGTGCAGACTATCTGTTCCACAACATTCGTGTTAGCAAAGTCCAGGAAACTCTGGGCAAGCATGTTTTTGCTCATGTACATCCCCCAGTCTATTTAAGGGCAGTAGAAATCTCCCGTGACTAAGGTGTTGGGCGGTATGGCGAGGGATTCCAGTAAATCGAGGTAGGCAGTGTGCTTATCCTGGTTCATGGTGGGGGGATGTATAGCTAGCAATGATGTGGTATGGTACTTTCTCAATAGTTACTAGTTAATTGGACATGGAGCAGTTCAAGAGAGTCATGCTGTTAGACCAGTCTTGAAGTGTATTTGGTTTTAATAAAGATGGATACACTTCCACCTTTGGTTCCTTCACACTCATTTTGAGGTCGGAATGTGTGTAATGCATTGTAGCGTTGCACAGTCTGGGTGCTCTTAGTGGCCTTGAATCATGTCTCGGTAACTGCACAGATATCAGCATCCTCCAAGGTAAGGAGTGCTTCCAGGGCGTGGAGTTTCATGTTTAAACTAGCATTAAGCAGCATGACCCTGAGCTTGTCTCGATTTAGATTGTTACTGTGGAAAACTTGTTATGACATTGCCTAAAAAGGCACTGTGGAGAGGCAAGGGCCTTTGCCAGTATCCAAAAGCCTAGGGGGGACATGTGCAGACCATGTCTAGTAAAGCAGCGAGGTCTGTCCACCATATTCTCCCAGGCTGACAGATACTGGATCCCCCTGGACTGACACGAGAAGCTGAGTCAGTTGTCGTCAGTCATTTTTTGTTTATATTCTGGCATCATCCTGGGTGAGGGTAGGATACTGCTTAGGGCTAGGGGCATACCTGTCTGGGACACATAATCAGAGAGTTCTGTCATGTCTCTCTTCATGTAGTCCAGAGGAGTACATCTCAAGTCATTCACTCCAAAATGGACTGCGACAGTGTCATAAGGGTACTTGTTAAGTGACTTGAATACATGCATGATTTCTCGGATCCTGGCACCTGATAAGCAGCTTACTGTGACCTTCTTGTCCAGTCTGTGAGAGGGACATCTGTGTGTCACACTATGGAGTTGCCTGTGACATACATTTGATATGTTTTGCCTTAGGGGCTTATTTGTTGAGACATGGGTGTGTGTCTATTGATATGTGTAGTGATGGTGTAGTGATTTCTTTTTGCTTAGTGGTGAGTGTGGGTGTTGGGTGTTGGGAGGTCTCTGTTCTTTTGATAGGCTTTTAATGATTACCTCCACATATGTGGGTTTGTGTCATGACCTTAGTTTGTGTGAGAGGTGAGGTTTGCATGAGAGGTTAAGCGTGTGTGCTGACAAACCTGTTTGATGTCTAGTTTGTTTTTACGTGAGAGAATTGACTCCAGTTCCACAGTATATTTACATCTCTCACATAGGGTGTTAGTTTACTTTAGGAGTAAATGGTTATCAGTATACAGGAAACAATTGCTACATTGCTTCAAGCTACCCATATCAGTCAAGCTGGCAGGAGAAATGACTGGAAACTGCCTGTCCATTGTGACAGGATTTGTCTGAATGTGGTATAGGGGAAGGAAGTGGGCTAGCTGGACTTGGTCGCAAACACCAGAAATGAAGCAGTAATTCAGTTAAATACAGTTAAAGTGCAGTGCTGGCTTAAATATACTAATTTTTCAATTTTCTTTTTTCAGTGAATGCCTTGGATTTCAGTGCAGATGCACTTCAGACCTCTGGCTAAAGTTGCCAAACGTTGAGCATCTCAGGTAAACTGAGCGCAAACCCATGCAAATGCGAGGCTTATCTACAGGAAAATTTAAACAGTTTTAGCACAACTACCAACGGGAAAGCCCCAAACTGAGTTCTCCAGCAATCCCTAACTCAGATGGGTCCTGAGCTGCATACGTCTGCCACAAGGGTGCAGGGAGGCCCTCTTAATGTTAGATGGATGGTTTAAGAGCACAGTGATACCAAACAGTCTTGATTCAGCTGGTCTGAATCTAGCCTATTCTATGTAAGGCAAGGAAGCACAATTTCTAAATGAGAAGCAGTAAGGGAAAGTCACTTAAAGTCAAAGTGAGAGTGTTTAGTAGTATACTATTAGATGATCTGCAGTGGTACCACCTGCTGCACAAATTGACAGCTCTTCCAGCAGCTGTGAACAGTGGGAGACTATGGAGAGCGTCTTATAGAGGATTTTAAACTGGAGAGTTTGTCTTATATGCAAGCATGGGGAACCACATTTGCACAATGCACAGACATAAGGATTTTATACCAGCAGTATAGAAGACTTCTATAAAGTTAATCCATCAGACCAATCAGATAAAAGCACAATTAGCTATTGACCAGTATTTCACATTTTGGATGGGTTGAATTTTGCTCTCTGTTCTCACCAGAATGCAAAAGAACCCTTTTAATGTAAAACAAAATGGCTTTGAGCTCAAGTGCAGTAAAATGCTTTAGAACAAAAGTAAGCATTCCTGCAATATCAGAGGTTCTTGGAATTAAGTTCACTAATCCTGAGAAATGTTCACAACACAGAAAAACTTTGCAAAACTTAGAAATATTTTGGCAGACTCAGGAGAACTGTGGCAAACTCAGAAACAGGTTTGCAGTAACGGAGGAGGTTAGGAAATATCATACTGTTAAAAACAACCTAAGAGCAGTAAAATAACAAACAGATGGAGTGTCTTTAACAAGTGCAGGCTGAAAAACGGTGATACATTTGACCAAATAAATAAATTCAGCACAGAAGTGTTAAATATCACTGAAACAGTTAGAGCAAGTGCAAAAATATATACTTGTTATATCAGCTTTGTAGAGCCAGAGGGTTTTGGAAGCAATCCAAGTCTTGCAGCCACTGGTGTCCAAGCCAGGCACAAAGAATCTCTTAATAAATGAGGCTATCTACCCATCTAACTTTACACAACCCCCGCCCTTCTTTTTCCTGACCAACTTCATGCCTTACTGCCTTCCCTCCCTCCCTGCATTCTATTTCCCCCCATGGCAATAGTGCCTTGTGTACGATTCCTTGGCCTGCTGTCACTGTATCCAAATCAAGACCAAGTCACTACCCAAAATGGTATAATTTGGGCTTCCTTACAATCTACCTAAACAGGCTGGATAAAAAGTTCCATACCTCTTCTAAGGCATTCCGTACCTTATAGAGGACCAAAGCACTACCAAAGATTACAAAGTGTACAACATTTGGTTGTACAATTTTTGCATAGACAAAAATCTTGTCCAACAGTCTAAAGAAAATATTTAAATTATCAAGGATTCGTGTAAGTATATTAGTACCTGTACAAAATGTTTCAACAGGTAAGACTTTGGGGTCAGGAGATGAAAAATAAGTATGGTCTGAGAACTGAAGAACAGAAAGTTATGAAAGGCAGAGATAAAAAAGAGGAATTGGTTATTAGATGGTCCAGCAGTATGTTAGCAACCCATTCTGCCTGCGACAATTATGCTGTTTCTGCTGTAGCCTCTGATGCAGTCTGCTGATGAAGTCCTTTGGTAATTGTCTGTAAGGACCGGACGAAAGCGCTTAACAGATTTTACATTTGGCATTGTTTTTTTGAAAGAGGTTTACTAAACTTGTTGGATCACATTGACTGCAGCATTTTGGCTTTGTACCTCTTTTTGTTTTCAGTCTGCTGATATACGAATGCCCTACAACCCATTGTACACTCCAGTGACATAGGTTATGCTACAATTAAAAAAAAAAAAAAAATGAATAAGTTGTTTGATCTCTCAAATATTTTTTTATAAGCAGTTAAATTCCATCTCCCGAAGCTTTTAATGCTACTCAACTGAGGCTCCCTCCTTTGGCAGATGTTTTGCTGTCCCTATCCAAAAGAAATGGCATGCATAATGTTGTGAATTTAACCCTAGCTTCTCCATTGCCTTCAAAACTGCTCTAAACAGATTTTGTGTCAGCGGGTCACCCTGCTCATGATAGAATAAACTTTACACAGCAGAAGAGGAACAAATTTAATGTGACACCCAAGTTGACCACCTCCCAACAACTTTCAACTGGAGCCTTCACACTTACTCTTTAACCTCTTGCCCTCTGGTCACTTTCAGATCAACCCAGCCATATTTATTTTCCTTCTCTGGCAAGTGAAACATCTTGAAATACCTAATTTATATGGACACTTGCTTCCTGGGAGGGCTGCACCTACTCAGTATTTCTTAAGGCTAAACAAAAGGATACCAAAAAGCATACCCTGAATAGCAAAGTTTCATACTTACTGCAACACACACTTTGAAAAAATTTGGAGAGGGTCAACATAATGGTTAAGGTCTTTACCGCACAGATAGTGGTGTTATTTTACAATATTCTAAGGGTTACAACTGCTGCAGTTTAATTTCCTTTGCTACTCCTGTCTCATGTAAACCTTGTTTTAACTTATTTATTTTGGAGGGCATCATTGACCTGATACTGTGTCTCTCTTAATCTCCAAGAATGACAAGCAGGTAGACATACCCAGAGACTCATGTTTTAGCAGATGCTCCTCCTGCTCCTGGAAAACCCTGCAAAATGCCCAAAGTCTATCTGCGCACTCCTGTGTTCCTGGTCTATCTACCACTAAGAAATTGTCAAGGTAATTTATGACATTTGCTATCTACCTGAGGAAATTTTCTGTGAAGTCTGCTTGAGATATAAAAATACCTGTGCAAACACAAGGAGAATTCTAAACCATATGGACTTTGTTGCATACATGGGAGCCACATGTCTTCCCATTGATCCTTTGTAAATTGGCCTTCTAGTCTGTCTTCCAGATCTTTTCTAACCTCATCTGATTGATTATTTTAGGTGTCATGCAATATTATATGTTCCCTCCTAATATTTTTTTTAACAGCAAATTCTTTTCTAGACTCTACTGAAAAAAAAACTCTACCAGAAATGGTCTTTCTGTTAGCATTCCCGTTTCCTTTCTTCTTTGTTTATAGTCTATCTGTCTCTGGTAGGGAAGGCAGTCCCTAAACTGATGTCTAGATGTCCTCTTGGCCTCATCTCACTCTGTTACCTTTTCCTTTCTAGTTATTTGCTCCCAGTACCATGGGTCCTTCACCAATTTTCTTCAGTAAATTCCAGACCCATCTTGCCTATTTTCTACGCCCCTACTTGCAGTCATTCCTATTGGTAAAATCTTTCTCCATCCCTGTGTTGGTTTAGTTCTTGGAATACTTTCTGCTACATTATGAATATAATATGCTGTAAGATTGTTATTCTCCTTTAGAATCTGCATCTAAAATCCTACATTCTTATACATATAATAATACAAGCAAAAAGATACAAATCAAAATGTTTAAAGGGATAATTATGAAAAATCATCCCTTTAAACATTTTGATTTGTATCTTTTTGCTTGTATTATATATATATATATATATATATATATATATATATATATATATATACATGGTTCTACCTGACATAATCAAAACTGCAGAACACCGACAACGTAATCACTGACACCACATAATCGACAGTGCATAAACACGAAACCTCACATGCCCGACAATGAAATAACCGATGGTACACAAACACGAAACCTCATACACTGCACACACCACAATAACAACAATCAACAAACAAAACACATCCCCTGTCCAAAAACCACACACACAACACAAGCACACCAAAATCCTTACAAACCCACACTAAACCTCACATACACAACTATCTACAACCCTAACCCAAACCCTAACCCTAAGGTCTGTCACTGTTGCACACTCAGCTAACCCGCGCCCTAACCCTAACTCACTTAACCCGCCCCTAACCCAAAGACTTTCACTACCGCACACTTACCTAACCCGCGCCCTAACCCTAACTCACTTAACCCACCCCTAACCCAAAGACTTTCACTACCGCACACTTACCTAACCCGCGCACTGACCCTAACTTACTTAACCCACCCCTATCCCCACAGACCGTCAATATCCACACTTACCTTACTCGCACCCTAACGTCCGTCACTACCGCATACTTACACAGCCTTTTCCCATGTCGGCATCCTCGGCATCGGTGTTTTCATCCGTCGCGTCGGTCTTCTGCATTGTTGATCTTCTGGCGCTCGCGATTCACTTGTCGGTGTTCTCCGCTGTCGACTATCTCAGGTAGAACCATATATATATATATATATATATATATATATATATATATATATATATATATATATAAAGCCTGAACTACATAGCTCTAAAGTATCCCTTCAAATGGGGTAATATCAAACAACGGTGTGTTCCTTTGGGAGGATTAACTTATACCACTTAACTCTTGCCCTCTTCCCCTCCCACATACATTCCTTCAACTCCTTATTAATTACTGTCTACGACTTCTCTTCTGGTTGATAAAATATGCCTGACCTGTATGTAAAACTAAAGAGACTAAAAACATTTTCACTGCTTGTATCTTACTATCCACATCATAAACAGCATTATTTTTTGTTTAGTTTCTTTCCACATATCTCAAGCTTCCATAATAGAAGCCTTTTTAATCCATACTTCTGAATACTTCATCTTATCATGTCCCTGTAAATATGGGTATTGCTGAACCATTTTGTGTGTGAGTACATAAGTTATAGCTTTTGTTTTGCCTTCATTAATTTTATATCCAAAACTGTTTCAAAATGTTCCACAATGAGATGTCCTTTTTTAGATATTTATCAGGTAAAAATTAATATCTGCAAATAAAGCTAACTTTTCTTGATTACCATACCAATTATATCTTTGCATTTCTGAGTCCCTTATTTTCTTTGCCAATCACTCTAAATGTAAAGCAAATAGCAAAGTAGAAAGAGGAACCACTGACTGGTTCCTTTGTTCAAACACAGCTTATCAGACAGGCACCCTCCCACTTGAATTTTTGCTTCTGATCCTTCATATATCCTCCTAATAAACCTTATATCACAGAATGCAAATGCTTCCATTGCTGTACTGATAAAATCCCATCTTAGTCTGTTGAATGCGTTTTCTGCATCGAGACCCAACAACAGCTGTATTTTCTTACATGCTACTTATTTCTGGATCATCATCATTGTTCTGTTAATATTGTGAAATGCTTTCATCCCCTCTACAAAACCACATTGATCTATGTATGTCAATTTTGGCAAAATCTTTGCCATTCTTTTAGCTTGTATAGACATAAACACATTTTAAAGTCATGGTTTAAAATTTAAATAGGTCTATTTAAAACTGGGTCTGTAGCGTTTTTACCATTTTAAGTAATATAGTCACCACAGCTTTCTTCCAAAATATTGATACTTCCCCTATCTTTGAAATACTGTTAAAATCTTCCAGATCTTTTCAGTCTCTTCCTTGTTAACTACCAAACCTCCTCAGGAATACCATCTGTTCCTGGAGACTTTCATGAAGATTAATTAAATATTACCATTTTTATCTAATTTCCTCCTATCTTAACTCTTAGTTGTTGAGCCTCGTCTACAGGATTTCTATCTTTTTTTGTAGGCCTTTAGTGAAGGGAGTTTTGAGACACCTTGTTCCTGTCTGGAGACAAACTAGTTTTGCACTTCAGTTTATCTGGACTATGCTTTATTAGTACTCTTTCTGTTTCCTATTTTAGTTTGGATAGTAAAATGACTTGTGTTACATCAGGACAGCTTTTAGGTGTAGACTAGGCTCATTACTATGTATGAAGTTGTCAATTAAGATTTATTATATATATATATATATATATATATATATATATATTATGTATGTGTGTATGTATATATATATATATATAATTAGTTTTCCATGGGTTAAATCTGTTATTGAAAAGTTGATCTGACAAGGTCCATTTGGTGGACGGAAGTGCTCATCATAAACTGAAGCTGTGTTATTCCTGTGACTAAGATTGAGTTTATTTCTTCATCACCTTCATAGAAGAGGAATTAACATCTAAAGTTTTGGATTGTTTATTACTGTTGCTTAATATTGTAACATTTTAAGTGTTCTTTTCCATTTTTCACAAAAAGCAAGACATACAAAAATTGACAATAGAGGTGCTGACAAAAGTGGAGGACCACAAAGGAGATGCTTAAGCAGACAGAGGGAGGTTAGTTGTTATGGGAGGACTGACTCTAAATTGTGAAGGGAATTGACACAAAAAAGGAATCAACCTGATGAAAAATAGAGTGGGCAGATGGCTGACTGTCAAGCTACACAGTGCTGCCCCTAATCAGAAGTCTGTCACCTCTGTGACTGCCCTCTTGGCCGGAGCCAGACACTGCTAGTCCAGTGATCAAGGCTGGTCAGCTGTGCAACACTGCAGCTCACACAAGGATGTGCACCAGGCTGCCAATGTGGTTGTCCAGCTGCTCGTCCACCAAGGCCATCACTAGATTGTACAACTCCTGGTGACCCAGCAGGACCCCCCCAGGTGATGGCCACTGATGGAAAGCTACACTCCCCACTGGTGAAACAGCATGAGTCGGCACCATTTAGCCCTTGAGGTTGCCCCCTAGCAGGATAACTATTGTCATCCTGCAGACAGGCAGCCCTGGAAGACCATCAGGGACACAGCAAGTGGTGGTGAGGGAGGTGCACGGTGCAGTGCCCAATTCAACACCACATTCACTACTGTGGCCAAAACCACATTACAGTTGAACATAACTGGAGAGAAAACAAAGAACAAGTAGTAAAATAAAGAAAATGACAATGAAAAAAAGCAAAAGCAGTTATCAGTAATTTGTGCCATACTGGATAGTGGTATAGGCCCTGTCAGAGTAAAATGTAAATGCCTATGCAGTGGCAAAACAAAAGTGATATATAGGCCTGAAACAAATGTACTACAAAAATAAGTGCATTAGAAGGGGCAAGAGTAGATGCCAAGTAACCAATCACCCATGATTAGGACACTAGCACAATACATAAGTGGCAACTTGAGGAAGCAAAAGGGGCAGCAAAGTTGAACTGAAACAACTCCATGAACAAATGTAGGGCACAATTCTGAGGAGATTAACAGCAAGTGGCATTCACTGGCTAGCAAATGGGATGTGTGGCACTGGGAGGGACCATGTCAACATATGCACCACTTCAGAATACCAAAAGTAATACACATGGGACACCTAATCCCTGAAGTAATACCATACCCTGACATATGTCTGCTAATGTGGGGCATTAACTAACAGGCTGTCATATGCATGCCCATGGTATGCCAGGTGTTACTGATACAGTCATGGGTGGTGAACTGACCAATGTAAGAGTAACCCACAGCAGACTGTCAAGAGCAGTGTGTATTGATAGCATGGTAGACAGGCAGGTGGTGAACAACGCCAAATGCACATGTACTAAAGCAGAAAACATCGATGATGATGTTGGTGGCACACCCACTGTTAGTCCACTCTACATTACCATGAAACAGTTGGAAATACCTGGCAGTAGCAAGGGCAGTGTAACAATTTCAGTAATTACAGGGTATATGATATGTAATGCAAAAGCAAAGCTTTAAGCAGTTGTAAAACAAATTAACATCACTGTAATCATGGGCAGTGAAGCAGGTGACCTATAGGTATGCAGACATATCGCTAATGCCATTTATGTACCCTAATGTGAACAGGCATTCATGCCTCCTCTGGTAGTTTGACTAATGTTCCTCTATCTCAACAGGTGCTGAAAAATGGACAAAGGAGAAAAAACACCAACAACTGCATATACTTACAGAAGAATGTCTGTTTATAAAAAAAAAATACCAGAAACTCAAACTTACACTACAACTCTGGTTCTCTTTCCCTAATCTCTTCTTCCCATTGGCAGAGAAGGTCAGGATGTTGTCCTTTCATGTCACTCTATCAATGCCCCCACTTGCTTACCAAAGTGGGTGATGGCATCACTGACTGCCCTGGCAAAGGAGTGCCAATCTGCCTTGCACTGGGGCCTTCATAATAAGTTACCTTGCAGACATTCATGGTGATGTTGGTGGAAGAGGTGGAGAAAAAATGTTGTCTCCATTCTACACCATGAGGGATCCCGTCTAATGTCTGCCCTTCCAGAAGCTATGACAACTTGACTGGTTGAAGCCAGGAGGAAAATGGAATCTGATTTACACTGATACTCATTTGGTAACCATATGATGTACATTGATGCGAAGCATGGCAGAATGTCTTAACCCAATTCTACAGCAGAGTTCTGCAAGAACAATAGGTGTAGGTGGTTAAGGGGGGTTAAAATCAGAAAGGAATACTTGACACATAAGGTGTTGCACTTCTGCATACCATTATAATGTACAGCAGCTTGCCAACAATACCATAAAGCCCCTGTAGGCTACAGGGCTAAATACAAAAAGTTTGCTGTCCCATGGATGTCACAGAGTTGCCCAGGCATATGCAGGCTGCTTTGTGTTCTACCATGCATATGCAAGGGCTGCCATGGGCCCCGTGGTAAACTACAGAGCAGCATACACACTGCTAGCTGTGTGATTCAGACATTCAAGGAAAATGTCCTCATTAACATAATTGTCAAGCTAGAAGTCCCTTAATAGCATAATATAAACAATCATTGTCCTAGTGGTGCTCATTGCACTATTCATTTGTTCAGAAGTATAGCAAAAGTCTCTCAGATGAACTGGTTTATAATGGTCTGCAGAGTACAGATGTGTTCTGTATCTGCTGTGATAAGGGTACACAGTCCAATGGCAGGTGAGGAGGGCAAATAGATGCAAGTAACATTTTTGTTGGGGAGGGGTTGCTCCACAGCTACTCGGAGACAGGTTTATGGGGAGCATAATGTGGTTTGAAATGGGGAATGAGAACAGAAAGGGTGCTGGTCCAGGCTGCAGCAGCCCACATGATGCATGTCTGACAGGCAGAGCGAAGAAGGTATTTTAGACAGAAAGGCATGAGTTTGAGTACACACATTCTGCAACCATGGTTCAAGTATGGCACATAGTGGTTGGAATGGGGGAAGCAGAACTGATAGCTGATGTGATAAGGGATGTGAGTGAGTATGTGGGATACATTGCTTGTGCTTTGGTGGGTGCAAGTCAGTAATGAGGATGATGGGATGCATATTGCAATACAGTCTTTCCCCAGGGTTTCACTAATGGTCTGCTATGGGTATTGGGTATGGTGGATGTGGCACTCTGCACATATTTGTGTGTACGTCCAGCTGTACAGGAACAAACATGGCAATAAAGCATCATAAGTGGATTGAGAAGTTCTCCCAGACAGAGACTGAAGTATTACTGCAGGCATTCTGTGATCATAGATGGTGGCTTCTGAGCACTAAAAAGACCAACTAGGCCTTGTGGGAATGTGTGTAGTGGGAGATGGCTGTGGCTGTCAGCACAGTGAATCTGTCGTAGGGTCTCCTATATGATTCTGCATGCCCACACAAAGGTTCAAGCCACTGCAAGAAATGATCGCTACAGGTGTGGGTCCACAATTGCAGACCACCCTCACTGACATGGAATCCCTGGTGTTTCTGTATAGATAAATTTAAAGGACACTGACAGCTGGTAGAGGCTTGGATGTGGGTCCTGAATCTGTTGCATCATCCCAGTTCTCGCTCTTGGGGATACAGCAGCTTGATATTTTTGCATTCGAGTAACACAGTATTTGGCACTCCAGTGCCATAAGCTTATGGATGTTAAACTCCACTATATCCACCTTACAGGCATGTCTGGGATGTGGGCATAAGAGCACATACCACATGGTACTTTTGCTTCAGTCTGTGCATACACTATTACTTGTAAAGTTGTTGGGAGCACTTTGGAGTTGGGATTGTCATTTATTAGTTTTACACATGGGTATTGAGCTTTCTGCTTTCACAGGTGCTGTAGACATAAGGTCCATCACTATGGAGCAGGTCATGTTTGATGAGAGTGCTGCATCAGAGCCTTACAATGATGGTGACATACCTCTGGCACAGTCTAACGGCATAGTGTCACTTTGCAGTGGTAAGTGGAAGGCACACTACCACCCATGTTCGGTGACACAGCTTTATTGCCTGTAGAACTTGCCTGCACCTCTCCAGTGGGCATAGAATGACAGGCCATGCCTTGCATCCCTACACAGGGAGAATCCTCATCCCCTGCTCATGAATGAAAAGTGGGCAGTGACACCACAATAGAGAGTGGGGTCAGCAGTAGGGAACAATAGTCTGGTGCCCATTAATACTACGGCTCCTGCTTATTGACTGACATGGGTTTCACAATGGGCATTATGCAGTATATGTATAGGGAATCGATGTAGGCAAAGATTAATGTCAACACCGCCTGATGACATATCTGTGGGCATGCCATGCCTGGATTATCTGATCAGGTTGTTGGACAGGCACTTGAGTGCCTTCACTGTCTCCATATGGCTGTCTTCCTCCATGCACCAGGGCCAGCACCTTTTATATGGGCGTCACTCCCCTGTCTCTACTGTGGGTACACCCTTTAAGGCAGGCAGAGCAAGGTGATGTACAGTTACCTCCTCAACACCACTGACCCATGGTGATCTTGTTGCAGCATGGTGGCCACTAGAGCTCTCAACTTTTATCAACAGAATTTGCAACAAAGTAGAAAAATAACTAAGGAAAAGGCCCCAGGGTCCAGGTACAGCATAAGTAGTAGTCATGCACATTGCATTGCCATGCAGTCATGGTCAAACAGTTCACCATTGTCATTACCAGTAGGTTTTGGTAACAGTGCCATTCTTCTGAGGGGATGTCCCAGTAGTTGAGAATGTTTGCAGTCTGTTGTTCCCAACTGAGGTCTCATGACACATTTTACAATTATGTCCATTTAGTGCAACAAAATCTGCAACAGCTTTGTCCCCTGGAACTAGTACTGAGCAAGGACCCACAACATCTGGCCACCTGTCACCTTCATGAAGCACTACCCCTCACTGCATAGTAAGCCCAGCCCCCCCCCATTAGTCAGCCACATAATAAACTCCCTTCCACATCCTTCCTGTGTGCCCTGCTGTCTCTGTTGTGTTACATGGATTAGGTTATGTCTGATACAGTGTGGCCAGTGAATTTCCTGCTCAGCAGAGCCTGGGTGTACTTTTGCATGAGTCAGTTTTACTGTTCATTGTGTCTGTTCTGGCTCAGTTGTGGACTAAGGTCTACCTTTGACACTGCATATTGGGCCTTCCTCTGCCTTGCATGGCTTTCCCTGAAGCAACAGATCCAGTGAATATGAAGGAAAACCTGCAGAACCAGCTCGGGCTGGAAATTAATCATCTATAGCTCACAGCAGAGTGTTAATTCTCAACAATGTGTACCAGCCAGGTTAACAATTTAATAGCCTGCAACCTCCCTCTCTTAAGCTAACAATGCATATAAAACTAATGCTTTAGCACAAGCAAATATTTGGCTCAGTATTATACATTTTGAAAACTTTAAATTTTTTACATTTTTTTACTGTAAAATATTCATAAGTAGTCGGACATTAGTTTACCATTTCAAGCGTTCACTACCATTTTCTAACTAAGAAGGTCTGGATAAACTCCTTCTCTGAAACCAGATCACATTCTTGCTCTCTTCCAGGAGCTGTTGCCCTTCAGAACACATACATGCTTTGGAATGCAGAATGCACGGTCATTTAGGTTTCACGTAATTCTCCTCCATTGGTCAGCAATACTAATGGCAACAGCATTTCTTCCATGGTTGAGAAGACCTGCAGCTAACAGTCAGCCATGTTAATGACCAAGGCTGTACCAATTGGCACCCAGAAATGATTTAGATATGCAGACAAGATAGAAGCATACCAGAGTAAGGTGGAAAAATACTTGAAAATGTGCAGATCTTAAAGGTAAAGGAATACAGCAAGATCCAGCACTAATGTATTCCATTCAGATTTACAAAGCAGCAGGTAAAGTATCACATTTACTGTCAACTTCCAGAATTAATAATTTGCTGACTGCACAAGTAAAGATTCCATTGGTAAAGGAGCTTGTCTCTCTACCATTGGACATGTAATGCCAGACATCACTTTTGTCTCAAGTAGCAACCAAAAAAGAATGCATCAGCAAAATGAGGCCAATGCTTACATACCCTTTTTTTTTCTTCATTATTTTTATGTTGATAATATAAAGACAATTTGCACAGTCCTTTGTGTTTTGCAGCTACAAATACTACATGCTGTGCAAAAAAATCTGCAAATATAAAACAAGGGTCACAGACAAGACATTAACAGTATATTACAGTGGGTGAGTCTAGTTGACTGTTATCCCTAGAGTAATTACTTATTGGTGCATGCATCTATAGATAATTACATCTTTTGTTTAGTTCATTAAAGGTTGCTCTCTCTCGTTTTTTCTAGTTGTATTCGTGACTTTTAGTTCGTAGTTTTGTTTAGCTGTTTATTTGATATAATTAGTTAACAGGTTAGGTGGACTATTCATTTGGCCCATTTCAGCCATGACTCAGGCCAGATGCAGAACATTAGCCCAAAACAAAATATCATTGGTAACATTTTACATTACACATTATTAAAAAGTAATAATGATGCACATAATTACAAAATAATAGTGAGAATTGTAGGGCTGTGGTAGAACACTTGCAGTGTTAATTGCTGAAATTTGTTAGATACTTTCAATCAATATGTTGAATTTTTTTTTAAAGTTGCAGCAACCAACAGATTATAGTTTAAAGATCTGTAAATACACTATATAAACAAACTGATTAGTAATACTGTGATGATAAACAGAATAAAGACACACTAATACATATTAACCTTTTAATATTTACTTATTTACCATTTACTGTGACTGTAATGATCATGTTATAGAAATGCAGCAAGCAATTTGATATTTTCTCATTTAGATATTTATATTGTGTTGGGATATTGGCATGGAAAAGTGAACATAATGTGAGTGTGCATTATCTTGTAAGGTAATATTTAGACATCAGTTATACAGTTTGTAACTGAATCCTGAAGCAGCGCCCCTTGCTAGACTGTTTTAGATGATTTAGTTTTTTTTTTTTTTTGTCTCTGTCATATACTTGACATCAAGCAATGTGCAAAAACACACTGAAATGTGCAGAACCCATTGTAGAAAAACTAGCAGTGTCACCTTATTCATTATTCTAAAGCCTTTTACATTGAGGGTCAATACTTTGGAGCTCTTAATTGCAATAACGAGGTCCACTAGCCCTTTTTGAAGATATACAGCATCAACAAAGAGCTGGAAATATTTGAGTCAGTACTATTATTTAAATTTAATATAGGTACATGGCTGATGAACATTGCAGATCTGTACAGGTCTCGGATTGAAACTGGCTTCTCAACTTCCAAGTTGGCTGCATGTTGATTTTTTTTTCCTAAGGTAGATTGCAAATGTTGGAAGTGTGATAGGGAAGAAAGAGATAAATGGGAACATATTTTTGGGAGTGTAATGAGTTGGCAAACCTTGAAAATGTTATGCAGACTACTGTGCCAGAAATACTGGATGAGAAAATTGGTGTATCTAAGGAAATTATTTTTTTTATCCGTGACATAATCAGAATTGCTTAGACATAGTAAGGCCTCGATGAGTTTAATTCTAATGGTTTCCAAAAAGCAGGATAAGAAATTGGAAATCAAAGTCTAAATCAACTATACTAGAAGTAGTGAATATAGTAACAGAGAAAAAAAAAAGAACTGGAAGTGGGATCTTTAGAAAAGGGTAGGAGCAAACTGCATAGAAAATGGGAACTGTGGGAACAGTACATGCAGAATAATGTTTTGGTGGAGGATTGAGCTGTAAGGGAAGGCAGGAATTGAATGAGGTATGTTCATAGGTTCATACTAGGCTGTCTGCCCTAGGGCATTTATAAGCCTAGCCAGAGTGTGTTTGGCTTTCGCCACCCATTTTAAATTAATTTTGCTATGCCCTTTTTCGAGGTTAGTATACTGTGCCTCTGTCTAACAGTGACACAGAAGTGATACCCGGGGTAAACCTACGATCTCCCATCCACTCATCAAGATTCCTCTTGAAGAGAGTCAATGAGGGACTCTGCCTAACCTGGACTGGGATTTTATTCCAGAGTGAAGGGAGCCTCTGGGTTATGAATCTGTCCCTCCAGCATGTCCTATTTATTTCAGTGCTGAGGTTCAAGTCTCTTGAGCGTAGCTCGATGGGATTTGGATTTTCTGAGGTGCAGCATGTCCGTTAATTCCGGGTTGGACATGGCTTTATACGTCAGGCACAGATCGCCTCTGAGCAGGCGGTATGCCACTGAGTAGTGCTGGAGTTTCTTTAACCGGGCAGCATATGGCATCTGTTTGAGCCCTTTGATCCTCTTGGTGAGGTACTTTTGGGGTCTTTCCAGTTGCTGCAGGTGTCTGGTAAGGTACATCCCAAAAGGGGCATTGTACTCAATTATGGGCCTGATGAGAGATGAGTAAAGAGGCATGATGACCTCCCCTGATCTAGATGTGAATCTCTTCATGATTAGGTGGGCTATATAAAATGATCTGAAGTAGGCAGACTTCATTCGTCTGCAACCTGTGGGTATCGGATCCGACCTTGGATCCGAGCCGGCAATTCAAAAGCTTAGGCTCCGAGCTCCTAGCTCCTCCCTCTTACCCATAATCCCCTGCCAAGCCCTGACTGACCCCAGATTTCGTTTGCCGCTTTTCAAGTAGCTACGGAATTCCAGAGCTCCTGGCGTTGGTGAAGATAAGAAATAGTTTTTGACTAAAAAAGTTTTAAAAATCTTTATTTTCTTTCTTGATTCAGTTAGTGTTGAGTGTGTTTAGGCTTTCCTCTCTCTTTTTGTTTAAATTTATCGGGTTTTGCGTAGTTTGTTTGTGTGTGTTGTGTGTTAGGCCTTAGGGTTACTATGTCTGAAGCCCATAAGGCTGTGTTTTCAAATGTGAGTGTGGCCATAAGCTATCCCCAGCAGATGGCCACACTCGTCTTAAATGCTTGGGGTTGAACACCTGTTATCTGGTTGTACCATTTGTGCAGGGTTCAACCCCGGCTTTGAGGAACGGAGGTCGGTTGGTGCTGGCGGGTCTTTACCCCCAGATACCGCCGCCTCTGCTCCTTCCACTCAGCAACCTGTTGCTGTGAGTTCTCCCTCCGGCTGGGACTCAACCTCCCTCTAAGTTGCCGGAGGAAGGATTCCACTAAGGAAAGACAGAAGGAGAGGCACAGGGAGAAGCACCACAAGAGGAGAGCCGAAACTTCTAGTTCGGCTCCTCCATCTAAGCGGGCCTCCCTGTGCCTTCTAGCTTTCCTCCTCCTCGGCTCCACTCCCTCGGTTCTCTCCTGGACCCGAGGAGGAGGAGGCTAGCCCTTCCAGGAGGTCACCGAGGCTCTCTAGGTCCGCTTGGTGGCCTCCTGTAGATCAACCTTTTCTATGAGTGAAGCTGATATGTACCGGATGTTGAGGAAATTCATCCAGGCCCAAATGCAAATGAGAGTGCTCCTAGCCCCCATCCGGGAGGGGCTTCACCCCTTTTTCGGGCCCCTTGGCTCCTTCTCCGACCCATACCACGGGTTCGGAGCTGTCGGCGCCGTGCAGATTTGGATCCGGGGTGGGTCGGATCCGATGGGTCGGCGCACCTCGGATCCGTCCCATCCTTTGAGTGCTTGGTGCCGGACCCGACCTCTCGGAGCCGAGGGCCGAGCCTCGGATCCGAGGGAGCTGGTGTGTCTTGGCTCCGTCCAGGTCGGAGCACACTGGTCTCTCGGATCCGGCGGTTTCGCTCCGACTCCGATCCATCGTCGGATCCGAGTGGGGGTCGGCTCGGGTCTTAGAGAAGCTGGCTCCCCTCGGCTTTCGGCGTAGTGGAAGGGACACTGTCGAGGACAACCGGACCCCGCCCCTGCCACGGCTCCATCCGCACTCCATGGCAGTTGGGCCAGGCCCCCACCAGCCGGGCCCAGGGACAGCACGCCCCGCTGTCCCAAGTGGTCCCCTTGGAACTTCCAACTGCTGAAGAGTACTCCTCGGACAGCCCCGATGAAGTACCTCGGGCGTAAGTGCAAGAGGAGGCACATGGACTCCCTGAGTCCGTCACTGAAGACACAGACTTGGATGAAGGGGAAGGCTCCCTAGGTCACCCCTGAGGACGTCTCATTTGGAGACATCATGGAGATGTTAAGGATCGGGGGTGGTCTGCCCCAAGGCTTCTTCGACGAGTCTGTGTTCTTGGAGGCATTCGAGGCGGGCCCTTCTACCTCTTGGGTGTCCCCTCCTGCTGACCCCCTGGTGGATCTTATCTCCATCAGGGCGTGGAAGGATCCGGACACCATTGAGCCTATCCCTAAGCACCCGGACCGCATTCTTTCTCCTCCATCAGACCGCACCCACTGGAGTAAGGGTCCCCCTGTAGATGCCATGATGATGGCTGCAGCCACGAAGAGGGAATTGGCCCAGGAGAGTCCCTCCGTGCATCCTCCGGGCAAGGAGTCCCGCTCGATGGATCGCATTGGGAAGCGAGTTTTAGTTCAGCAACCTTCTCCTTGAGGCGCTGAACTACATGGCACATGTCATTAGGATGCAGCGGGATCTGATTAAAGAATACGCTGCATCTCCCGAGTCCATCTCGGTGAGGATAAACAGGTTTACTCCACCCGAATGGCCACTCTCAGATCAGTTTCCAATACATCTATGCGGCTACTGTCTCATGCTACTGAGGGAGCCGCTAGAGCCAGCGGAGCAGGCCTAGTCATGAGGCGACAGGCCTGGCTCCGCCATTGTGATTTTGCAGAGCCCTTCAAGGCGACCTTCGAATGCCCTTCGATGGTTCTGCCTTGTTTGGCAAGACTGTTCGCGAGACATTAGTCCAGAGCGAAAAGGACGGGAAGACGCTGTCTGCCGTCGGAGTCCACTTCTCAGCTCCCCAGAGGTCCTTCTCTAAGAACCAAAAGGGACAGAAGAAGATGTGGTTCCGGAAGTCGCAGCAGTCCCAACCTGCTCCGGATAACCAGTCCTTCCGTGGCAGAGGAGGACGGGGAGGTCGTCGTGCTAGAGGCAGGGGGGCTCCAGGCAACTTTGGGTCCGGAGAACCTTTCTCTGAGAGACCCACGCAGCAGCCCTGAAGGGTTGCCCGGCTGTCCGTCTCTGGAGGCAGTCGGGCGGTTTCGATGCACCTGACTTCTTGGGAGTCCATAACAACAGACAGTTGGGTGCTTCGAGTTATATCCAGAGGATATTCAATTCCCCTATTCAAGGTTCCCAAATCTCGCAGCCTCCCAGATGTTCCACCCGACCAAAGGGAGGCGGCAGCTATCGAAATCGAGCAGCTGCTAGAAAAAGAGCCATCCAGCGCGTCCCCAGATCAAACCGGATTAGGGTTTTACTCCAGGTTCTTTTGGTGCCAAAGAAGATGGGGACTTAAGACCAATCTTAGACCTTTCCCAGTTGAACCTGTCAGTAACCAAGCAAAAGTTCCGGATGGTCACCCTGCAATCTATACTCCCCCTCTTGAGGGAGAACGACTGGATGTGCTCCATAGACCTCAAGGATGCGTACTACCACATTCGGATGGACAGGCGATCCAGGAGGTTTCTTCGCTTCCGGCTGGGTGCCAGACATTATCAGTTCAGGGTCCTCCCTTTGGTCTCACCTCGGCCCCCAGGGTGTTTACCAAGGTGCTAGCGGTGGTAGCGGCCCACCTGAGGCTCCAGGGATTACAGGCCTTTCCGTACCTGGACGACTGGCTCCTGACGGCATCATCAAGGCATCTTCTGTGCTCAGCCAGGGATTACTTTCTTCAACTAGCACCAAGGCTGGGCATCACTATCAACTGGGAGAAATCTTTTCTGAATCCCACTCAAATTATAGATTTCATAGGAGGAAGACTAGACACCAGATCAATGCGAGCCTTCCTCACCCCAGACCGTATCGCCAGCCTGAAGTGTCATGTGACAGCGATCCTGCAACCATCTCCAACTGCAGCTTCGGTCCTGAGGGCCCTAGGTTCTATGGCGGCAGCTATCCCGCTTCTCATTCATGCCCGTTTACGCATGCGGGTTCTTCAATGGACCCTTCAAGTTCAGTGGTCCCCTCTTTGTTCTTCTCTAAACGCTCCGATTGCGGTCAGCAGAGCGTGCAGGGACTCCCTTCTTTGGTGGCTTCTTTCTCCGGGGCCTGGCAGGGAGACCTTTGCTGCATTTCCCGAGCCACAGTGACCACGGACGCTTCTTGCCTCGGGTGGGGGGGGCATTCTGCGGGAAAGATTGTCCAAGGCACGTGGAATCCCACAGAGACGTCATTGCATATAAATGTCCTGGAAATGAGGGCGGTGCTCCTAGCGTTGCAAGCACTTCACCACGTTCTTCCTTCAGGGACTATTGCGATTCAGACAGACAACATGTCGGTAGTCTGGTATATCAACAAGCAGGGAGGAACCAGGTCTTACCCCCTTTGTCGAGAGGCCATGAGAGTCTGGGAATGGGCAATTTCCACCAAACGCTTTCTGGTAGCGACGCACATTCTGGGAAAGTCCAACATCCTTGCGGACAAGCTCAGTCGCACTATCCTTTCTCCACACGAGTGGTCTCTCAATCCTCAAGTAGCGAAGAAGATTTTTGCCGTTTGGGGCAACCCTGTTGCGATCTTTTTGCCTCTCCCTCAAACGCCAAATGCGACAATTTCTTCGCTCTGCTTCCCCCACCAGGGGAGTTCTCGAGGGATGCTCTGGTGCATGCTTGGCCTCCCGGTCTCCTTTATGCCTACCCTCCACTTCCTCTGATGCAGAGGCTTCTGCAGAAAGCCAACAGTTTGGGGAGCAGAATGATTCTCATTGCCCCATTCTGGCCTCGACAACCTTGGTTCCCCTTCGTATGGTCTCACAAAATCAATCCACCATGGATTCTGGATCCAATTTCGGATCTCATCTCTCACCCTCTGGGAATATCAGTTCCCAATCTGCGGACCCTGAAGTTGACAGCTTGGCTGCTCCAGTTCCAACCTTAATTAGGACTCGGTATCTCATCACCGGTCAAGGCCATTTTAGTGGCTGCTCATAAACCTTCCACCAGGCAGGTTTATCGGAGTAAATGGAAGAGATTCTCTATATGGGCAGGACAGAGAACTTTGGATCCTTTCGGCACCTATGTCAGCGGTGCTGGATTTTCTAACAGACCTCTTTCATCAAGGGGCTAGTTCTTCCACGATTAAGGTACAATTGGCAGCTATCTCGCATTATCACATTGGTCATGACACAGCTCCTTATGACGAAATTATGCAAAACATTTCTCAAAGGAATTTTTTTGTTAAGGCCTCCAGTCAAAGAGGTTGTACCGCCTTGGGACTTGTCTTTAGTCCTGCAGGCCCTTACTGCTCCTCCCTTCGAGCCTGCAGCTTCTTCTGATTTAAAGTACCTTTCCTGGAAGACTGCCTTCCTGGTAGCTATCACTTCAGCCAGAAGAGTGTCTGAGCTTCAGGCTCTGTGTGTCAAACCGCCTTATCTTTCTTTCTTCCCTGATAGGGTGTGCCTCAGGACCAATCCATCTTTTCTTCCGAAGGTCTCTTCTGAATCCAATATTAACCAGTCAATCAATTTACGGTGTTTTTCCCAAGTACTCAAACAAAGGAGAATACAAATTGCATTCCTTGGATGTTCATAGACAATTACGTTTTATATTAACAGAACAGCTGGCCACAGGAAATCAGATCAGCTGTTCGTCTCCTTTGCTAAATTTGCTCTGGGTAAAGCAGTATCTAAAGTCACTCTATCTAAATGGATTGCTAATTGTATTCTGCAGGCATATGACACTTCAGGCAGACCTGCTCCTCAGAGGGTTACGGCTCATTCTACTAGGGCAGTTTCCACGTCAGCCGCCTTTAAGTCCGGTGTATCATTGGATGATATCTGCGCGGCAGCTACTTGGGCCTCGCCTCATACTTTTATTTCTCATTACAAGGTGGATGTTGTTTCTAGAGGAAGAGCATCCTTTGGCTCAGCGGTGCTCGAACATCCTTCCATGACGGTCCCAAGATTCAGGTAGCTAGGGACTCTGTCCCACAGGTTGCAGACGAATGAAGTCTGCCTACTTCAGATTTAGAAGTTATGTACTCACCATAACGTCCCATCTGAGTAGGTGACTTCATTCGGATGCAATCATCCCCCCCTCCATCCCCCTGACCTTTTTAGAGCGAGTATTTATGCTGTTTTAGTGTACTGTTGTCAGTATTTTGAGGCAAACTCAATCTGAGGTCAGTCAGGGCTTGGCAGGGGATTATGGGTAAGAGGGAGGAGCTAGGAGCTCGGAGCCTAAGCTTTTGAATTGCCGGCTCGGATCCGAGGTCGGATCCGATACCCACAGGTTGCATCCGAATGAAGTCACCTACTCAGATGGAACGTTATGGTGAGTACATAACTTCTAATTTTTCTAACCACTTTGGCCACGTGGTTGTCAAATGAGAGATTGCAATCAACTTGGGTCCCCAGGTCCCTAATTACTTCTTCTGTACTTAATGGATTACCACCTATGTGGTAATTTGTGGGCACTTTGTTTTTGCCAAAGGGGATGACTATACACTTTTTGGCATTTAGCTTGAGGCCATGGCTCTGGCACCAGTTGTCTGTTTCTATGAGGCCCTTTTGGAGGATGCTTGTGTCAGCTGGAGAGTCGATTATGGTGCCCAGTTTGCAGTCACCTGCGAATTTGGTCAGCCACAGTCCTTCCGTGTTGGCCTGTACCTCCGAGAAATATATACCGAACAAGAGAGGTCCCAGGACTGAGCCTTGTGGGACGCCACTTGTAACTGATTTGGAGTCTGGCATGGCTCCAGCAATTCTAAACGTGTGGGTTCTGTCCTTGAGCCAGTTTGCAACCCATCTAGTGACATAGGTGTTTATATTTAAGCTGGTGAGCTTATCTATAATGCCCGAGTGGGGTATTGTATCGAAGGCTTTTGCGAGGTCCAGGTAGGCTGTGTGGACCACCTTCCCCTCGTCAATGGCCTTGGTGACTGTTTCAAAGAAATCGACCAGGTTTAGGAGGCAGGATCTGCCCTTAACAAAGCCAAACTGGGTAGGATCCAGTGTCTGTAGGTCCCCAATATCTTTATTTATGAGGTCCATGATGATCCTTTCCATAGCTTTGCAGACCAAGCTAGTCAGGCTTATAGTTTCATAGTTTAGTACTAGGCTATCTGCCCTGGGGCATTTATAAGCCTAGCCATAGTGATGTGGCTTTCGCCACCCCATGTAATGGTACAAAAGTGTACAGAATAGATTTAGAATACTGTGCCTCTGTCTAGTAGTGACACAGTGAAGACCCCCTTACATAATAGAATTAGTTTACTGTGCCTCTGTCTAGTAGTAACACAGAGATGACCCCCGGGGTAAACCTACGATCTCCCATCCACTCGTCAAGATTTCTCTTGAAGAGAGTCAGTGAAGGGCTTTGCCTAACATGAACTGGGATTCTGTTCCAGAGTATGGGAAGCCTCTGAGTTATGAATCTGTCCCTCCAGCATGTCCTATTCATATTTGTGCTGAGGTTTAAATCTTTAGCTCTCGTGGTTCTGATGGATTTGGATTTTTTGAGGTGGAGCATGTCCATCAATTCCTGATTGGACATGGCCTTGTACGTCAGGCACAGATCACCTCTGAGTAGGCGGTATGCTACTGAATAGAGCTGGAGTTTCTTTAGTCTGGCAGCATATGACATATGTTGGAGACCCTTGATCCTCTTGGTGAGGTACTTTTGAGGTCTCTCCAGCTGTTGCAAGTGCCGGGTGAGGTATATACCAAATGGGGCATTGTACTCAATCATGGGCCTGATAAGGGAGGAGTATAGGGGTACAATGACCTCCTTTGATCTGGATGTGAATCCCTTCATGATAAGGTGGGCAAGGTAGAAAGTCTTTCTAACCACTTTGGCAACGTGGGTGTCAAATGAGAGGTCACTATCAACTTGGGTCCCCAGGTCTCTGATTATTTTTTCCGTACTCAGTGGGTTACTGTCTACGTGATAATTTGTGGGTAATTTGTTTTTTCCAAAGGGGATGACTATACATTTTTTGGCATTTAGTTTAAGGCCATGACTCCGGCACCAGTTGTCCGTTTCAGTGAGGCCTTTCTGTAGGATGTATGTGTCAGCTGGTGTATCGACTATGGCACCTAGTTTGCAGTCATCTGCGAACTTTGTCAGCCACAACCCTCCCATGTTTGCTTTTACATCTGAGAAATAAATGCCGAACAAGAGGGGTCCCAGGACAGAGCCCTGTGGGACACCACTTGTGACTGGCTTTGAGTCTGACATGGCTCCAGTGATTTTGACTTTATGGGTTCTATCCTTTAGCCAGTTTGCAACCCATCTTGTGACATATGGATTTACATTTAAGCTGTTGAGCTTGTCTATGATGCCTCAGTGTGGGGTATTGTGTCGAAAGCTTTAGCCAAGTCCAGGTAGGCTGTATGGACTGCTTTGCCCTCGTCAATGGCTCTAGTGACTGTTTCGAAAAAGTCAACCAGGTTCAAAAGGCAGGATCTGCCCTTTACAAAGCCGAACTGGGTGGGATCAAGTGTCTGTAGGTCCCCAATGTCTCTGTTTATGAGTTCCATAATGATTCTTTCCATAGCTTTGTAGACCAGGATGGTTAAGCTTATTGGGCGGTAGTTACCAGGGTCTGTAGAGGTGCCTCCTTTGTGGAGTGGGACCACTGTTGCTGTACGCCAGTGTTCAGGTACATATCCTGTAGTAAGGCTAAGGTTAAATAGCATTTTTATGTGCGGGTTTAGCTCCTCGGAGTTCACGTAGCACGCAACCCGGGATACCGTCAGGTCCCATTGATGCTGTGTTTTTAGCTTTGCTGAGGGTGGTTCTCACCTGGACATCTGAGATGACAGGGAGGTTACATTCAGCTGGGATAAGTATTTCTTCTTTTGGGGGTGAGGGAGGGGAGAAATTTGCACTGAACCTGTCTGCCAGAATGTTGGCAATATCTGTGGGTTCAGTGTATTTGTTGTCATTGTGAACTAACTCTGAGCATATCTAAGGGTTTCCGCCCAGGTTTCTAACATAGCAGAAGAAGGCCTTGTGGTTATCTTTAGTGTCCATAGCGATTTTTCTCTCAAAGTTGGTCTTGGATGTTTTTATGAGAGAACGTAGCTTTCTACTAGTGCTGATCAGAGATGCCTTCTCTTTATAGGATTTTGCTCTGTCGTGCAGTAGCTTCCTTCTTTTGTTATACAATTTGTTTATGGCTGGGGTCTACCAGACAGGACGCCTGCCCTTGGTGGAGAGGGTCTTGGTTTTATTTGGGATTGCATGATCCGTGCATTCTTGGAGATGTCCGTAGAAAGCATTTGTGAAGGATTCAGCATTGTGGGATGTGGTTTCCACTGGCCCAGTGGGCTTAAAGGATACCATCTCAGTCTTAAGAAGTGTAAAGTTGGCTTTTGAGAAGTTTTTCACTGTAGTCTTTTGTGTTTGGGGTGGAGGTGGGATATGTATATCCAGGGTGATTAGTTTGTGGTCAGATCTCACTAGTGAGGGGTATACTTCCGGTGTGGAGCACATTGTCCCCATGTTTGTGATGATCAGGTCTAGTATGTTATCTCCCCTTGTGGGAGAGGTGACTAGCTGTTCCATTGCATTTGAATTTATGAATTCCAGGAACCTTTGGGCTAGGGTGTTAGGGCTAGAATAATGCACCCAGTCTATGTTAGGGTAGTTGAAGTCTCCCAATATGATGGTGTTTGGTGAGACATTCATATCCTCCAATGTCTTCAGGAAGGCTGAATGGGGTTCCTGAGATTGGGAGGGTGGTCTGTAACATGCTACCAGTTGTATAGCAGTTTTGCCTACGGTTAGTTGCACCTGGATGGTCTCTGATGCTTTATGTGTTGCCACTAACCTGGAGGTGTGGGTGTCCTTGATGAATATGGGCACTCCCCCTCCCTTTTTGGTTTGGCCCAAGTTTTGGGGCCGAAAAGCATGATACGAGGTATAGCCTGGTAGTGCTGGGGTGCTCTCAGGAGCCTTGAACCAGGTTTCAGTTACTGCACAGACATTGATGTTCTCCATACTGAGGAGTGCTTCGAGAGCCTGCATCTTGAGATTTAGACTTCTGACGTTGAGCAGCATTACCCTTAATTTTTTTCCATTTTTGTTTTCTAAGGAGGTGGGTTTTTCTTTTGAGCCTTGCCTAAAAAAGCACTATGGGGGTGGCAAGAGCCTTAGCCAATATCCGGAAGCCCAGTGGTGACAGATGCAAGCCGTCCCTTGCAAAGCAGCGTGGCTTGTCCAGCATGTCATCCCAAGCAGACAGACATTGGATCCCCCTAGAATGACACCAGTAATTGAGCCAATTATTAAAGCTGATCATCTTGTCTTTGTATTGTGGCATCATTCTTGGTGAGGGCAAGATGCTGCTCAGGGTCAGGGTCATATCAGCCTGGGCTACATAATCAGAGAGCTCCTCTATGTCTCTTTTCATGTAGTCCAGGGAGGTACGTCTCCGGTCATTCACGCCGGCATGGACAATGACGGAGTCATATTTGTACTTGCTTTGGAATGACCTGAGTGCGTGTGTTATGTGGCGGATCCTAGCTCCCGATAGGCAGCTCACCGTTACCCTCTCCTTGTTCAGCCTGGTAAGCGGAACGTCAGTGTGTCTGACTATAGAGTCACCTATTACTAGTGTATCAGGCATGGTGGCCTTAAGGGCTGTGATTGTTTGACACATTGATTTATTGAAGTATGTGTTGCATGTGTTATGTTTTGAGGTGGTGGATTTTTGGGTGTCTGCTTTGGGAGCCTCTGTTGTTTTGGTAAGTTTTTTGTTAGAGCCTCCGAGTATGTCTTTGTGTTATGTGTTTGGTTCGCAGTTATGGTTGGTCTATGTGGGACTGGGTTTGCTGTGTGTGTGGTTACCTTCTCCACCTGTCTGGTCTTGCCAGTCTTGAGTTGAGAGAGTTCAGCCTCCAGTTTGGCTATATAGTTGCATCTCTCACATGTATTTGTGTTTGTTGGGAGGAGGAGAGGGTTGTCTGTGTACATGAAACAATTGTAGCATTGTCTCAAGATTCCCAGATTAACCAGCTGAACTGGAGAGGATGCTAGTAATCTACCACTTAACATGCTAGAATATTATAAGGGAGTGCTGTGCCTTTAAGGGAAGTGGGTACTCACAGGGGTGGTAGGTGGATGTAGTGCTTACATAGAAGAGAGGTTTTGAGAACAAGTGCTAGGCTTATAATAAAGTGAGTAGACTGATTTTTATAAGAGTAGAGCTTTCTTAAGGGAAAATTTGAAGAGCAGACTTGGCAGAGCCAGAAAAAGTTTAACCGGCGCTGCGCTATGCACACAATCGTGCAAAGCCGCGCAAACGCGGATTTTAAACAGGGAACTTCAAAAGAGATAGAAATGGTCCAAAACAACCAATTACTACAAGCTCTTGTGCTGAGGTCACTCCTTCAGGGACAGATAGGCTGCTCAAGGCTCCCCACTCCCACTGGTGAGCAAAGAAACTTCCTGCTATCCAAGTAAGGCAATGGACAACACAGGAACTACACCACAGCCCAGAATACAGCAAAGCCTGTATACTGGTCTAAACTAGTCGAGGAGAGGCGGGAAAACAAGGATATTTTTTGTTTCTTTTGTTTTTGAGATAGAAAGCATACAGAAATGCAGGAAACAGTAATAAATCAGTTACACAGGCTAGCACACTTTAGTGAGCAGCCTCAACAGTTAAATTTAACAAACATACAAACTTTCGACCAATTTTCGACTAAATGTAACTTTAAGTGCTAATAATATATAATGCAACAAACAGCTAAAAAACAGTTTAAGCTTGTTCAAAGTAAGCAAGAGAAGGTATTTTAGGTAAAAAAACAGCAAAAAATACTTAAATCAGGAAAGTAGTCGCTCTTCTCAGTTCTCTGATGCTAGGACCACTCTGCAGGACCACAAGGAGCTGTTTCTGAGTAGTATAGCCAAAAACAACGCTCAGAGGCGGATTTTAAACAGGGAACTTCAAAAGAGCTAGAAATGGTCCAAAACAACCAATTACTACAAGCTCTTGTGCTGAGGTCGCTCCTTCAGGGACAGATAGGCTGCTCAAGGCTCCCCACTCCCACTGGTGAGCAAAGAAACTTCCTTCTATCCAAGTAAGGCAATGGACAACACAGGAGCGACACCACAGCCCAGAATACAGCAAAGCCTGTATACTGGTCTAAACTAGTCGAGGAGAGGCGGGAAAACAAGAACATTTTTTTATGGGGTGATAGTTTCCAGGATCCGTTGAGGCACCACCTTTGTGGAGAAGGACCACTGTTGCTGTACGCCACTCTTTGGGTACATATCCTGTAGTAAGGCTGAGATTGGTCCCATTGATGCTGTGTTTTTTGCTTTGGAGAGGGCGGCTCTTACCTGAGCATCTGAGATGTCAAGGGGGCAGCACTCTGCTTGGATAGATATTTGCCCTTTTGGTGGAGGGGGGGAGAAGTTTGCGCTGAACCTGTCGGCTAGGATGTTGGCAATGTCTGTGGGTTTGGTGTATTTTTTCTCATTTTGGACTACTTCTGAGCATATCTGGGAATTCCCACCCAGGTTCCTAACATAACTAAAGAAAGCCTTGTGATTATCCTTAGTGTCCTGTGCAATTTTTCTCTTGAAGCTGGCCTTAGACGATTTTATGAGTGCCGTAGTTTTTGCTAATACTGATCAGAGATGCCTTCCCTTTTTGGGATTTTGCTCTATCATGTAGTAGCTTCCTCCTTCTATTGTATAGTTTGTTTATGGCTGGGGTCCACCAGACAGGACATCTGCCTTTGGAGGATTGAGTCTTGGTTTTATTTGGGATTGCATGATCCATGCATTCCTGAAGGTGTTCATAGAATGCGTTTATAAAGGATTCTGTGGTCTGGGCCGTATTTTCCACAGACCTGGAGGCTTTGAAGGATTCCACCTCGGTTTTGAGGAGTGTGAAATTTGCTTTAGAGAAGTTTTTCACTGTGGTTTTCTGGGCAGGGAGTGGGGTCGGGATGTGAATATCCAGTGAGATTAGTTTATGGTCTGATCTTACCAGTGAGGGATACACTTCTCTCACAGGTACTCCTTTTGAGCCTTTTGATTCATGTGATTTTCAATTTTTGTCATGGAAACCTTACTTCTAGTAGCACTTACCTCAGCGGGAAGAGTATCTGAGCTGCAGGCGTTGAGTGTCAAGAGGCCTTACCTGATCTTCCACACGGATACGGTATCCCTTCGTACTGATCCTTCCTTCTTGCCCAAGGTCATTTCTGGCTTTTCCATTAATTAATCTATTGACCTGCCGGTTTTCTTTCCTCAGTATTCTAACAGAGGGGAGTACCTTTTGCACACCCTTGATGTGCATTGGCAGCTTTGTTGTTATTTGGACAGGACTAAATCTTTCAGGAAAACAGATGAATTGTTTGTGGCCTTTGCAGGACCCAGATTGGGTAAACCTGTTTCCAAAGTGACTTTATCCTCCTGGCTTAGAAACATCATTACCTTTATCTACCAACAGAATAAGCTATCCTTACCTTCCAGAATAAAGGCTCATTCTACCAGATCTATGGCTACTTCTATATCATTTCATTCCAGGGCCTCTATGGATTATATCTGTACAGAAGCCACTTGGGCAAGACCTCATACCTTTATATCTCATTACAAATTGGATTTCGCCACCAGAGGATGGGCATCTTTTGGTTCTATGGTGCTCAGGAACATCCTTCCTTAGGGCCACCCAGGACTCAAGTAGCTGGGGACCCAGTCCTAATGGTAATGAATAAACAAAGATTTACAACATTAGATAAAGACATTATGTCTTGTCATAACGTTCCATCTGTGTTCCATCTGTGTCGCACTAACATACAGTTTTTGTTTCCTAGCGTGTTGTTTTTTCCATGTTTTATTTTTCATCACCCAGAATGATGCCACAGTACAAGGACAAAATGATTGACTTTAACAATTGGCTAAGCTTCTGGTGTCATTCTAAAGGGATCCAGTATCTGTCTGCCTGGGATGACATGGTCGACAGACCACGATGCTTTGCCAGAGATGGCCTGCACCTGTCACCCCTGGGATTCCGGATACTGGCTAAGGTTCTTGCTGACCCTATAGTGCCTTTTTTAGGCAAGGTTCAAATGACAAATTCAGTACCGTAACAGGAACAGGCAAGCAAAAACTGAGGTTGATTCTGCTCAGTGCTAGAAGTCTAAATCTCAAAATGCACTCACTCGAGGCACTCCTTAAAATGGAGAACATCGATATCTGTGCAGTGACTGAGACCTGGTTCAAGGCTCCAGAGAGCACCCATGCACTACCAGGCTATAACTCATACCATACTTTTCAGCCATGTAACCTGGACCGGAACACCAAAGGCGGAGGTGTGTCCATATTCATTAAGGATATCCACACCTCCAGACTCGTTGATCAGCATAATGCAGCCAAGGTTATCCAAGTGCAACTAACTCTGGGCAAAACTGCAATCCAAATTGTAGCTTGCTACAGATCCCCCACCATGCTGTGGATTCCCACTCATCTTTTCTTGATGTACTGGAAAATATTAGGGTTCAACCAAACACCCTAATAATGGGTAATTTCAACTACCCCACCATTAACTGGGAAAACTACTCATGTACCAACTCCTTCACTCAACGCTTTCTGGAATTCATAAACTCCAATGCCCTGGATCAACTTATCCACACCCCCACCAGGGGCAGCAATATCCTAGATCTAGTTATTACCAACATGAGTGACCGGTGTTTCACACCTGAAGTCAATGCCTCATTGGTCTAGTCCGACCATAAGCTAATTACCCTAGATGTCCACATCCTGACCCACCTCCCATTAAGGAAACCACTGTAAAAAATTTCTCCAAAGCCAACTTCATGCTTCTTAAGACAGAAGTGGTGAACTTCATGACACCCATGCAGATGGACAATACAGTTACGACTACTGAATCCTACACAATTGCACTTTATAAGCACTTACACAAGTGCATGGATCGTGCTATCCCAAACAGAACCAAGACACTATCCTCAAAAAAAAGGAAGCCAATCTGGTGGTGCCCTGCCATAAACAAACTGTACAACAGAAGGAAGAAGCTGTTGCAAAAGTGAGTAAAATCCCATGAGTGGAGGAGCTCCCTGGTCAGCCTCCATAAGAAGCTGTGATCCCTCATAAAATCCTCCAAAGCTTGTTAAGAAAACAAAATCGCCACTGAGTCTAAAGACAACCACAAAGCATTCTATAGCTATGTCAAGAATCTCAATGGCAACACTCAGATCTGCTCTGAGTTACAGCACAATGGCACTAAATATACAGACCCAAATGATATTGCCAACATCCTGGCAGATAGATTCAGTGCTAACTTTACCCCTGTCTCACCCCCTAAAGAGCCCATCTCTATACCGGAAGAATACAAAGTTCCTGTAATTATGGCTGCACAGGTAAAAAGAAAACACTCTCCAAAGCCAAGAACATAGCATCCATGGGACCAGACAACATCTCAGGCTGCGTTCTACATGAACTACAGAACAAACTGGCACCCCACCTAAGTACCATGTTCAATCATAGCCTCACCTCAGGCTTTGTGCCCGCTGTATGGCACACAGTGATGGCTATCCCACTCCACAAGGGGGGAGCCACCACAGACCCCGGGAACTACCGCCCCATTAGCCTGATGAGCCTGGTCTGCAAGGCCATGGAACGTATCATCATGGAACTTATAAACAAAGACATTGGTAATCTCCAAACTCTGGACCCCACCCAGTTTGGGTTTGTAAAAGGCAGATCATGTCTCCTAAACCCGATAGACTTCTTTGAACCAGTCACCAAAGCCATAGAGAAGGGTAAGGTGGTTCACACAGCCTATCTAGATCTTGCCAAGGCTTTCGACACCATCCCCCACTCTGGAATTATAGATAAACTCACTAAACTAGGTATAAATCCCTATATCACAAGATGGGTTGTCAGCTGGCACACTGACAAAACCCACACTGTGAAAGTAGCAGACTCCAAATCTGACTTCAGACCAGTGACAAGTGGAGTACCACAGGGTTCAGTCCTGGGTCCTCCCTTGTTTGGTATATCTACTTCTCTGAAGTACAGCCTAACACAGAATGTCTTTGGCTAACAAAGTTCACAAATGACTGCAAACTAGGAGCCATAATCGAAACTCCAAATGATGTGGACATCCTACAAAAAGGACTCACTGAGACAGATGCCTCATGTCAAAGCCATGGACTCAAGCTCAATGCCAAAAAGTGCATTGTCATCCCCTTTGGTAAAAACTTTGTACCCATGAACTACAACATAGGCAGTAGTATACTTAACACCAAAAGTGTGATAAGAGACCTTGGGAAACAGGTGGACAGTAGTCTCTCCTTTAATAATCACATTGCCACAGTAGTCAGGAAATCCTTCTACGTGGCACACCTCATCACAAAAGGTTTCTCATCCAGAAAAAAAGAGATCATTGTTCCCTTCTACTCATCATTCATTAGATCCATTATAGAGTACAATGCTCCTTTTGGTATGTACCTCACAAGACATTTACAACAACTGGAAAGACCACAGAAATACCTCACAAAGCAGATTACTGGCCTCAAACAGATGCCTTATGCAGACCATCTCAAAAAACCCCAGCTTTACTCCATCGCATATCGCCTACTCAGAGGCAGTCTCTGCCTAACATACAAAGCTATGTCAAACCCAGAGCCTTTGGACATGCTGCATTAAAGAAATCCCAATCCATCCGAGCTACATGGTCTAGGGACCTAAACCTTGTCACCACAATAAACAGAGCATGCTGGAGGGATAGATTCCTGTCCCAGAGACTTCCCATACTCTAGAATAAACTACCTATCTATATCAAACAAAGCTCCTCATTAGCACTCTTCAAGAAAAATCTTGATGATTGGATGGGAAATAGGAGATTCACCCTAGGGATCACTTCTGTGGCTCTGCTCGACAGTGGCACAGGAAAACAATTTTCTTGGGTGGCAAAAGCCAGGGTACCTTTTTGGCTGGGCTTGTATAGGCCCTAGGGCTAATAGCCTTGTACCTACCTATGAACACTCAAGGGGCTGACGAGAGACTGAATGGCAGTGCCCTGAACTGGTAGTGATTGGCTCCCAGCCGGGAGCGGAGAAACCTCCAGGAGCGGTGATCCATCTTTATGTGCTAGTTTGCGTCTTGGAGGTCTATAGAGCACATCCAGTTATCCCTTCCTAGGAAGGGAAGAATGGAATGTATCGTGACCCTCTGGAAATTTTGAAGTTTGATTACATTTGTTCAATAGGCTGAGATCCAGGAATGGTCTCCAGTCCCCTTTCTTTTTTGGCACTAAAAGGAACCTCGAGTAAAACCTGGATCCTGTCTGGTCTGGTGGTACTGGTTGGATGACTCTTTTCCTTAGCAGCTTTTCTATTACTAAAGCTGCTAATTCCCTCTAATTGGGCGGTACATCGGGGATGGGAGTTAAATCAAATTATATTTGGTAGCCTCTGGATATTATTCTGTGCATCCAAACATCAGTAGTAATAAGATGCCAGGCTGATGGATGCAGAGAAAAACGACCCCGACTGCTTCCAGAGGAAAACAATCGGGCCGCTGCTCAGAAGCACTGGTAGGGTCTGCCAGAGAAGAATCTCTAACGCATTGGTTACGGGACCCCCTCTACCCTGAAAGGGACATCTTCCATATGAGTTGCTCCTTCTGCTCCAGAGGGATTGTTCACCACAAGTGTCTTAAAAAGGTCCTTGGGATTTCTTGAACCACATATTTCCTCCCTTTTGGTTCCTGGAGTAGGACCTCTGGGGGTTGGAAAGGCATATGCCCACAGCAGATATGGTCTTTCCGTCTTTCTCACTACGTGCAAGTTTATCTCGTACTTTGGGTCCAAAAAGTGCAGATTTGTTGACAAGTGCATTGATGAAGGTAGATTTAAAGGGGTCTGTAAAGTCACACAACTGCATCCAAGCATTACGTTTCATGACAACACCTGTTGCGGCAGCTCGAGCTGCCCCCTCGGTGGAGTGAGATGTCAAGTGCATAGAGGAGTTTGAGATGGATTCAAGGGTATCTATCTGTAAGGCGACAGTATCACGCACCTCATCAGGCAGTACCTCACCAAAGAGGGAGACATTTAGGAATTTAGGTCTCTTTGGAGGCGAGTAAAGTGTGCCAGATAGTACAGCAACTGAATGGCGAATGTCACTTAAGCATAGGTCCATTTCCCTAGTCTGGCGTGGTCCGGGACTCTGTTCGGAGGATGGACAGTGAAACTATCTTCTGCCAGTTCCCTCTTGGCTGCCGCCATGACCATAGAATCAACTGTCATCTGCTAGGACCAGTGGGGCCGGTCTTCAGGTGTAGATAAAATTTTTTGTCTGGCTTCTGATGGACAGGTTCTACGTTGTCCAGGGCCTTCCAGGCACACTGCACTATGATTTTAACAAGGTCATCCGCCAGTGGAGTCACCCAGGAAGTAGATGGCTGGGCACGGAAGGCCTGCAGGAACACCGAATCCTTAGAAGAAGGGTTATAGGACTTCCAGTCTCCCTGCTGCTTGAGGATTTCGAGAATGTCTCTGAATGAAATGTCATCTGGGGATGACCATGGGGACCCTTCCCCCTCATCACAATCAGTGTCTTCGTGATAGATTCTTCTGGTGAATCAAGGTGCTTCCTCTTGCACCATTTCTTCCAGGGTCGTTCCCCAGTGAGATCTTCTGAGGAGGACTTCAGAGAAGGAGTTCCCTTCAAAAAGGGTTCTTGTGACTCCCATGCCCGGGGTCCCATAATAGAGGGTTGGAAGAGGTGCATGCTAGGGGAGGGTTCTGATACTGATGTAATTGCTGCTGACCGGGAGCGACAACTTCAGAACTGGGGTCACACCTCACCATGAGGAGCCCACTTCCAGGTGAGGAGCTCTGAGAGAACTGGAAGCCATCAGAACCATGGATATAGATGGCGCCAGCGAGAAAATAGGCGCCGGGCTAGGTACCAAGGTACGGATGGATTCCAGTAATTTAGGGGAAAAATAAATCAAGTGTACTTGGAGGTGATTAAAATAAATGAAACACTGAAGGACTGTATCAACACAAATAACAAAAGGCTGGAAAATAGAAAAAGGTTTAACTATTCAGATGAACTGATAAAACTGCAAAAATCAGAGGTCAAAATGATGAAAAGGCTGGCTGAGTATGAGACTTCTCAAGAAGAACTATTTAAAAATGGTAGAATTAGAAGATGGAGCACACCGAGAAAACATGACATTTTCTGCTGTACCAGAGGAACTAGAAAGAACAGACTGTATTCGTCTTATGAAAGCACAAATAAGAAAATGGACTGGTGTTCCAGAACAGGATTTGTTAATTGAAAGGGCACACTGAGTGTATGCTCCAAACCTGGTCATGAGAAAGCAGCCAAGGTCTATATGAGTAAAGATGCAATCCTAACAGTAATCATGCCAGCAGAAAGAGTTGTTCCTGACAGAATTATGGCAGAAGGGAAAAGTATTAACAATTGGAGACAGCAGATTTTTTAAGGAAAACTGTTATTCATTGTATAGCAGGAAGATGAGCTAGACTAGACTGAAATTATATTTCCAAGGAACACCTACATTTAATTGAAAGCTTCAACACACATCCAATAACCATTTCAGATCATGCAGCAATCAAAACTAAGATAAAATGCAGGCTAATGAAGTAAAATTGAGAAACAGGAGCTTTCCTACATACCTGTTATAAAGAAAAAGTAATTTAAGGAATGGAGTGTGGAAATTATTAGGTTCATAGGTTCATACTAGGCTATCTGCCCTAGGGCATTTATAAGCCTAGCCAGAGTGTGTTTGGCTTTCGCCACCCATTTTAAATTAATTTTGCTATGCCCTTTTTCGAGGTTAGTATACTGTGCCTCTGTCTAACAGTGACACAGAAGTGATACCTGGGGTAAACCTACGATCTCCCATCCACTCATCAGGATTCCTCTTGAAGAGAGTCAGTGAGGGACTCTGCAGAACCTGGACTGGGATTTTATTCCAGAGTGAAGGGAGCCTCTGGGTTATGAATCTGTCCCTCCAGCATGTGCTATTTATTTCAGTGCTGAGGTTCAAGTCTTTAGCTCTCGTAGCTCGATGGGATTTGGATGTTCTGAGGTGCAGCATGTCCATTAATTCCAGGTTGGACATGGCTTTATACGTCAGGCACAGATCGCCTCTGAGCAGGCGGTATGCCACTGAGTAGAGCTGGAGTTTCTTTAACCGGGCAGCATATGGCATCTGTTTGAGCCCTTTGATCCTCTTGGTGAGGTACTTTTGGGTTCATTCCAGTTGCTGCAGGTGTCTGGTAAGGTACATCCCAAAAGGGGCATTGTACTCAATTATGGGACTGATGAGTAAAGAGGCACGATGACCTCCCCTGATCTAGATGTGAATCCCTTCATGATTAGGTGGGCTATATAAAATGTTTTTCTAACCACTTTGGCCACGTGGTTGTCAAATGAGATTGCTATCAACTTGGGTCCCCAGGTCCCTAATTACTTCTTCTGTACTTAATGGATTACCACCTATGTGGTAATTTGTGGGCACTTTGTTTTGCCAAAGGGATGACTATACACTTTTGGCGTTTAGCTTGAGGCCATGGCTCTGGCACCAGTTGTCTGTTTCTATGAAGCCCTTTTGGAGGATGCTTGTGTCGGCTGGAGAGTCGATTATGGCGCCCAGTTTGCAGTCATCTGCGAATTTGGTCAGCCACAGTCCTTCCATGTTGGCCTGTACCTCCGAGAAATATATACCGAACAAGAGAGGTCCCAGGACTGAGCCTTGTGGGATGCCACTTGTAACTGGTTTGGAGTCTGACATGGCTCAAGCAATTCTAACCATGTGGGTTCTGTCCTTGAGCCAGTTTGCAACCCATCTAGTGACATAGGGGTTTATATTTAAGCTGGTGAGCTTATCTATAATGCCCGAGTGGGGTATTGTATCGAAGGCTTTTGCGAGGTCCAGGTAGGCTGTGTGAACCACCTTCCCCACGTCAATGGCCTTGGTGACTGTTTCAAAGAAATTGAGCAGGTTTAAGAGGCAGGATCTGCCCTTTACAAAGCCAAACTGGGTAGGATCCAGTGTCTGTAGGTCCCCAATATCTTTATTTAGGAGGTCCATGATGATCCTTTCCATAGCTTTGCAGACCAAGCTAGTCAGGCTTATGGGGCGATAGTTTACAGGATCCGTTGAGGCACCACCTTTGTGGAGAGGGACCACTGTTGCTGTACGCCACTCTTTGGGTACATATCCTGTAGTAAGGCTGAGATTGAACAGTAGTTTTATGTTTGGGTTTAGCTCTTCTTGGAGTTCATGTAGGATGCAGGCCGGGACACCGTCTGGTCCCATTGATGTTGTGATTTTTGCTTTGGAGAGGGCGGCTCTTACCTGAGCATCTGAGATGTCAGGGGGGCAGCACTCTGCTGGGATAGATATTTGCCCTTTTGGTGGGGAGAAGTTTGCTGAACCTGTCAGCTAGGATGTTGGCAATGTCTGTGGGTTCGATGTATTTTTTGTCATTTTGGACTAATTCTGAGCATATCTGGGAATTCCCACCCAGGTTCCTAACATAACTAAAGAAAGCCTTGTGATTATCCTTAGTGTCCTGTGCAATTTTTCTCTCAAAGCTGGCCTTAGACGATTTTGTGAGTGCCCATAGTTTTTTGCTAATACTGATCAGAGATGCCTTCCCTTTTTGGGATTTTGCTCTCTCATGTAGTAGCTTCCTCCTTCTATTGTATAGTTTGTTTATGGCTGGGGTCCACCAGACAGGATGTCTCCCTTTGGAGGATTGGGTCTTGGTTTTATTTGGGATTGCATGATTCATGCATTCCTGAAGGTGTTCATAGAATGCGTTTATAAAGGATTCTGCAGTCTGGGCCGTATTTTCCACCGGCTCGGGGGCTTTGAAGGATTCCACCTCGGTTTTGAGGAGTGTGAAATTTGCTTTAGAGAAGTTTTTCACTGTGGTTTTCTGGGCAGGGGGTGGGGTCGGGATGTGAATATCCAGTGAGATTAGTTTATGGTCTGATATTACCAGTGAGGGATACACTTCTGGTCTGGAGCATAGAGTCCCCATGTTGGTGATGATCAGATCCAGTATGTTTTCCCCTCTTGTGGGAGTGGTAACAAGTTGTTCCATAGCATTTGAGTTTATAAATTCTAGGAACCTTTGGGCTAGGGTGTTGGAGCTAGAGTAATACTCCCAGTCTATGTTTGGGTAGTTGAAGTCGCCCAGTATAATGGTGTTTGGAGAGACCTTCATATTTTCCAGTGTTCTCAGGAAGGCCGAGTGGGGTTTCTGATTTTGGGAGGGTGGTCTGTAGCAGGCTATAAATTGGAAGGCAGTTTTACCCACTGTTAGTTGCACATGGATAGTCTCTGATGCTTCGTGCTGTGCCACCAACCTGGAGGTGTGGGTATCTTTGACGAATATTGATACTCCCCCTCCTTTTGTGGTTAGGTCCAAGTTTTGGGGCCGAAAAGCATGGTATGAGGTATAACCTGGTAGTGCTGGGGTGCTGTCTGGAGGCTTGAACCAGGTTTCTGTTACTGCACAGATATCGATGTTCTCCATGCTAAGGAGAGTTTCGAGTGCGTGCATCTTGAGGTTTAGACTTATGGTGTTGAGTAACATTACTCTTAGTTTCTTATCCCTTGTGATACCTATGGAGGTGGATTTGTCTTTTGAGCCTTGCCTAAAAAAGGCACTATGGGGGAAGCAAGAGCCTTTGCCAATATCCGAAAGCCCAGGGGTGACAGGTGCAAGCTGTCCCTAGCGAAGCATCATGGCTTGTCGAGCATGTCATCCCAGGCTGACAGGCATTGGATCCCCTTTGAATGACACCAATACTTAAGCCAATTGTTGAAATTGATAATCTTGTCTTCATATTGTGGCATTATTCTTGGTGAGAGTAAGATGCTACTCAAGGTCAGGGTCATACCGGCCTGGGCTACATGCTCATAGAGCCTCTCTATGTCTCTTTTCATGTAGTCCAGGGAGGTACATCTCAGGTCATTCACACCAGCATGGACAATGACCGAGTCATATTTGTACTTGCCTTGGAGTGACCTGAGTGCTTGTGTTATGTGGTGGATCCTAGCACCTGACAGACAGCTCACCGTGACCTTCTCCTTGTTCAGCCTGGTGAGCGGGACGTCAGTGTGCCTGACGATAGAGTCACCTATTACAAGTGTATCAGGAGTGTTGTTTAGCCTTAGGGGCTGTGACTGTTCGGCACACTGGCTTTGTGAGCTATGTGTTGCACCTGTTTTGTTTTGTGGTAGCGGTTGCTTGGGTGTCTGCTTTGGAGGTCTCTGCTGCTTAGGCAGATTTTTATTTAGAGCCTCCGAGTATGTTTTTGTGTGTTTGTGTTTGGTTTGCTGTCGTGGTAGGTCTATGTGAGACTGGAATTGTAGTGAGTGTGGTTTCCTTCTCCTCCTGACTGGTTACGCCATTACTGAGTTGAGAGAGCTTAGCCTCCAGTTTGGCTATATGGTTGCATCTCTCACATATTCAAGAATTATTAGGGAAGGTGGAAATATCTTCAGAAGTTATAGCTGTTGAATGGAGTAAAATGAAAGCGGAGTTTTAAAAACAGGGTAGAAATAAAAGAGAAAGAGAGGTGGTTAATAAGTAATAGCAGTTACTTAGAGGGACTGACAAAGGTTAAAATATTGCAGAATAAGAGGAATCTCACAGAACAAGAGGAATCTCACAGAACAAGAACAGGCATAAATGTAAAGTGCTAAAGAAAAAGTAAGAGTGTATCTGGATAATGTGCATGGGTTGAGAATGATTGCTGTTGGATAGGTATTTTTCAGTAACTCCACAGCACAAAATTTTTAGCACAAGAACACAGAAAGTAGAGAGGATTGTCTCAAACTCAGTGAGCTTATAACAAGAAAAATAACCAGAGTTTCTGTAGAGGTATTCAAGATAGTTTGGAAATTTTATGAAAATTTGTAGAAAGCAGAGGAATGTGGAAATCAAGAAAGAGCACAATTGGATATATTTATAGAAGACTTCATTATACCAAGGTTAGAGGTCACTGTTAAGACAGGAGATGAAATAAAAATGGTCATGTATAATCAATCTTCAGGAAAGTCTGTAGGAACAGATGCTATTCTTGTGGAAGTTAGGGGAGAAGAAAGTGATAAAGATGTGGGAGGTTTTGTTAAACAGTATTTTAAAAGGAGGAGAAGCACCAACATATTGGAAGAAATATGTAGTAGCTCTATTATGTAAGGATGTTAAAGACCCATCAGACCAAGCTTCATATAGACCCATTTCAATTTTAAACCATCAGGTGTGTATGTCTATACTACCAAAGGTGTTCCCAAAATTATATGGATTAATGTGGTTTTGTGGAGGGGGAGGAAAACATTTGACAACGATAATAAATAAATGATGATCCAGAGGGATGCAGAATGTAAGAAAACACTAATGTTGTGGGTGGGTCTTGATGCAGAGAAAACATTTGACAGAGTAAGCTGGAATTGTATGATTAGGACAATGTACTCCCTGATACCATAATAAAGTTCATTACGAGAATTGTGAAGGATTGGAAGCAAGAATGAAAGTGTGAGAGTTCCCTCTGATAAGTTGTGCTTGAACAGAGGAACCAAGCAGGGGTGTCCTCTTTCCCCTTTGAGTTGTAATTGGAGCTATTGGCGAAGAAAATAAGGGCTCAGAAATGCAAGGATATAATTGACTTGGTAATCCAGAAAAGTTGGCTTTATTTGCAGATATTTTGTAGCTGATAAATTCAGAAAAGAGTATTTCATTGTAAGAACATTTTGAACATCAAGAACATTGGATGGCACAGTGGTACAGCGGTTTGTGTTGTCGCCTCCCAGCAAGTGGTTCTCCAGTTCGAGTCTTTGCTGGGGATCCTTCTGTGTGGAGTCTGTATGCCCTCACTTTGTTTATGTGGGTTTCCTCTGGGTGCACTGGTTTCCGCCCACATTACAAAGACATGCATCTGGACTTTCCTGGTAAATAAATGTTATTTAAATAATAAATACTTTTTAAGACAGTTTCACATCTTTGAAAGGTGTAGCCATAAAATATGTACCCACACAAGAATTATTTCAGCAATATCTATATTTATGGGGATATGATAAGATTAAGTATTTAGATTGGATTGAAAAGGCACCTGTTATGGCAGCTAAGGATATGTATAAGAAACTGGAAGCTGCTGTTCATGGTTAATGAAATACGAGCACTGAAAATGCTTTTAGTCCCTTTAGTTTTACATACGGATCAAGCATATTTTTATCAATCAGAGGAGAAGTTGTGGATAATAGTAATTTGAAGGAATTTATCTTTGAGGGAAAGAAGGCAAGAGTTAAGTGAGATAAGTTGATCCTTCCAGTAGAACAAGGTGGTTTATGATTACCTGATTTGAAGGGATATTTTAGACCACATTTAAGGCTAGTATACATAACACAAGTAGTTATAGTTTATAATTGTACGTTATGATGATGAAGATAGTGGGAATTTGAAGAATTAGGGAAAGAGTAGGATTTTGGATGCAGATAAATAAGGAGAATAATAACCATACAGAATATTATATTCATAAAGTATCAGAAAGTATTCTAAGAGCTAAGCCAGCACAAGATTGCAGGAAGGAGAATTTGCCAATAGGGATGATTACAAATAGGGATACAGAAAATAGGCAAGAGGGGGCTGGAATTTACTGGAGAAAGCTGGCAAATGAACCAAGGTATTGGGAGCAAATAACTAGAGAGGGAAAGGTAACAGAGTGGGATAAGGCCAAGTAGGCTTTTGAACTACAGGCTATAGACTGCCTTCCCCACCAACAATTGATATCAGAGTATAGGCAAAGAGAAGGGGATAGTGGAATCTTAAATGATAGACCTGCTCTAGTGGAGTTTTTAGTTGAATCTTGAATAGAAGCTGCTGTTAAAACAGGCATAATTAGTAGGGCATATAAAATATTGCATGATAAGTATAATAATTAATCAGAAGATAGGAAAGATTGGGAAGAGAGATTGGAGAAGCATTTTACAAGAGAGAAATGGGAGGACGAATGTATGGTACACAAGTATGCAACAAAGTCCAGAAGGTTTGGGATCTTTTTATTTCCATAGGTATTTTTATACCCCACACAGACTTAAAAGAAATTTTCCTTGAATAGATAGCAAATGTTGGAAGTGTGATGGAGAGGAAAGAAGAAATTGGGGTCATATGTTTTGGGAGTGTAACTATTTTGTAGATTTTAAAAATTCCTTGCAGATTACTCTGTCAGGAATATTGGATGAGCTAATGACTGTAACTGAGGAAATTTTTTTTTTGAGCTGGAATACCTGATCTGAATTTTCTAAACACAGCATGGCCTTTTTAAGTTTGATTCTGTTGGTTGCCAAAAAAAGTAATTACTAGAAAATGGAAATCCAAAGTATAAACCAGATGTATAAGCCACGAAAATGATAAAGCAGATAAAAGAACTGAAAGAGGGATCTTTATAAAAGGGAAGGAGTAAATTACATACAAATAAATGGAAATTGTCAGAGCATTACATGTAGAATAATGTTCATGAGGACGAGGAAGAGTCAGGTTTAGGGGAAGGCAGGGATTCAGCAGTTTATAGTTGGCCTGATCATTACCTTATGCATCGCACATATTTTCTTTCTTTGTACGTAACTATAAAAAATGTTAATATGGTTTATTTTCTTTTTTGTTAATTTATATTTAGCTATATTTTTAACAAGAAACATCTTTACTAAAGTATCATCTATGATGTAGGCAGTCTTACATTTATATAAATGAAAATAAACCATAGCGACACAGTCTCAGTTCCAAATGTTATGCATTACAAACTGTGCCTACACAACTATAGCTGCAAACATTATACATCACTTTTCATATGTACAGTCATTGTCAGTCAACCATTTTCATAGCTCATTCAGATCCTGTCTTCTTTTAAACCTTGTTCCTCCTCCTCCTCTGCATGTATTGATCCCACATTTCCCATTTTTCCCCATGTCCTTTGCTCCTACCATATTTTAAAGATCCCAGTTATTTTATCTCTGATACTATCTTTGCCACTTATGGTAAAGCTGGCTTAGACTTTGATTTCCGTTTTCTAGTAATGGCTTTTTTGGCAGCCATCATAAGTGGACTCAGCAAGGCCTTACTATGTCTTGTAGCTCAAGAAATAATTTCTCTAATTACTCCAGTTTGCACAACCACCATCTCCAACAAAGCCATCTGCAGGAAATCTTTAAAGTCTGCCAACTCATTACACTCCCAGAAAATATGTTCTCAGTTACCTTTTTCTTCTTCATCATACCTCCAACATTTGCTGTCTATCTGAGGAAAAAATTCTTTGGAGTCTTCTTGGGGTATAAAAATGCCTAGGTAAACACTTCCAAACAAAGATCCTAAATCTTCTAGATTTTGTTGCGTATTTGGAGACATACATATATCCCCCCACATTGCATTTTTGTGAATTGCTTATCCATTCTCTCTTCCCAATCCTTCCTAATCTCCTATGATTGATTCTTATAGTTATCATGTAATATTTATATGCTCTAGTAATTATTCCATTCTTAAAGGCAACTTCTGTTCTCACTTCTACCAAAAACTCTACCAGTGCTGGTCTTTTGTTTACAACCCCCCCCCCATTTATTTCTCTTTGCCTATACTCAGATATCAATCCCTGATAGGGAAGACTGTATCTAACCTGCAGTCCAAATAAGTTCTTGGTGTCTTCCCATTCTATTACCTTTCCCTCTCTAGTTATTTGCTCACAATACTTTGGTTCCTTTGCCAGTTTTCTCTAATATATTCCAGCCCCCTCTTGCCTGTTGTCTATATCCCTAATTGCAGTCATCCCTATGGGCAGAATCTCCTTTATCCGTTCTCGGGTTGCTTTAGTTCTTCGAATACTTTCTGCTGCTTTTATGAATATAATATTCTGTATGAATATTGTTCTCCTTAACAGTCTGCATCCAAAATCCAGTCTCCTTGTTTCTTGAACTCACCTCACACCCCTGTTTCATCATCATCTCTATCCACTTTGAATTCTAGTTTTCTGCTTGTACTATGTATAGGAGCCTTAAATGTGTTGCTCTGAAATTCTCCTTCAACCTGGGTAATCCCAATCCGCCCTGTACTATCGGAAGAATAAGCTTATCCCACTTGACTCTTGCGGTCTTTCCCTCCCAGACAAAATCATTCAGCTCTTTATTAATTGGTATCCACAACTTCTTCTCTGGTTAATAGAATATGCCTAATCAGTGTATAAAGGGGACTAAAAACATTTATACTGTTTGTATCTTACTATCGATATCCATATAACCGAGCTTCCATTTTCTCCGTTTTTGTATCTTTTGTTTAGTCTCTTCCCACATACACACAGCTACCACACCAGTATCATTTTTAATCCGTACTCCTAAATACTTCATTTTGTCATGTCCCCGTAAGTGTGGATATTGCTAAACCAATTCATATGTGGGTACATAATTTACCACTATTGCTTTTGTTTTAGCTTCATTAATTTTGTATCCTGAAAAGGTTTGAAACTGTCTCAGTATGTTCCACAGTGCTGTAATGTCCCTTTCTGGTTTAGTCAGGTGTAAAATAATGTCCTCTGCAAATAGAGCCAGTTTTTCTTGACTACCATACTAATTACATCCTTGAGTTTCTGAGTCCCTTATTTTCTTTGCCAGTGGTTCTAAATATAATGCAAATAACAAAGGGGAGATTGAATGCCCCTGCCTGGTTCCTCTGCTCAAGCAGAGATTATAAGAGTTTTGCCTCCAAGCCCTCATATATCCTCATAATCAACCTTATAATTTTATCAGGGAATGCAAATGCTTCCATTGCTCTGCTTATGAACTCCCAGCTTACTCTGTCAAATGCTTTCTCTGCATCAAAACCCACCAATAACAGTGGTATTTTCTTACATTTTGCTTTCCTCTGGATCATCACTGTTCTGTTAATGTTGTCAAATGTTTGCCTCCCCTTCACAAAACCACATTGATCCTTGTATACATCAGTTTTGGCATCACCTTTGCCATTCTTTTAGCCATTATAGACATAAACACTTTATAATCATGATTTAGTATTGAAATGGGCCTGTATGAAGATGCATATGATGGATCTTTACCCTCTTTAGGTATTACAGCTACTACCACTTTCTTCCAATATGTTGTTACTTCTCCACCTTTTAAAATAAAAACAAAACCTTCCAGGTCTTTATCAGTTTTTTCTCTCCAAGCTTCCAAACATCCACAGGAATACCATCTATCCCTGGGGACTTTCCTGTAGATTGGTTATACATCACCATTTTTGTCTCAACTCCTCCTACCCTGACTGTTAGTAATTGAGCCTCCTCTACCTTTAACCTTGTCATATTTAATTCTTCCATAAACATTTCCATTTGTGCCTTTTCTTGATTTCCATATTTCTCTGCTTTATACAGACATTCATAGAATTTCCAAAATATTTCTAATACTTCTACAGGATCTTTTGTTATCTTCTTTCGTATAGGCTTTGTAACCTTGGTGACAACCCTTTCTACTTTCTGTTGCCTTAGTTGTTGCATGATAAGTTTTTGTGCTCTAGAGTTATTATCAAAAAACAGTTGCTTAATAGCAATCTCATGCAAATTATCGAGGTTATCCCTTATTTTCTGTTTAGCATTCTGCATTTGCTCCTCCTCTTGTTCTGTACGATTCCTCCTATTTTGCAGTACATGAACATTTGTCAGTCCCTATAAATAATTCTTGTTACTTCTTAACCATATCTCCCCGTTTCTTTTATTTCCACCCTATTTTTAAATTCCACTTTATTGTTATCCCACTGCCTGGCTATATTTTCAGAAGAAATTTCTATCTTCTCTAATAGCTCCTGAATAATTTCCATTAAACATTCCTTAAAATCCTGTCTTTTCAACAGGTAAATGGGAAAGCCCCAGTGTTTCACTTTTATTCTTTCCCTGTGTTTTTATTTTAGTTATCGGTGCATTATCTGAAATAATTATTGGGTGCATATCAAGACCGTCAATTAAATGCACATGTTCCTGTGAAATGTAAATTCTGTCTAGCCTTGCCCAGTTTTGTATCTTGGGAAATATGTAAATTCACTCCAAACTCCTAGTACTGAATTCACATCTTCCAGGACAAATATTTTCATAAATGTATTTAAAAATCTTCTCTCCTTCGTAATATTTTCCCTTCTGCCCCCCCCCCCAGACACATCTTCACTGTTGAAAATCAAATTCCAGTCCCCACCTATAAATAATAATCCTTGCTGAAAGCTGATTATTTCTCCCAGAATTTTCTTAAGCTCTATTATAGAAGTTTTTGGTGGAATATAAATACATGCCAGTGTAATCCTCCTCCCTTGCCAGTAGCCCCTTAGTACTATAAGTCTATCATTATTGTCTTTTTATCCTGTTCTATTAGTATTGAAGCTCCTCTTGCAATTAATTTAAGTACTCTTCTCTTCCTTTGCACCAGGTATTCTTCTGAATAACCATCCTGAAAACCTTTCTTTATCCAATTCAGATGGTCAATTCTTTCCAAGTGCATCTCCTGTAGCATAGCTATTTGCACTCTACATTTTTTAATAGTTCATTACTCTTTTTTTGTATTTATCTGTGAGACCATTAACGTTTAAAGACATTATAAAAATAATCTTATTCTTTTTTCTCAGTAAACATTTTTATTAAGTTATCACATATGACACAGGTAATCTTACATTGATATAAATGAAAAACAAACAAAATTGGCACCACTTTAGTTGCAGACATTATACATAACTTATATTCTATCCAGTTGTTGTCAATTAAGCATTATATGGCTCATTCAAATCCTGCCTCTTAAACCTCGTTCCTTCTCTGCATATATTGTTCCAACAATTCCTGTTTTTTATTATGTAGTAATACATTTTTTTCATTTCTAAAGATCCCAATTCCAGTTGTTTTATCTCTGTTACTATATTCACTACTTCTAGTAAAGTTGATGTAGACTGTGAGTTCCATTTTCTAGTAATTGCTTTTTTGGTGGCCATCATAATTAGACTCAGCAAGGATTTATTATGTCTAGGCAATTCCAATTCTGTATCATAGCTCAAAAAAATAATCTCCCCAGTCAATCCAATCTTGTTACTCAGCATCTCTGACAGAGCAGTCCGCAGGGAATCTCTAAAGTCCATAAGCTCAATACACTTCCAAAAAATATGTTCCCAGCCATCTCTTTCTTGTTTTATTGAAAACCCTCAAACAAAAATACACACACCCCAATACTCCCCTAAAACCTATTAACTTAATAATAACACACAAAACTATGTACATCTTCAAATATTCAAGTTTTACTCTCCTAACAGGAACAAATGTTCCAAACTGACAGCCATACACACAGACTTGAGCTAAACCAAAAGATTATCCATCCTAAGACACTTGGTAGAGCCTGTGATTCTATTAGGTTTGGTCTGCTTTTGCCTAATCTTTATAGCTCTCTCACCTCGGAAAACACTTGAATGCTTTAAGAAAATATTTTCTCAATGACATTTCTCTTGTCTTCCGGATCCTGTAGAAGCCTGTATGATGATGTGGACAAGATGGTTAGGTCTGTTATCAAGGCTCAGATCCAGATGAGCATACATCCAGCTCCGTCCCCTCATAGATTTGAGTGTGTCCCTCCAACTTCTTTTTCTCCTTCTGTGATCTGAGTAGCAGTTTTGGACCCCCAGGACAGCAGTCTCCTGAGGGACTCAGAGTTGGATTAAAGGACTGTTTCCGTGATACCGACTGTGGCATTGACTACCTCTGCTCTGAGATCCTCGGATTGGACCAAGTCCCAGATCCGTGATGTTATGGCTGGATCCGAGGAGCATGGTTCAGCTCCAGTTTTATCGGATCATTCCCTCCCTCTTGGAGCTTCATCTATTGACAGCGCAGGTTGGCTCTTTCTGGGAATGGAGGTTCTGGGGTGCTCCTGCCTTCCTCTTCAGGAACTTCGGCCCCAAGGAAGTGGGGGAGGGTATCTCCGGGATCTTTAGCTTTCCAGGTTTTAGAAAAGGCCTTCTCTGCAGGCAGAGCATCAGACCATTTGACTTCTGCTCCTCTCCGTGTTCCTGTATCAGATCTGGGTCTTGAATCTACCATTTCTGTCCAGGGTCAGCCTACCTCTAAGGACCTCCAGACCCTTCCACCTGAGATGGCCCCTTCCTATTCCAACACCTCACCTGAATATCCCCATGGAGGAGATCCCACGGAAGAGGACGTGCAAGAGGAGGCACTTGGAGTCCCCTATGGAGTCTCTTACTGAGGATATGTACTACAATGAGGGAGAGGGGTCTCCCAAATCACCACCAGACAATGTCTCCTTTGCAGACATCTTAGAAATTTTAAAGCAAAGAGGTGGCTGGTCATCCAAAACCCCTTCAGAGGAGTCTGTACTCCTGGTAGCCTTCGAGGCAGGCCCTTGTACATCTTGGGTAGTCTCCCCAGTGGACACTGTTATACATTTTGTTGCCTGTGAGGCCTCAAAGGAGTCAGACACCATACAGCCTGTACCGAAACACCCAGACAAAATCCTTTCTCCCACAGAGGATAGAGCCTTTTGGAGTAAGTGCATCCCAGTTGACGCTATGGTGATGGCAGCAGAGCTCGACTGTCCACCCAGCCATCAAATAGGGAGTCCAGAGCATTGGACAGGTTTGGGAGGTGCACCTTTGGTTCTGCAACTTTTTTGCTTAGAGAGGGCTTAATTACTTGCTACATTTTATTCACGTACGGAGAGATCTGGTTAAGGAACTCTCTTGATTCCCAAAGAGGAGCTAGATAAGATTTCTCCAAAGCTGACCACACTTACTTCCCTGGCAAACTCTTTCATGAGGCTTGTTTCCCTTTCAGCAGAGTGATCTACGAGGGCAGATGGCACTGGCATTATGATACGTCGACATGCATGGATGAGGCTTTGTGATTTCTCAGAGCCCTTTAAGGTGCTTTATTTTCAATGCCCCTTTTGATGCTTCTTCCTTGTTTGGATCATCAGTTAAGCACACCCTGACCCACAGCAAACAAGTAAGACCTTGTCTCCATGGGGATCATGTTTTCCACCCCTCAATGAACCTACTCAAGAAATCAAAGAGGGAGTAAGAGGGTTTGGTTCCATAAATCCCAAGGTTCCTTTCCTGATCAAAGCAGAGAGTACTCCTCCAGAGGCAGAGGAGGAGGCTTTAATGGGAGATACCACCCTAGAGGCAGAGGGGGCCCACAAAACCAGGGCTTTAGGGAACCCTTTTTCGACGAGCCTTTTCAGCCCTTCTGAAGTGCTGCTCGACTGTCTGACTCTAGAAGCAGTTGTGGGTCATTTTCCCTGTACCCAGGTGTCTGGGCCCAAATAACGACAAATGGTTGGGTGCAAAGCGTAATATCTGAGGCTACTACATTCCCCTTTCTCTAACCCCTCCAAAAATTCAAAAGAAACTCCCTGACATTCCCACCAGCCAGAGGTAGATGGCAGTTATAGAAATCAAAAACATTACTGCAAAAGAGTCATCCAAGAGGTCCCAGCCAAGCAGAGAGGATCCAGAACTTACTCCTGTTTCTTCTTGGTGCCAAAGAAAACAGGTGACCTGAGATCTATCCTAGATCTAAGACCTATGCAAACTCAATTTATATGTAAAGAAAGAGAAGTTCCAGATGGTGATGGTTCAGTCTATCCTTCCATTACTAAGGAAAGACAATTGGATGTGGTCTGTGGACTTGAAAGATGCATACTATCACATAAAATGAGACGGGCATTCCAGAAGTCATCTATGCTTCCTCATGGGAGCCAATCATTTCCAAGTCAGAGCCCTACCCTTTGGTCTCACCACAGCCCCACAGGTGTTTACCAAATGCATGGCAGTGGTCACAGCTCATCTCCAACTGCAAGGGTTTCAGGTATTCCAGTATCTACACAATTGGCTCCTAACTTCCCCCACCCAGTATCAGCTATCAGATATCCCACTTCCTAGGCATCATCATAAATCCAGAGACGTCACAACCATTGCCGGTACAAACTGGAATTCATCAGGGCCCAGCTGAACACCGTTAAGCAGATAGCTTCCTTGACCCAACATCCATCAGCACTTTGACTCTTCAGGTCCAAGCCATACTATGTCATCCTTCTCCACCTGCCAGATTGATTCTATGGGCCCGGAGTGTCACAAAAGGAAATATTGCCAGCCCAGCCATCTGGAATTTTGTAAATAATTGTTATTTATGAATATTAATATGATTGATATAGAAATGTGACAGAGATACTGCCAGCACACCTCTCTGGAATTTTGTAAATAGTTGTGTCATGTGTGAATATCAGCAGGATGTAATTGTAATTGCTTGTGTTATCACTATCTTATAACTGTATGTTGTCTATATATCAGTCTGCTGGTACAGAAGTGTGTATGAAGTACTGAGCTTAAGGATGTGTCCACAGTGTACCCTACTGCAAAAGAGCACAAATGTATATAAACTATTGTACCTGTTTAAATGTATGTTTTAACAGTGGAAACTAGAACATAGAGGTTTAACTAGCAAAACTTCAAGAAAATAGGTGAAATTAAATTGTTTTCCAATTGTGCTACAAAAGTTGGTTTCAGTGCAGCAAGCAGACAGGATGCTTAGAACTAGGGAGCCTCCTGCATTATATTGTAAGTGTTTTATTGTTTTATGTCTTCTAACAGTTGCAAACATCTGAGGGCTATGTATTTTTCAAAGGGAGATGCCAAATGCTAGTAGCTTCTGACAGTGGGGGTTTAGCTTGGGAACGAAAGTCAGATGACAAGGTGATGTCATGCTGCAAATGTCCCGGCAGTAATATTTGATATTAATTTAAAAACTCTGAGTGTGACTGGGCATTTTGTATTTTCTCTTTGACTTGGAAACATCCACTCACACTTCTGCCTGATTGTTGTTCTGTAAGTAAGTTTTTAGGGCATAGTAACTCTTTTAGATTCAGATATGAATATAGTGAAGTATAGCTTAGATGTTTTCTTTATTTATTTAAGACTGTCCTGCAATGTTTTAAATATTTCCCGTGATTTTGAACTCTGATGCGACTGATTACTTACTATTGTTTTGTTCTTTTATTACTTATTATTAAATATATTTATATCTATAATTGTGGCTGATATCTGTGAGACATATTTAAGCTCTGAGAGTACTTGCATATGTGTTTGGTGAGACTGTGGGCCATTCCTAATAGCCTTGCTGTTGGTCAAACTACCAGTTGGATTAATAGTAACATTACACAGTAGGCTTGGACACCCTTTGTTAAGGGTCTTAAAGTAGCTGATAAGGGGTTCTGGTGGCAGTGATAACTATCTTATAATCTGGGCAGAAGGGGGCATATCCAGTAAACCTGTGCCAGCCTTTCCCAGGTGTGTGTGTGTGTGTGTGTGTGTGTGTGTGTGTGTGTGTGTGTGTGTGTGTGTCAGCTACTTAGGCAGGGACATGAAGCACTGATTGGACAGAGAGTGTTGGAGGACTTGTCTTGGAACCCTGGCTAAGGACTCAACTCTATATATGTGCCAGTGAGGAGTCTTATTGGGGATCTGGAGAAATAGGGAGAAACCGGTCCCAGACTGACTGTGGTCTATGTGTGCTCTTAAGGGAAATTGCGCTATACTGTGTGAGTACTTGTCATTCCCCCAGTGTGTACGTCCCCCACTGTTGCCAGTGGTGAGGATTGAGGCTCATTGATTAGTGGGCCAGTGCAGGTGCATCACATATTAATTGGTGGGTAGTGGTGGGATATCCACATCACATATTAATTTCCTTGTAGTGGTGGGATATCCACATATTAGGATTCAGTGGTGTGGCTATTGAATTTCTGTAGCCTGTAAATAGTGGTCACTAAGGAAAGTGTCTGTACTCTGTCAGCCACATAGTGAACATTTATAGTTTTATATCACAGTTGTTTTATTTTTTGTTAGCTTAGTTAGTCATGGGGAGCAGGCAAATGTCAGCAAGGAAGTATAGCAAGCTGACAGGCAGTTGGCTGAGATGTGCCAGGCTAACGGACTGGTGCAAGCTAACCTGACTAAAGCAGAAATTATTGCAGGTTTGGGCACAGCTGCATCACAGACCATCAATCAGGAGAACAACCAGGCTGGCCTTACAGATGTAAAACTCTCAGAAAATGACAGTTCAATATTTCCACAGAGGACTTGGAAATTCGTCTGGAGTTAGTGACTTCAACTGCAGGCCAAAGATTTGTAAATAGAAGCAGCAGAGAGACTGGGATGTCTGGAGGCTGAGGAAAATGAGAAACTGGAATTTCTGGAAGCTGAGAAGAATGAGAGGCAGAGGCAACGTGGAGGTAATTGGGAAGGGAGTAACCAAACCTCAGAAGCAACAAATGTCTGCAAATGCCTTCCACAGTTTTCAGAGGGGAAGAATTTTGATAGTTTCATTCATATGTTTAAAGGGGTATGTAAATCGTATAATGTTGACCAAGGGCTCTGAGATGGTTCCTGACCCCCTTACTCCATGGTAAAGCTGTAACTCCTATATCTAAATTGTCTGGATACTGATTGCTTAAATTATAATACTGTTAAAAATTGTCGGTTGGAGTGTTTTAAGTTAACACTTGAAGCTTATAGGAAAAAGTTTCATGAGCATAGACGCAAGGCAGATGAAAGTGTATATGAATATATTTCTGAACTAAGCACTTATTTTCATAGATGGGTGAGTGGGTGTCAGGTCACCCCTTTTGAAGGGCTGGCAGACCTTTTGGTGAGGGAATAAACTCTTAGGGCTTTGCCTGAGGACATGAGAATTTGGATTGCAGATAGAGAATGTAACACAGCAGAGAAGTTGGGGAAAAAGGGAGACCTATATCTAGCAAGCAGGACATCACTGCACAGGAAATGGATTACCCAGTGCTGCTCTTGGGTCTAATGGAACCCATGGTGGGCAGCCCAGACTGCCCTAACAGAGTCTGCCATGAGCAGGGGAAGCCATTATTCCAGGTACACTTCCAGGACCAAGGGTTGAATGTCTTAAATGCAACCAGTGGGGCCATGTAGCATATAGATGTCCATGGAGGCAAGGTGGGAAACAAAAGACGGGAGAACCACTAAGTGGGAATGACAGAATGCCAGCAGTAAGGTGTCTCAAGACAACAGGGGTACCAAACTACCACAAGAGGTTATAGCCTAGCTTAGTGGATGGGAAAGAGGCCACTGCTAAGAGAGACAGCATCTGACTCTAACCATTGTGAAACCTGCAATTGTTAAAGAGGAGTACTACTTGCATGGGCAGTGTACTCCAGTCAAAGCTTTAGGAGGGACCCCATTCCAAATACCTTTGGCTAGGATTCACCTTGACTGGGATGAAAAAGGAAGCAAGCAAGTTGGTGTGTTTGAAGATATCCCTGCAGATGTCCTAATATGGAATAATTTTGATAATGCAGTACCTTGTGTGCACGCAGTGACACAGTCAGGCTTGGAGACAAGCATGTGGGTCTGGTAGCCTGGGGGAGACCCAGACAGACTGCAGACTTGCCGCCAGGACTAGTGAGGTGGTTACTTCAGGGAGGCAGCTAACCTGTAGCAGTGGGACTGAAGTTGAGCCACAGCTGCTTGTGGGTGCTAATGTTCCCTTGGCCAGAGTGACTGCAAGGGCAGAGGTGAGTAGTAGTACCCAGGCTGACGGGGAGGCACCACTGTCAGAGAATACCCAACTTCCTGTGTAAGGGGAGCTGGGAAGGGTTACAAAGAGAGAGTTGAGACAGGCTCAGCTCTCAGACCCTACATTACAAGGCCTGAGGGAGGTAGCTAGTGAGGTAGCTGATTCTCAAGGGAAGGGGGGAATCTATATACTGGGATAAAGAGTTACTGTATAGAGAGTGGACCCCTGAGGGAGGGCTAGAGAGTGAGAGAATACAGCAGTTGGTAGTGCTCAGAGCCTACAATCTGGCACTTTTAGCCATAGCCCGTGATATTTCCTTTGCAGGTCATATGGGCATAAAACATACAAAAAGACATTTTATGCAGAACTGTTATTGGTCTGGGATTTCCAGAGATGTAACAGGGTGCTGCAGGACCTGTGAGCAGTGCCAAAAGGTAGGCAAGGCAGGAGACATGGTGAAAGCTCCTTTGATGCCTTTGCCTGCGATTGAAAAAACATTAAAGGTGGTACCTATGGATATTGTGGGACCTCTGTGTACCCCAAGCACCAAAGAGAAAAGGTATATCATAGTGGTAGTAGATTATGCTGCCAGATACCCTGAGGCAGTGACTCTGCCATTGAAGCAGAAAAGGTAGCAAATGCTTTGTTAGAGATTTTCAGCAAGGTAGCTTTCCCAAAATAAATACTGACTGACATAGAGGTGCCAATTTCATGTCAGACCTGCTAGCTTGTCTGTGGAAGCACTGTGGGGTGAAGCACCTAAACACCACCCTTTACCATCCACATACTAATAGTCTTGTTAAGAGGTTAAACTCTACACTCAAGACCATGCTATGGGCATTTGCAGACCAGTTCAAGAGGGAGTGGGACAAATATTTGCCCCATTTATTGTTTGCTTACAGAGAGGTTCCCCAGGAATCCACATGTTTTTCATCTTTTAAGCTGATGTATGGGCATAGGGTGAGGGGACCTCTAGGTTTGATTCAAGATGAGTGGAAGGGTAAGTGTGAATCCCACAAGGAGTCTGCTGTGGCGCATGTTCTAAAGTTAAGGACAAGGCTCAGGGAGATAATGGGCTTGGCCCAGGAGAACCTCGCAGAAGCCCAACAGAAGAAAAAGGTTTGGTATGACAGGAATGCTTGAGCTAGAGAGTATGCTGTGGGGCAGTAGGCAATGGTTCTCATTCCTGTCAGACACAACAAGCTGCAGGCAGCTTGGGAGGGACCCTTCAGAGTGGTAAGAAAGGTCAGTGATGTTAAATACATGGTAGAACTGTTAGGCAGGAGGAAGAGGCACAAACTGTGCCATGTGAACATGATGAAACCTTACCATGGTAGGGAGGCCCTAGTGCTGAGTATTTGCAGTACAAGGCAGGAGGAGTCTGAGGGGGGATCTATGGCTACAGGGAGCCAGCTAGCCAAATCTCAAGTTACTATGGAGAAGCCTAGGGTAGCAGTCATATGATGAGGCAGTGCAGCAGTGTACTGGGGTCAGTAATGCCAAGGCAGCTGGAATCTCAAGACAGGGAATGGGGTAAGGTATTCCTATATAGGCCCACCCCTCTCAAGCAATGTTGCTCAAGGGTCATTTGAAAAACTAGCTTGAGTTTTTTGGGGGAAGAAATGTTACAAAAGGAAGTATTGCCAGCCCAGATATCTGGAATTTTGTAAATAGTTGTGTCATTTGTGAATATCAGCAAGCTGCAATTGCTTAGTTTACCACTATCTTAGAACTGTATATTGTCTGTATATCAAGCTGCTGGCACAGAAGTGTGAGTAAAATACTGAGCTTAAGGATGTGTCCACAGTGTACCCTACTGGAAAAGAACAGAAATGTATATAAACTATTGTACCTCTGTAAATGACTAGGTTTTAACTGTTGGAACTAGAACATAGAGGGTTCACTTGCAAAACCTCAAGAAAATAGTTGAAATTAAATTGTTTTATGATTGTGCTATAAAAGTTAGTTCCGATACACCAAGGAGACAGGATGTCTAGAACTAGGGAGCCTTCTGCATTATATTGTAAGTGTTTTATGTCTTCTAGCAGTTGCAAAGATCTGAGGGCTATATATTTCACAGGGAGATGCTAAATGCTAGTAGTTTCTGACAATGGAGGTTTAGCTTGAGAAATAGTCAGGTGACAAAAAGTGATGTCATGCTGCACATATCCGAGCAGTAATATCTGATATTAATTTAAGAACTCTCAGAGAGTGACTGGGCATTTTGTATTTTTTTTTGACCTGGAAACATCCACTCAACACTTCTGCTTGATTGTTGTTCTGTAAGTAAGTTTTTAGGGCATAATAACTCTTTTAGATTCAGATAATAATATAGTAAAGTATAGCTTAGATGTTTTCTTTGTGAGACTGTCCTGCAATGTTTTAAGTATATCCTGTGATTTTGAACTCTAACTACTTACTGAGCATTGTCTTGTTCTTTTATTATTTATTATTAAATATATTTAAACCTATAATTGTGTCTGATATCTGTGAGACATATTTAAGCTCTGAGAGTACTTGAATATTTGATGATACTGTAGGCCACTACTAATAGCATTGCTCTTGGTCAAGCTACAATTTGGATTAATAGTAACATTACACAGTAAGACTGGACACCCTTTGTTAAGGGCCCTAAAGTAGCTGATAAGAGGTTCTGATGGCAGTGATAACTATCTTATAATCTGGGCAGAAGGGGGCATAGCTAGTATACCTGTGCCCCACCGTGTGTGTGTGTGTTAGCTACTTGGGCAGGACACGAATCACTGGTTGGACAGAGAGAGTGTTGGGAGGACTTGTCTTGAAACCCTGGCTAAATACTCAACTCTATAGCTGTGCCAGTGGGGAGTCTTATTGGGAATCTGGAGAGAGAGGGAGAAACCAGCCCCAGACTGACTGTGGTCTCTTGTGTGCTCTTAGGAAAATTGCACGTTACTGTGTGTGTACTTGTCATCCTGCTAGTGTGTACATCCCCCACTGTTGCCAGTAGTGAGGATTGAGGCTTTTTGATTACTGGGCCAGTCCAGGGGCATCACATGGTGGGTCGATGACAGCTGCTATAATCTTGGTACCTCTAGCCTGATACTATATGCGCATTCTACAATGCCTGTTCACTGGTCAGTTTTACATCAGTCCCTGTCTGTTCCTATCAGGTTGACCAATATTTGTAGACATCATCTAGAATGGTGGATTCACTCAAACCTGATGGTCGTCAAGCCTTTCACCCCCCCCCCCCAATAACCATATTGATCATAGATGCTTCCCACCTAGGGTGGGGGGCATTTTGATGAGAAGATGGTCTAATGGTCCAAGGCTCGTGGATTCACCTAGAGACCAGATTGCATATCAGAATCCTGGAGATGAAAGCTGTCCTCTTATCACTGCAAGCCTTTCAGGATGCTGTTCCTCTGGGGGCCATTGTGATTCACACTGACAACATGTTAATCGTCTGGTATGTCAACATGCAAGGAGGAACCTGCTCATACCCACTGTGCAGAGAGGCCATGAGGGTTTAGGAATGAGCGATCTCTTCACACCACTTTCTACTTGCAACACATGTACTGAGGAAATCCACTGTTTTAGCAGACAGGCCCAGCAGGTCCAGTCTGATGTCTCACGAGTGGTCCCTTAGTCAGTAGCGAACAAGATATTCAGCCATTGGGGTCTCCCCTGCTGCGATCTCTTTGCATCCCCTCACAACAAGTGCAGCAGTTATTTTGCTCTGAACCCTCCTTCATAGAATTCCCTGAGAGATGCTGTAGTCCACAATTGACCCCCCAGTCTCCTTTATGCTTACTCTCCTCCTCCTCTGATCCCAAAATTTCTTCAGAAAGCCAAATGGTTGAAGAGCAGTGTGATCCTCCTCATCCCATTTTGGTTTGATTTGGTTCCCCTTTCTCTGGTCTCGCCTCAAATATCCTCAATGGATTCTGGAACCCAAACCAGACCTCCTCATGCACCCCACGTTAGGACTCATCCCAGATCTACCCTCACTCAAGTTAACGAGATGGTTTCTCCAGTTCCCATTCTTGCCAGAGGGTCCACATGTTCCTCGCCAGTCAAATCTATCAGTCTTGCTTCCCAGAAAGCTTCCACCAAGAAAGTATATAAAAGCAAGTTCATAGGTGTTTACTAGGCTAATGACCACAAGGGCCTTTTTAAGCCTAGCCATGCATCCCAAATCAGTGACAAGTTCTGATACCCTTGATAAGTGTAAGCAGGGGCTTGGGAGGTGAAACATTTACAAGCTAAGATGTAGGAGATGAACCATTTACAGGTTGCCAGTGTCCATTAGAGGACTAGGTGCCAAACCAGGGATGAATTTCTTGTTCCCCATCCAATTGTCCAGGTTGCACGTGAAACATGAAGTGGAAAAGATTTTCTGTTTGGGCTGCTAATAATCACATTGATGCTCTTTTAGCACCTGTTCCTCAATCCTTTCTTTTCTTGAGTTTTTATTTAAAGAAGGTTCTAGTGTTGCAACTATTGAGCTCCATTTATTGACCATATCCAGTTTTCATTTGCAATTACCTTTGGGATCTATCGCTTCAACCAGACTATGTAAAGCCTTTATGAAAGGTGTTTTTCTTCTCAGACCTCTGATAAAGGACCTAACTCCTCCATGGGATCTGACTGTTGTCCTGCAAGCTTTGACCCAAAGACCCATTGACCCAGCTAATGATTGTGACTTGAAATACTTATCCTGGAAATCTACTGTTCTCTGTGCCATTACCTCAGCAAAAATAGTTTCTTAATTTCAGGCACTTTCATCCAAGGCTCCTTACATAATTTTTCACAAGGATAGGGTTTCCCTCTGTACTAATCCTTCATTCATGCCAAAAGTAGCTAAAGAGTCTAACATAAATCAGTGCATTCAGTTACCAGTGTTCTTTCCTAACTATTCTAACAAAGGAGAATATATGTTGCATTCCTTGGATGTTCACAGATAGTTGCATTTCTACATTCATAGAACAAAACAATTCAGGATATCAGAGCAGTTAATTGTCTCTTTCTATTCTAACCATAAAGGTTAAGCAGTTTCTAAAGTGACAATAACAAAGTGGATAACCAGTTGTATATCATTTGTTTATGCGAAAATTGGCTTGAAGTTGCCTAGTCTTCCTAAAGCCCATTCAACAAGGTCCATAGCTGTGTCATTGGCTTTTCATCTAGAATTCCTATTGATGACATTTGTGCTGCAGCTACCTAGTCTTAAGTCTCATACCTTCGTGACCCATTATAAGTTGGACATAGTCTCCAGGAGGGAGCAGGACATCCTTTGGCTCCTCTGTGCTCCGGCATATCCTTCCTTGAGGCCACCCAAGAAATCATGTAGCTAGGGACTCTAACCCATCAGTGAAGCAGAATGAGAAGGACAACATCAGATTTATTAGTTATGTACCCACCATAACTTGGTATCTGTGGTGTCCTTTTCTCATTCTGCTTTACCTTCCTGCCCAACCATCCCCCTCCAAAAAGTTTGGTTCTAGATGATATGGGAAAAAAAGCCTTTGAAACCTATGTTCCAAGTTGAGCCCTTGGTTCCTTTTTCTTTCTGTCTTCTTTCTATAAGGGGTAGCAAACTTGATCTGAAGACATTGAGCTAAGGGCAGAGGATTATGGGTAAGGGAGGAGTTTGAGCCTGGAAGCTGAAGTCTGTAGAAGGCGGCCGAGTTGGATCTGAGGATCAGATCCGTGACCCATCCGTGAAGCAGTATGAGAAAAGGACAACACAGGTACCAATTTATGGTAAGTACATATCTAATAATTTTGCACCACTAATGTAAATTTCTTAGCATGTACTTTTTATAGAAAGTGAGTTACTTTTTCTACAATCCAGAATTATTTGGCAGTGAGCTCTCTGGCATTTAAGATGCATCAGAACTGGACAACTGTAGCAGCAAACCTTGTTGGGGGAAATGTGATTTCTCATGTAATAGTTCATTGTATCATAAACTGTTTTTCTTTTCTTTGTACTTATCTTCTCTTTCCTGGATTAACCTTGCATTTGCATATTGTGTCACTGATGATAACAAAATACTTTTAATGCACTACAGAAGTGGCAGAAAATAAATTTAAAAATCCACAGTTCTGATGAATTCCTATATACTTGGTGTAAGTACACCTGCTTCACTGTCTGCAGTGTACCATTGCAAAGTCTACAGTGTACCTTGCTAACTCTGCAATCTTCTAATTGGGCCTCCCTTACCAAATTTCTCCCTGAAAATACTCACTTATGGTATAGTCCATAGCCTGTGCATTTTCTCTTCTTACTCATCCATTTCTGGCCGTTGGAGATTATTATAACAGTGCTTGAAAACAGAACAAAATAAAAAAATAAGGAAGTCATACAAAAAGTTAGATAGTGGGCAGATTCCACTTCGTTCGCCCTCCGCTTCCTTACCCTGCCCCCAAATTCCACCTGCCCCCACTATGTCTACATTTATTTTGAAAAAGCCACACCCTCTCTCACTTTAACCAATCCCAGCATCCCTAATAATTTCCACACCCAGTACTAACTCCATCACACTACCCACTGCTCATCTCTACACCTCACATCACTACACTACACAAAGGTTCATAGGTAGGTACTAGGCTATCGGCTCAAGGGCTTAAGTAAACCTAGCCAGCAAAGTTCCCTGGCTTACGCCAACCCAAGAAAGTTAAAGAAAGCTTGTGGCCCATGCAGGGATTGAGCCTACAACCTTGGTATTATTATTACCACACTTTAACCAACTGAGCTAACCAGCTTTATAGTGAGCTAACCAGCCTTATAGCATTACATGTTAAGTATACACCTTGCTGCAACACTGTGTCTAACTTTACTTACATATGTCACATCCCCCATGATACCTCTTGTACCCACCCCCATATACACACCCCTACACTGACACAACCACCACACAATCCACACCCCAGCATTCCAATTGCCCATTTTATGTACAACACTACCCAAATCTCACTAGCAAAATTCACAATCCTACCTCTCCACTCAGCACGCCATATATCTCTACAATATGATAAAACCATGAACAAATAAAAAATGCTGTATCTAATAACAAGACTACTGCGTAGTGGTGATATTCATCCCAACCCTGGATGCACAACTCTCTCATCCAAACCAAACTGTCAACCCCATCGCCCACCCTACAACAACAAGAAAAGTTTAGATCTCCTAATATTAAACATCAACCTTAGAAGTGTCCTTAAAGTACATGAACTTCATGCCACCCTAACTCACTACAATCCAGACATTGTCCTGTTAACTGAAACCTGGCTAAAACTAGATATTAGTGATAATGAAATAAGTCCCCCTGGCTAAAATATACATAGAAAAGATAGACAAAGAAAGAGGTGGGGGAGTAGCCATCCTATTTAAAAATAGCCTTTCTCTACACCTCCTGAACATAGACACCCTTAATTTCCAAAATGCTGAATTAATACTAACCAAACTCTATCCTAACCCAAACAAGCATCTAAACATTATAGGTATTTACATCCGACCAGGCCAGAATATCCCTACTATGGAACATGCATTACATTGGTCTTCCATCACCCTCCCTCAGGAAACTGTCATAGCAGATGACTTTAACATAGATTGGAATGCCTGTAATGCATCTACCCCTACTAGCCATATTAACTTTCATGGCTACTCACAACTAATCAAAATCCCCACTAGACATGACAAAAAACAAAAACTAATAAAGATTCAGTACTAGACTGGATCTTAACTGCCCATCCCAATAATGCACTAGTCTCAGGCTGTCCACCTGACAGTCTCAGTGATCATCTCCCTACTTTTCTTCTCAGGCAACTTATAAAACTCCCTAAAACCCCCAAATTCTATCAAATCCGTAATATCAAAAATTTTAATACTCAAGAATTCTCTACCTTACTAAAAAATTCTAAATGGAACCCAGTTAATTATCTCCCTCTGAATGAAGCTGTAAAATATTTTAACACCACTTTTATCAACATCTTATATAAATTACCCCCCCCCCCGAATGCTTTGGATAAAACCCATGTATACTCCCTGGCTCACTAAGTCTACCAGATCTCTACTAAAAAGAGTTAACTCCTGGGAGAAATGGTCCAAAGAAAAAAACATTGCAAACCGTCAAAAAAAACTAGAGCTTAGAAACTCACCTAAAAAAACAAATCAGGTAAGAGGAAAAACAAAACTACTATAACAATATGCAAACAAATCACCAAAAAAATCCCCAGACGTTTTGGTCTGCTATAAATAAAATTCTTCAGCCAGGGCAAGCCACCACTCCAACCCCAAGCTTATCCAGTTCCACAGAGGATATCCCAACCCACTTCAATAAATACTTTATAGAATCCATTTTAAACCTTATAAATAACATCTCTCCCTCCCCTACGGCACCCCCTCCAATTCACAATTTCAATACCTTTCAGTTTCAACCAGTCCCTACCTATACTGTAAAAAAGAAAATATCTCAAAAGACTCAAGCCAACTACTTGGCTGCATACAACCTACCAGCAGAATACCTGAAAATAGCAGCCAATGTCATTGGAGTCCCTGTCACCATCCTAATAAACCGCTCTATCACAGAAAATAGTACACATAAACTATGGAAAATTGCCCACATAATCCCACTGCACAAAGGCAGTAACTCAACAGATCTTTCAAACTACTGTCCCATAGCTATTCTGTCTCCCCTTTCTAAAATTCTGGAAAAATTTATTCATATGCAACTGCTAGAATATCTATTAACTAACAATCTATTAACACCCACACAACATGGATTCTGCCCTAATCATAGCACTAAAAGCTTTACCAATACCATCAACTAACTCCGAAGCAAAGGTAATTTAGTCTCCTTAACTTTCCTCGATCTGTCAAAGACATTTGACACTGTATCCCATACCAAACTCTTGAGCTAAACCTCAGCCAGTCAGCAATAACCTGGTTTTATAACTATCTGAATGGCCATCAACAAACAGTGTCATGGCAGCAAAATCTCTCCCCTCTTCTACACATTTCCTTGGGAGTCCCACAAGGATCTGTCCTTGGCCCACTTCTCTTCACAAACAAACTCCATGCAGCTACAAAGGAAGCCACACCCATGCAGTATGCAGATGACTCAACCCCTTATATGTGCCACTCCTACCCTCCAGCAACTAGAAAACATAACACAAAAATCATTTGCAGCTGTAGAAGCTTGGCTATTCAATGCTCAACTAATACTGAACTCCAGAAAAACTAAACTAATCCTATTTCACCCTACTAGAGCCCCTAACACCCCTCCTGCTTTCAAAATCACCTCTGTTGATAATACCATCATAGCCTGGGTTCCTACTACAAAGTTGCTAGGGGTCACCATTGACTAGAATATACTATTTGACACTCATATTGCCCAATCTATAAAAAAAGTTCACAAAACGCTAGAGTGCCTCTACAGATGTAAACACTATCTTGCAGCAGACACCAGAGCTACTATTGCTAGAATCCACCTTACCTCAACTCTACTTTATGCCTCCCCTACCCTTACCAACCTTAGAAAGTCAGATTTAATAAAGTTAGAAACCTGTTATAATAAAATAGCAACATTTGCAACAGGAGCTAACTACAGATCTGAAGTAGGAGATTCATTTGTCTGCAACCTGTGGGTTATGGATCCGATATCGGATCCGAACCGGCATGGTTTTACCAGCTATGGATCCAAGCTCCTAGCTCCTCCCCTCACCCATAATGCCCTGCTCTCCCTACACGACCTCAGATCTAGTTTGCCGCACTGGTAACCAGGTCCTTGGATGCTGAGCTCTTCAGCTAAGTGAAATTACTAGTTAAAGAAAGCGTTTTTTTTCTATAATTATTAAGTTTTTTGAGTGATTGTGTTAGGTTCCCTGTAATAATCTGTTACTTTTAGCTTAAAATTTTTAATTTTAAGAACTTTAGTTTTCCCCTCCCCTCGCTGGTCGTAGTTCTGTGTGAGTGTATTGTGTGGGGCCTTGTGTGTGTGTACTTTTAGTACCAGTTTCTCTGTTGTCTGCTTTTTTTTGTTAAAAAAAAAAAAAAAAAAGACTTTACCATGTCAGAGGCCCCTAAGGCAATTTTCTCCAAATGCTCCGAGTGTGGCCATAAGCTATCCCCTGCTGATGGCCACACTTGGTGCGTTCGATGCCTTGGGGTTGAACACCTCACTTCTGGATGTTCCATTTGTGCAGGGTTCAACCCCAGGGCATTGAAGGAGCGGAGGTCGAAGCTGGTCCTGGCGGGACTTCTTCCCTCGGACTCGGCTTCAGCTCCCGCTCCTGTGGTGGGAACCGTGGCTTCGGTTCCCGCCTCTCCTGCCCTCCCTCCTCCACCTGGGACTCAACCTCCCGCTACTGGTTTGGAGGAGAGAGAGGCAAGAAAAAAGGACTGGAGAGAGAAGCACCACAAGCGGCGGGCCGAGACCTCCGTTTCGGCCCCGCCAGCTAAGCGGGCTTCTCCTCCGGCCTCCTTAGCTACTGGCTCCCCCCCCCTCGGCTCTGGTCTGCTTTTCACCGGGGCCTGAGGAGGAGGAGACCCGATCTCCGTCGAGGCTATCGAGGAGGCACTCAAGGCCTACCTCGGTAGCCTCTTCGAGATCCACTTATTCTCTTTCTGATGCCGATCTGGATCGGATGATGAGAAGGTTCATCCAGGCCCAGATGCAGATGGGAGTGCTCCTGCCTCCCCCCCTCTGGGGGGGAGCTCGACCCCATTTTTCAAGCCTATAGCTCCTTCTCCGACCCGCTACCCGGGTTCGGAGCGTTCGGAGCCGGGCAGCTTCGGAGCCGGGGGTGGGTCGGCGCCGATAGTACTAGGTACTTCGGATCCGACCTTGCCCTCGAGTGTTTTGGATCCGACCTCTCGGAGCCTGGCTCCGAGCTTCGGATCCGGGGGACTCAGTGTGCCTTCAGCGCCGTCTGTGTCGGAGCGCACTGGCCCTTCGGATCCGAGTGTCTCGGGGCCGGCTCCGATCCACTCTTCGGATCCGAGGGGGAGCCGACTTTCGGATCCTTTGGTCGAGGCTGGCTCCCCCTCGGCTTTTGATGTAGTGGAGAGGGCTCTGTTGAGGGCTTCCGGGCCCCCGGCACTTGCTTCGGCTCCGTCCCGCGCTCCATCTGCACTGGGTCAGGCTTCCACCATCCGGCCACTGGGACAGCCCGCTTCAGTGCCCCAAGCTGTTCCTTTGGAACAAGACACTGCTTGTGAGGGTTCCTCGGACAGCCCCCCCGAGGAAGCCCCTCGCAAGCATACGTGTAAAAGGAGGCACATAGACTCCCCCGAGTCTTTAACTGAAGACACAGATTTGGAGGAAGGGGAAGGCTCCCCAAGATCACCCCCCGAGGATGTCTCCTTTGGAGACATCATGGAAATGCTTCGCATAAGGGGGGGTGGTCTGCCCAAAGTCTTCCTCGGACGAGTCCGTGTTCTTGGAGGCATTCGAAGCAGGCTCGTCTACCTCTTGGGTGTCCCCTCCTGCTGACCCCCTGGTGGACCTCATTACCACCAGGGCGTGGAAGGAACCGGACACAGTGGAGCCAATCCCCAAAAGGCCAGACCGAATCCTTAGCCCCCCTGCAGACCGTGCCCACTGGAGTAAGGGGCCCCCGGTAGATGCCATGTTGACGGCAGCAGCCACCAAGAGGGAACTCGCTCAGGAGAGTCCCTCAGTCCACCCTCCGAGCAAGGAGTCTCGGATGATGGACCGCTTGGGGAAGCGAATGTTTAGTTCTGCGACCTTCTCAGTGAGGGCGCTCAACTACTTGGCACATGTGATCAGGATGCAGCGCGATCTTATTAAAGAATATGCTGCATCCCCCCCTGAGTCCATGTTGGAAGAGGACAAACTCTTGCACTCTACCCGTATGGCCACTCTTCGATCCGTGACAAATACCTCTATGCGGTTGCTGTCCCATGCTACTGAGGGAGCCGCTAGAGCTGCAGGAGTAGGCCTAGTCACAAGATGCCAGGCCTGGCTCCGCCATTGCGATTTCACAGAGCCCTTCAAGGCGTCCTTCGCGAACGCCCCCTTCGATGGTTCTGCCCTTTTTGGCAAGACGGTTCCCGACACCTTGACGCAGAGCGAAAAGGACGGAAAGACGCTGTCTGCCATTGGAATCCGCTTCTCTGTGCCCCAGAGGCCCTACTCTAGGAACCAAAAGGGCCAGAAGAAGATGTGGTTCCGGAAGTCGCAGCAATCCCAACCCGCTCCGGACAACCAGTCCTTCCGTGGCAGAGGAGGACAGGGAGGACGCCGCCCCAGAGGCAGAGGGGCTCCCAGGAACTTCGGGTCCAGAGAAACTTTCTCTGAACGGCCCGTGCAGCAGCCCTGAAGGGTTGCCCGACTGCTCCACTCTGGAGGCAGTCGGGGACGTTTTTCGGAGCACCTAGCGGCATGGGAGTCCATAACATCAGACCGCTGGGTCCTCCGCATTATATCCAGAGGATACAAGATTCCCTTTCGTCACCTGCCAAAATTAAAATCCCTTCCCGATGTTCCACCCGGTCAGCGGGAGTCTGCTTCGGCAGAAATTGTCCATCTGCTGGGGAAAAGAGCCATCCAGCCCGTCCCCCCAGAGCAGATTGGATCAGGGTTCTACTCCAGGTTCTTTTTAGGGCCAAAAAAGACGGGGGACCTAAGACCAATTTTAAACCTGTCCCTGTTAAACCTGGCAGTCCCCAAAAGAGAAGTTCCGGATGGTCACCCTACAATCTATCCTTCCCCTTTTGGGAAAGAACCACTGGATGTGCTCCATAGACCTCAAGGATGCGTACTACCACATACTAATGGACAGGCGTTCCAAGAGGTTTCTTCGCTTCCGGCTGGGAGCCAGTCACTACCAGTTCAGGGTCCTTCCCTTTGGTCTCACCACAGCCCCCAGGGTGTTCACCAAAGTATTAGCAGTGGTTGCGGCCCACCTGAGGCTTCAGGGGGTGCAGATCTTCCCATACCTGGATGACTGGCTCCTTAACGCCCCAACAAGGCATCTACTATCATTTGCGCGAGACTCCTTTCTTCATCTAGCTCCCCGATTGGGCATCACGATAAATGTAGCAAAATCCAACTGGCACCTACTCAGTTAATAGATTTTATAGGCACCAGGTTAGACACCAGGGAGTTAAGAGCCTTCCTCACAACCGACAGAGTTCAGAGTTTGCGACTCCAGGTGCGGGCTATCCTACACTCCAACCCTGTTCCGGCGGAATTGGTCCTGAGGGCTCTAGGGTCCATGGCGGCTGCAATATCTCTTCTTCCTCCAGCCAGATTCAATATGCGGGTCCTTCAGTGGACACTTCAGGTTCAGTGGTCTTACCTTGCTCTACCTCTGCATCATCCCATTGCGATCAGCAAGGCTTGCAAGCGGTCCCTCTTGTGGTGGCTCCACTCACAGGATCTCCACGGAGGCCGCTCCTTTTGTGCTTCTCCCCCTCTCACCACGGTGACCACGGACGCCTCCCGCCTCGGGTGGGGGGGCATATTGCAGGCAGGACAGTCCAAGGCACGTGGAACGACTCAGAGACCTCCCTGCATATCAATGTTCTAGAGATGAGAGCAGTGCTCTTGGCGTTGCGAGCACTTCAAGCCTTTCTTCCCCTGGGAACAATTGCGATTCAGTCAGACAACATGTCGGTGGTCTGGTACATCAACAAACGGGGGAACCAGGTCTTATCCCTTATGTTGAGAAGCCATGAGAGTGTGGGAATGGGCGATCTCCACCAACCGCTTTCTCATCGCAACGCATATTCCGGGTCGGTCCAACATCCTGGCGGACAAACTCAGTCGCACCATTCTCTCCCCGTACGAGTGGTCTCTCAATGCTCAAGTAGCGAAACTTATCTTCGCACGGTGGGGAACTCCTTGTTGCGTCTCCCTTAAACACCAAGTGCGACAGTTTTTTCGCTCTAATCCCTCCTCCAGGGGATTCCCCGAGAGACGCTCTGGTGCATGCTTGGCCTCCCGGTCTTCTTTATGCTTACCCCCCTTTGCCCCTGATGCTCCAAGTTCTTCAGAAAGCCTCTTGGTTGGGGTGCAGAATGATCCTCATTGCCCCATTCTGGCCTTGACAGATCTGGTTCCCTTTCCTAAGGTCTCACTCGGTGAATCCACCTTGGATTCTAGATCCCATTCCGGATCTGATTTCGCATCCATCGAACCTACCAACTCCGAATCTGGGCAACCTGAAGCTAACGGCTTGGCTGCTCCAGTTCCACTCCTAATTAGGACTCCCGGTATCTCGTCTCCCGTTAAGGCCATCCTAGTAGTGGCTCATAAGCCATCTACCAGGAAAGTTTACCGCAGTAAATGGAAACGGTTTTCCATTTGGGCGGAGCAGCAAGGTCTAGATCCCTTTACAGTTCCCCTTCCTCTGGTGCTAGACCTTCTCACCACTCTTTTTAATGATGGTGCCAGTAGTTCCACGGTCAAAGTGCAGCTTGCGGCCATTTCTCTCTATCATGTTGGTCATGACTCTGGTCCTCTTATGTCTGCCAAATTGTGTAAAGTCTTCCTTAAAGGCACCTTTCTCCTTAGGCCCCCTGTTAAGCAAGCGGTTCCTCCTTGGGATCTGTCCTTGGTTCTTCAGGCCTTGACCGCTCCCCCTTTCGAACCTGTGGCCACAGTAGATCTTAAATTCTTATCCCTTAAGACTGCTTTCTTAGTGGCCATTACTTCGGCCAAAAGAGTTTCGGAACTTCAAGCCTTATCTTCAAAGCCTCCTTACTTGATCTTCCATCCGGACCGCGTATACCTGAGGACCAATCCCTCCTTTCTTCCTAAGGTGGCCTCGGAAACAAATATTAATCAGTCCATTAACCTCCCTGTTTTCTTTCCTAAATATCAAAACAAGGGTGAATACAAGCTGCATTCCTTGGATGTTCACAGGCAGCTTTGTTTTTATCTTAACAGGACAACTGGTCATAGGCAATCCGACCAGTTGTTCATTTCCTTTGCCAAATTCAATCTAGATAAGCCAATTTCCAAAGTATCCTTGTCTCGCTGGATTTCACAGTGTATTCTTCTAGCTTATCAAGCCTCTGGGAGGCCCGCACCAGAGGGAGTCCGTGCCCATTCAACTCGGTCAGTTTCTACCTCAGCGGCCTTTAAGGCTAGGATTCCTCTGGATGACATTTGTTCAGCAGCCACTTGGGCTTCATCCCATACCTTTATTTCTCATTACAAGCTGGATATCACATCTAGAGGTAGAGCATCCTTTGGCTCCGCGGTGCTCCGGAATATCCTTCCATGACAGCCGCCCAAGATTCAGGTAGCTGGGGACTACTTCAGATTTAGAAGTTATGTACTCACCATAACGTTCCATCTGAGTAGGTGTATTCATTTGTCTGCAACCATCTCGCCCTCCTATCCCCCTGGCCTTGTCAGTTTCCTGCATATTATTTGTTACCCTTTTCAGGGTATTTGTTTCAGGGCAAACTTGATCTGAGGTTATGTAGGGAGAGCAGGGCATTATGGGTGAGGTTAGGAGCTAGGAGCTCGGATCCATAGTTGGTAAAACCATGCCGGTTCGGATCCGATATCGGATCCATAATCCACAGGTTGCAGACAAATGAATACACCTACTCAGATGGAACGTTATGGTGAGTACATAACTTCTAAGTCTCATCACTGCCACTCTCTCAGAAAACTTTCTTGGCTGGAACTTCCCTCATTGCTAAAATTCAGTCAGCTAAAAATGGTCCACCAAATAATAAGCCATCCTGAAAAAACTACAGTCCTAAAGAACTTACCGGCTCACTACTCAAATAAGTGATACCTTCGCTCTAGCAATAAGGCATTACTAGAGATAACAAAATGCAAAAGCCACACTAGAAAATCCCTCTGCTCCTGTAGCATCACCAAACTATGGAAGTCTTCCATTTGATATTAAATCCAACTCCAACATAGTACAATTCAAAAAACTACTAAAAGCCTACCTATCTGCTACATGGATCTGTCCATGTATTGAACCTGGCTAAAATATCTAATTTGAAATAAAATTATTTCACCTATCAAGACTGCCCAATCTATTGCCCCAGACTAAAACCATATCTCTATATTACCCTTTCACTAACCAAACTCACTCCAAACTACCTTTTTACTCACTTTCTCTATACACTTTACTCCCTTTTTAAACCTCTTAACTCGTTTGCATATATTAGTCCTAACTTTTAAAGACTGAAAGATGAGTATTTAGCTCAAAGAGGTCTGTTTGCAGTATTTATTGTACCTACTAATATCTCTAACTACTAGTCTAACAATTTTTTCTACATTGTATATATAACCCGCGGTGGTGGTGCTGCGGTAGCGTTATCGCCTCACAGTAAGACGCTGTCCAGTTCGATTCTCAGCTAGAGCGTCTTCTGCATAGAGAAATGCGTGAATGGGCGTACCTTCGTTGAAGGTTGTGCGTCAGGCCTGGCAAGCCGGTACGTAAAAATCAACTGTCAATCATTAGCGGACCGGAGTTCCGCTGCGGCGACTCCTAACCGGGAAAAGCCGAAAGACACAAACATATATATATATATATATATATATATATATTCTTAGTTTAGCAGAAGCATTTTGGAATTAAGTGAAAATAGACATTAAACCAAGAGTAGACAAAAATCAGACCACCACAATCAGTATCTTCCTTCATAGAGCAGAGCCTGCGGTCACTACGTCTGACCTTAATATTGCAGGAGCAGTGCTACAAGGCCCTAGTCCTACATGTTTACTGAGAATTTTGTCAGTGCTTTACCAGAAAGGCTCATCCAGACTCTGCTACACTTTGCTGTGAAGGAAAGGTTAGTTTGCTTTTATTTTTTGTATTAATTTATTGCCTTTCTATATTTTGAATACTGTGGTTTGTTTTCTTTACCTTGTGTTTTACTTGCATTCTGATTTAACAGCATATTAAAACTTCAAAAGAGACCACAGCTCTCTCTCTTCTGAGTCATTCAGAATTTTTTCCCGCACTCCCACTCAATTACAGTTGTCTTGTTAAATACCACTGTCTTTCTAGTTGCCTGCCTCTTATGTTAATCTGACCATATATCTCATTTCCTCTCTACTTTCACTGGCTTGTGTGAATAATCACAAAATCATCATTTTTGAAATCCCTCCCCTTCAACTATTTAAATTTATTGGCCATCCTACTGTATTCCATAGTACCAGAATACAAAAGTGACCACCACTTTCAATCCATCTTGCTGTTTTAAAAATAGTAACTCTCCACTAAACCTTAACTTTTTAAACAGGTAAAACTTAAGTTACCTACTTTCACATCTAACTTCTCTAGTGCACACTGCAATGCGCATTTTTTTTTTCATCTTACATTTAAGCATCCCTGTGACTAGCACTTTCTCTAATACCTGCTGGAAAGCACTAGAACGCCTTAAACTGATACAAGCACTCAACTCACATTGTTAATAAGGAACCTATAATTGCAAAGTACCTTGCTAAGGTAAGGGAAAACAGCTCCTGTACTTTACAAAAAAAAGCACCAAACCAGGCATGTCCAAGGGTCAGCTTCCGGTGATTTCTCCTGTCCACCTGGTGAATCTGGGCATACTGGGGCAATGCAGCAATTGCCTCATGTACACAGACAGCCCTCTCCTCCTACCACCCAACACTACAACCTGTGAGAGATAGCCAAAATGGAAGCAAAGCTCTCTCCACCCAAGATTGTGCTAGACAGTCAAGAGGAGAAGGTTAACACCCACACTACACCTCAAGCAACACATAGCCCTTCTAAACCCACACCACCAACGCCCACATATAGCAACACTAAATCCACATATGCAGAGGCCCTTAACTGTAACCTGCCCAATCACCAAGGACCTCTGAAGCTGAAATGCAAACAAACACCAATCACAACCAAAGTGTCACATAGTTCACAACACCAGTGTGCCACCCAGCAACAGCCCCTAAAGCAAGACAATGTACCTAACACTTTAGTCATAGGTGACTCTATAGTCTGGCACACTGATGTCCCTCTCACCAGGTTGAACAAGGAAAAAATTACAGTCAGCTACCTGTCAGGTGCCAGGATCCTCCACATAAAGCATGCACTCAAGTCACTCCACAACAAGTACAGATATGACTCTGTCGTTGTCCATGTTGGACTGAATGACTTGAGACGTACCCCCCTGGACTAAATGAAAAGAGACATGGAAGAGCTCTTGGATCATGTGGCCCAGGCAGTCATGACCCTAGCCCTGAGTAGTATCCTGACTTCGCTCAGAATGATACCACAATATAAGGGCAAAATGATTGACTTCAGCAATTGGCTAAGCTTCTGGTGTCATTCAAAGGGGATCCAGTATCTGTCTGCCTGGGACGACATGATTAACAGACCACGATGCTTTGCCAGAAATGGTCTGCATGTGTCGCCCCTGAGATTCAGGTTACTGGCTAAGGCTCTTGCCACCCCTATAGTGCCTTTTTTAGGCAAAGTTCAAAGGACAAAACCACCACCGTAACAGGTACAAGCATGCAAAATCTGAAGGTAATGCTAGTCTAAACCTCAAAATGCTCTCTCTCGAGGCACTCCTAAAAATGGAGAACATAGATATCTGTGCAGTAACTGAGACCTGGTTCAAGGCTCCAGAGAGCACCCCTGCAATACCAGGCTACAACTCTTACCACACTTTTCAGCCACCAAACAAGGACCGAAACACTAAAGGTGGAAGAGTGTCAATATTCACCAAGGATATTCACACCGCCAGGCTAGTTGCCCAACACAGTGTATCTGAAATTCTCCAGGTGCAACTAACACTAGGTAAGACTGCAATCCAAATTGTATCTTGCTACAGATCCCCCACCATACCCCAAGATTCTCACTACACCTTTCTAAACATACTGGAAAATATTAAGATAGAACCAAACACCCTAATACTGGGTGATATTAACTACCCTGCTTTTAACTGAGAAAACTACTCATGTACCAGCACCTTTGCCCAACGGTTCTTGGAATTCATAAATTCCAATGCCCTGGATCAACTAATCCATACTCCCACCAGGGGCTCCAATATCCTAGACCTGGTCATTACCAACATGGGAAATCGATGCTCCACACCTATGGTCACCCCTCGTTAGTCATGTCTAACCATAAGCTAATCACCCTTAACATCTACATCCCACCACCTCCCCCCAGAAAGGAAACCTCCATAAAAAACTTCTCCAAAGCCAATTTCATGCTAATCAAGTCAGAAGTGACAAACTTCATGACATCCATGCAGACGGGAACTGAAAGTTCAACTGCTGAATCCTACACTAAGGCACTGTACGAGCACATCCACTCATGCATGAATCGTGCCATCCCAAATAGAACCAAGATGCTCTCATCCAAAAAAGGAAGCCAATCTGGTGGTCCCCTGCCATAAACAAGCTTTACAACAAACGGAAGAAACTGTTGCAGAAAAGAGGAAAATCCCAGAATGCAAAAAACTTCCTTACCAGCCTCAGTAAGAAACTGAGATCTCCATAAAATCCTCCAAAGCTAGTTATGAAAATAAAATTGCCAAAGATTCCAAAGACAACCACAAGGCATTCTGTAACTATGTCAAGAATCTAAATGGCAATGCTCAGATCTGCTCTGAGCTAATACAGAATGGCATTAAATATACTGATCCCAAGGATATTACCAATATCCTGGCAGATTGATTCAGTGTCAACTTCACCACCCTCTCACCCCCTAAATGGCCCATCTCAATACCGGAAGATTGCCAAATTCAGGTAATAACAGCCACACAGGTAAAAAATGCACTCTCCAAAGCTAAGAATACAGCATCCATAGGACCAGATGACAACCTGGGCTGTGTACTACATGAACTACAATATGAACTGGCATCTCACCTAAGTGTCATGTTTAATCATAGCCTCACCTCAGGTTTCGTGCCCACTGAGTGGTGCAGAGCTACAGTTATCCCACTCCACAAGGGGGGATCCACCTTGGATCCCGGAAACTACCGTCCCATCAGTCTGACCAGCCTTATCTGCAAGGCCATGGAGCGTATTATCATGGAACTTATAAACAAAGACATTGGCAACCTTCAACACTGGACCCCACCCAGTTTGGGTTCGTGAAGGGTCGATCTTGTCTCCTGAACCTGATTGACTTCTTCAAATCAGTCTCCAGAGCCATGGACAAGGGTAAAGTGGTCCACACAGCCTATCTAGACCTTGCCAAGGCCTTTGACACCATCTCCCACTCTGGAATCATAGATAAACTTACTAAGCTGGTCATTAATTCCTACGTCACCCAATGGGTTGCTAACTGGCTTACTGATGGAACCCACACTGTAAAAGTAGCTTGCTCCAAATCCAGCTCCAGACAAGTGACAAGTGGAGTACCTCAGGGTTCAGTCCTGGGACCACTCTTGTTTGGCATCTACTTCTCTGAAGTACAGGCCAACACTAAGGGACTCTGGCTAATGTTTAGGTAAACCTATGAAAAGTAAAAGATGATTTAATGGTGTCCTTGCCCAACCTTTAGGATGTATGGTTTTATTTGCTTTCCAAGATCCATAGAGGTAAATTTAGCAGCGTAGTCCCACAGAGACAATACCATGGAACACTTTTCGAATTTAGGTTCCCTGTCTGCTGTCAGATATTGCATCCTCTTGGAAGAGGCAGTTGGGCTACAATTACAGCTGAAGCTATGGGTTGTTCTCCAATAACAGTTCTATACAAAATGCAGACAGCATGCCTTTGCTGATTAAAAAAATAAATAAATAAAATAAATAAACAGCATGTTGAATAGATCCATTATATGGCATACAACAGGAGTGGTCACAATGGAAGGTAATTTAGGATTATTTTGCTGAACCTAATAGTGACTGCATTTGGTTCCTTTTTATGTAAGAAGCTTGTACCACTGAATAGCTCTTATTGCATAAAGGTGGAGGACATTTAGTACCTGATTTAGCAGTTTTTTGAGGAATGTGTAACATTGATGACCAGTTAATCTCTTGAGTTTTGACATCATGATGGTATTCCTGATCAGTAGGCAATGCCAGAAATTAGCTTGTAAGTCAGATCCGCTGGTCAAATACTAAAAAAAATGCTAAAACAATGGAGACTCAGTCAGTTAAGAGAGATCATTAATGGAAACAATCTTCTGAGTGAGACAGATTTTCCACTTTTAAAACTGCTTATTTTCAAGTCACATAATTGTTGGTATGCAGACAGGACATGAAGCACTATGCAGATGATGAAGATAACATGCCATCTAGAAAACTGGATGGAGGAGGGAATGATAACATAGTATGTTCCAAGCCTTTTGTCATGGAGGCATCCAATTGTGCCCAAATTGACAATCACAAGGAGTCAGTGCTAAAAAGCAAATCTAAGTGAAAGACATGCACATAGGATCAATATTTATCAAAACCAAGCACACACTTTCAGTGCAGAAGTGTTTAAGCTCTGTTTGTGCATCTTGTTGCAGCTACCTCCATGTAAACTGCATCAACAATTAAATGTCTGTCAGCGAAATGGTGTTGTATATGTGTCCAGCAATGTAAAACAATAAGTGAGAACTCATCATGTTGACAGAATGTATTCAGCCCAAAACAAAATACTTAGGTCTTTTCCAGTCAGGAACTTCAAAAATATTTTTTCTCAGTGGAGTGGAGTCGGACGTAATTTCAACATACTGTGGAAGAAAGAATGCAGAAAGCTTTATAAATACCTTATCAGAGAAAAGCTTTATCAGCCTGTAATTCAGTAACTGCTCTGCTCGACAAATTGTTGAAATACATTATATTGTATGCAAATACCAGACCACTTGACAAAGTGGTTTAGTAGGTTAGCCATAATAAGGAACTCTTATGTGGCATCTTTAGGGCAGAGCATGTAGTCATCAGCAAACACAAATATTTTTACCAACTTGGACAACAGACTCCACCCTTTTAATTTATTACCTGCAGTGACTATCAAGGTGAACATGTAATTTGGTTTGTGAAAGAGGGGCAGTGATAGTGGGATACCCCTGTCTGATGCCTCTTTCTCAAAAGACAACAGAGGTAAACATTCAAGCTACTTGCAACACTTATACACAGAGCTCTTATGGCTAAGTAAACTGATAAGAACCTGAGGGAAGAAAGCAAGCTCCATAAATAACTCCCATCATGATGTTTCAAATGCTTTTTCAAACTCTTACTAAAGTGGCCACTGTGTGGGAAGGAGATTGTACACCCTGAATCAGTGTGATATAGTGATCTTAAGTAATCCATCCTAGATCAGATTTTTATGAACCCTGTCTTGTGGGTAGAGATTAGTCAGGAGAGGAGAGAAATTATCCACAGGCCCCAAATTTTTGACATAAAGTTCTTTACTATTTGTAGTATATTGCCATTTTATATTTGAAGAAATTTAACTATAGTAACAGATTATGTATGTTTTTTAATGTACCTTTAAATTAATTGTTTTAGAGCTTTGACATAATTGATAAGAGTATATGATTGGTTGAACAGTGTTATTTAAACTAATGTGCTTTACGGTGAAGTTATCTGATGAAGTTTCATTTTATTCAGTAAAAGAATAAAAACACTCAGTTTTTAATTGTTGACCCAACATGTTTTCCTTCATTAGTGGTCTTGTTCTTATTCTGTGTGAAATAAATCTGTAACTATATCCTTTACAGGATTCTTACTAGCCTTAGGGAGTACTGCAATCAAAGACCATCCAGTAGTAGAGGCATAGTGCTGCAATCCAAAATATAGGTAAAAGGCGATTGCAGTATAGATGTAATCAGGGGTCATATTGTCTTATATAAGTCTATAGTAAGGTCACTTGGACTGGGGGGGGGGTTCTAACAGACATAGTCTCAAAACAATTTGAAGCAGACATCATTTGTCTGAGTTTCTGATTTCCATGATTCTACTGTGTCTTGTTCCTTGAAAGCAGGAAGATGGATATTATCCTGGACACACATACCAGTACTCATGGATTGCTTCATCAGAGCAAACTGTTCATTAAAATTTCTATAAAGTCTTGTCAGTGTCAAGCAGAATGATAGCCTATAATTTTCCTCTTTGATGGTATGAATAGCTCTAGCATGTTACCTAGTTTGCAATAAATAAGTTAAATATTTGTCCTAGCTGTTATTTTGAACCTATGGAAGCAACACAGCTTTTGCAAATACAGTTCTGCTACCTCTTTCATTTCCTCAGTTAACAGACTCTTGGATTTTGTACATTTTAAAACATCTGCTTTCTTTTTAAACCCACAACCCCTACAACTGATGTTCAACTGATACTTCTGAGTCTAGCTTACGGAGCCAACTGCCTGTCATGACATAAAGTTTAACATTTGCATCTACTGTTGTTAGTCTTCTTCTTCCCATTCATCACTGATGGGTTCAGTTCCGAGTCCTTGGAACTGAGTCGGCCTAATACCAAGCTTGCTTACACCAAAATCTCTAGAGCTAAGCTGCTACCCGCAATGCCCTTCTCCCAGTTACCTCAGATCTCGTTTGCCGCACAGCCATATAGCAGCGTTTCATTGAGCTCTCCAGCTAAGTGTCATATTTTTATAAAATTTACTGTATTTTGAAATTTTTTCTGATCTAACTCTTTTTTTCTACCTTATTGCTATATCTAGCTCTACCCTCGGGTATTTCTCATACCATCGTTGGTAAATGCCCTCTCCTACCCTTGTAGTATCTTTGATACCATTGTTGGTATTTCTCTCTTTCTCTTCTGTACCTTTTTTTTTTTTTTTGGATTTGTTTGGTTGTGTATTGGATATGTCTGACAAAAATGAGACTTTGTGGTTCAAACATTGCACTTCGTACAATGGCAAACTCCCCAGCAGCAACTTACATGATGATTGTGTCTATTGTCTGGGGGTTTCCCACTTGTCTGTGAAACCTCCTTGCCAGATTTGTCTAAGCTTTAGTCAGCAGATGCTGAATGAAAGGAAAAACAAGCTTATCTTGAAGGGCCTACTATCTTCACCTTTCTCTGAGGCCCTTTCTGTGTGGGAGGTCTCAACCCCGCCATTGAAAGACAAGAAACATCCGCATTCCAATCCCTCTTCACCAGCTGGTGATAAGGGTAAGTCCCACAAACATAAGGCCTACAAGTCTCCTACAGAGCATAAGATTGCTCTCTTGGCTCCAACTATTCCCGTTCTGAGCTCAGCTCCAGTGGCCTCTGTGGACATTACCATGACTTCTACGTTGGGGCCACCTTCGGCACCGACACCTATGGTACCAACCTCAACTATAGTAACAACTTCGGCTCCAACATTATTGTCTTCGGTAGCCTCAGCACCGACCTCGCCTCTTACCGCACCGAAGTCTGTTCCAACTATCTCCTCAGAGCTGATGATGACTTCTACTCCAAGTATTTTTTCAGCGACGAGTCCTTTCTCAGCACTGTTAGTTCCCCTACTACCTGTCTCCAAGTTGGAATCTTCGGTGCCGACATTTCAAACACCATGGACCCAGTACTCCCCGTCACTGGAACCGTTTTTAGGCCAGGCTTATAACCCTTTTAACCCTTTTTTGGACCGACTTGACTCCCCTTCTGGAGTGTCTGTAAGGTCCATCAGGAGTCTATCTGAATTGGATGTGGAGAGCCTGTTGGATCAGCTGTTGACAGCCAGAGGGATTACAAATTTTCCAAAAACCCATCCCACTTTGGGTTTTGGGTCTATTGCCCCCATGACTCCCACTTATTCTCCTCCCTCGGACCCTTCGGTTCCAAGGCCCATAGTTCCGATGTCCTTGGTGAGAACCCTTTCCCCGGCGCTGACAGTGACTTTCTCTGAAGCTTCGAGGCCCCCCCCTTTGGTTTTTGGTTCTTACGGAGCTGTCCCTTCCTCAATCTCATGGTTGGGGGGTGGAACTCTCGATTCCCAGTACGGTTCCAAGTTTTTTATCTGTTCCGTCCTCGGATCCAGGGGTGGATCCAGGGGTGGCACCTTCCCCAATCTTGCTTGAGGCTCTGTCCCCGGGAATGGGCCACGCGGAGCGGGGTGTGACCCCAGTTCCGAGATAATCTTTCCTCTATTCCGGGCTCCCAATCCTCTTCGGGCAGACCAGCTTTCCGGGTGATGAAGAGGATGCTTGCTTTTGCAAGCGCTCCTCCTATGTCGGATCTTCCCACTGCTTCCTCTGAACTACAGCTTCCACGGGCCACCTCCCCAGGACACAGAGAGCACAAGCCTCAGGAAATCCCTGTCCAGGGTAATTTCCCTTCTGAGTCTTCTTCAGATGCTCCTACTGAAGAACCCCCTCTGAAGAAGGCATGTAAGAGGAAACACCTGGACTGGCAAAGGAGTCCCTCAATGATTATACGGATTATGATGATGGGGAAGGGTCCCCATGATCACCCCTGACAGTGTCTCCTTTGGAGACATCCTGGAAATGAAGCAGAGGGGTGACTGGAAGCCCTACAATCCTTCCTCAGAGGAGTCTGTCTTCCTGCAAGCTTTCTGCTCTCGGCCTTCTACTTCTTGGGTGACCCCACCTGCTGATGAGTTAGTCCAGCTCATTGTGCAGCATGCATGGAAGAACTCTGATTCTATTTAGGCCATTCCCTGGAAACCGGACAAGATTCTTTCCCCATCAGAGGAACAGCCCCACTGGTCTAGAGGCTTGCCAGTAGATGCTATGATGGTGGTGGTGACCACAAAAAAGGACCTTGCAGAGGAAAGTCCTACTGTTCACCCACTCAACAGAGAGTCCTGGGTGATGGACAGATTAGGGAAGCGAGTCTTTGCTTCAGCGATGTTTGCAGTCAGGTCTCTGAATTACCTGGCACATTTTATGAGGCTCCAAAGGGATCTCATCTCGGAACTTTGTGGAGCCCTCGCAGGTCAAGTTTCTGACGGGGCACGGGACAAAGTTGCTATCTTTCTCCAACTTGTCCATCAGGTTGCTGTCCCATGCAACAGAAGGGGGAGCTAGAGCTGCAGATGCAGGTGTAGTTATGAGACGCCACGCCTGGATGAGCATTTGTGACCTTGTGGACTCCTTCAAGTCTTCCTTTTTGAATGCCCCTATTGAACTGTCCGCTTTGTTCAGTTCTAAAGTGAAGGACACACTGGCCAGGTGCGAACAAGATGGAAAGACCTTGTCTGCCATTAGCCTACATTTTTCCAAACCTCAGCGCTCTTTCTCCAGGAACCAGAGGAGTGGAAAGATATGGCACAAAAAAATCTCAAGGCCCTTTCCGCAATGCACATGGTGAGGATTCCCCCAAAGGCAGAGGGGGTTCCATTGGTGAAAGAAACCCCTTTAGGAGCAGAGGGGGTCCTCAGAATCAAGACTCCAGGGATTCTTTCTCCGGATGACCTTATCAGTGCTCCTGAAGCACTGCCCAATTGCTTTCCTCTGGAAGCAGTCGGGGCTCATTTTTCTCTGTACCAAACTGCCTGGCACTCTATTACAAACGATCAGTGGGTGCAGAGAATAATTTCCAGAGGCTATTACATCCCTCTGATATCTTGCCCAAAACCTTCAAAATACCTTCCAGATGTTTCACCCAGTCAAAGGGAAGAGGCGGCTTCAGAGATAAGAAAGCTGTGTCAAAAACAGTCATCCAACCAGTCCCCCCAGAGCAATGCAGATCCAGTTTCTACTCCAGATTCTTTTTGGTGCCAAAAAAGACCTGGGACTGGAGACCCATTTTGGATCTCAGCCAACTAAACAAGTCAGTGGTTCAAACCAAGTTCCGCATGGCCATGATACAATCCATTCTCCCCTTTCTTCGGGAGGGTGTTTGGATGTACTTGATAGACCTCCAGGATGCGTAGTATCACATCAAAATGGACAAGTGCTCCAGGAGTCTCCTTCGCTTCTGGCTAGGCGACAGTCATTACCAATTCAGAGCCCTGCCATTCCTCTCAATGACCCCCAGAGTGTTCACGAAATGTTTAGCAATGGTAACGGCTCATCTGAGACTTCAGGGATTCCGGGTGTTTCCATATTTAGATGACTGGCTCCTCTCCTCCCCCACCAAGTGCCTACTGATCATGGCCCTCCACTACACTCTCACACTGGTGGAGTTTCTAGGCATCACAGTCCATTGGGAAAAATCCAATCTTCATCCTTCCCAGCAATTGGAATTTATAGGAACAGTATTCAATACTCAAACAAGCCCGGTCTCTCTCCCACCTCACAGGCTTCAGAGGTTAAGATTACAAGTGCAAGTGATACTCTGTCAAAGGAAGGTGTCAGCAAGGGAAGTTCTACAGGCTCTGGGGTCTGTGGCGGCAGATTGTTCCTCTGGCAAGATTGCATATGGGACTGTTACAATGGCTCCTTTTGTCCCAGTGGGTGTCAAATCTTCATCCTCTAAACTCACAGATCCTCATCACCAATCCCTGCAAGCAAGATCTTTTTTGGTGGATGAGGACAGTTGAAACTCTTTGGTGTCGCCCCTTCTAGACTCCTCAACCCAACACCATGGTGACCATGGGCACTTGCCTGATAGGGTGGGGGGGGGCATTTTCAGGGAAAGACAGTCCAAGGCATGTGGTCAAGCTTGGAGGCCAACTTACAAATCAACGTTCTGGAGTTGAGAGTGGTGCTGTTGGCATTGCAGACACTTCATCCGCTTCTTCCGTTGGGAACATTTGCAATCCAGTCAGACAATATGTCAGTAGTCTGGTACATAAACAAGGAGGGATCAAATCCTACCCCCTGTGTCGAGAGGCCATGAGAATTTGGCATTGGGGATAGCTTCCGACCGCTTTCTTATAGCAACGCATATCCCAGGGAGCTCCAATGTGATTGCAGACAGGCTGAGCAGATGCATTCTTCTTCCACACAAGTGGTCTCTCAATTCGAACGTGACTGCAGAAAGTTTGTCGTTGGGGCCAGCCTTGCTGCAATCTTTTTGCTTCCCCTTCAAACAACAAATGCAGCAGCTTCTTTGCCCTCTTTCCTCCAGATGGGGAGTCACCGAGAGATGCTTTGACTCATGATTGGCCTGCGGGTCTCCTCTATGCTTATCCTCCAATTCCTTTGATACCCCTATTTTTAAAGAAAGTAATTCGATTGAGATGCAAAGTGATCCTCCTTGCACCATTTTAGCCTCAGCAAGTATGGTTCCCCTTCCTCCGGCCTCACCTATTACAACCTCCATGGACCCTGGATGCTCATCAGGACCTAGTCTCTCACCCCCAAGGGTTGACTCCCCCAAATCTGTCCACTCTCAAGCTGTCAGCTGGGTTTCTCCACTTCCATTAGTCGCCAGGCAGGAAACCCTTTCCTCTCCTGTTTACGATATTATTCTGGCCTCCCATAAACCATCCAGCAGGAGACTCTACAGAGATAAGTGGAAAAGGTTCACTCTCTGGTCTAATAATCGGATGCTAGACCCCTTTTCAACTCCTGCAGCTGTTATACTTTAATACCTTTCTGAGTTGTTTGACAATGGGGCATCAGCTTCTACTATTCGAGTCCACTTGGCAACTATCTCCAATTTTCATAATGGCTCAGATGGCGTTCTTCTTATCTCCACCCACCTTTGCAAGACCTTTCTCAAAGGAGTTTTCCATAGCAGACCCTCAATCAGGCGGCCTGTAGAGACATGGAATCTCTCTCTGGTATTACAGTCTCTCTGTTTACCCCCTTTTGAGCTTGCTGCAACATGTGACCTTAAATTCCTATCATGGAAATCTCTGTTTTTGGTAGCGGTCACATCAGCTAGACGGATATCAGAATTACAAGCCTTATGCATCAAGATTCTGTATCTAATCTTCCATAAAGACAGAGTATCTCTTCGTACTAATCCATCTTTTCTTTCCAAAGTGGTGTCTGACTTCTCTGTTAACCAGTCCATTGAGCTCCCTGTGTTTTTTCCAAATTATTCCAATAAAGGAGAATACTGTCTACATTCATTGGACGTACATAGACAATTATGTTTCTACTTGGACAGGACTAAATCTTTCTGCAAGCCAGATCAACTTTTCATCTCCTTTTCTGGTCCAAAAATGGGATGTGCCGTATCAAAAGTCACTTTATCAAAATGGCTCAGAGATTGTATTACTTTTTCATACTCACTGGTGAATGAATCTAAACCTGTTCACATCAAAGCTCATTCAATGAGAGCCATTGCAACTTCTGTTGCTTTTCACTCCAGGGCTTCTATGGATGACATTTGTGCAGCAGCCATTTGTGCTAAACCCCATACTTTCATCAAACATTACAAATTGGATTTGGTCTCCAGGGGAAGAGCGGCCTTTGGCTCAGTGGTTCTAAGGAATGTTCTTCCATAAGGGCCACCCAGGTTTTCAAGTAGCTTGGGATTCTGTCCCATCAGTGATGAATGGGAAGAAGATTAACAACATCAGATAAAGAAGTTATGTCTTACCATAACATTCCATCTGTGTTGTTGATCTTCTTCTGTTCATCACACCCTCCCTCTGTCCCCCACCAAAGGCTCCTGGTAGATCTTATGGGTCCTTGTGGTGTTTCAGGGTTTCTGCACAGAAATGGCCTCTGCTTTTCTTCTATATGTTGCATGCAAACTCAGTCTGAGGTAACTGGGAGAAGGGCATTGTGGGTAGCAGCTTAGCTCAAGAGTTTTTGGTGTAAGTCAGCTTGGTATTAGGCCGACTCAGTTCCGAGGGCTTTGAACCGAACCCATCAGTGATGAATGGAAGATGATCAACAACACAGATGGAACGTTATGGTAAGACATAACTTCTTTTTTTGCAGATGGATCAAAATTACAGGTTTAATGTTACCCAGAGCACAAAAGCAGACAATGAAGTACACGGGATTCTTGGTTAGGCCAAAGGGAAACTGATAAACATATTGCATATATGGTTCAGTCTTGGAATGTTTAGATATCAAGGGGTTTTCTCTCCAGATTTTCAAACTCTTCTGCCATAAAATGAAGAGAGCGAACAGAAGTGGGGGAAGGAATATAGTGGATTTTTAGCACAACAGTGATCTATATACTTGACAGTAAGCCTTATAAAAGATGGTCCTTGGAGGCCCAGCAAAGTAATCTAGATTCATTGCACTTTTTTCAGCAAGAGTTACTTGGCTTAAACAATTTATCATCTTACTATCTGATTTGGATGGGTCTCTGTGACCTCTATGCCTACTCAAGTGTTATTGATTTACCAACTTTTTTTTTCTTATACCATTAAGATACATTGGCAAGGGTGTGGGTCACTGTTATCTTACACAACATCTGTAACAGAGCTGCTTGTATGTCTCCAGATGTTGTTGCAAAGTTATTATGCCAGTCAGATGTTGTTTGCTATTATTTAAGTACAAATCTTACTGCAAGTATAAACAACTAAATAGCTTTTGTAAAGGGATTATTTTGTGACAAAAACATCTATCATCTGAAAATCTTGACTTTGCTCATGGATACAGTTCACTTATAATCTGCTGTTCTGGAAAACTTTTTTAATGAAAATATTTTTTCCAAATGTTTCCAGAAATAAAAATGTTTTACTTAAATTCTTTTTATTCTATTATTTTTAATAGTTTATTGTAATTTGTTTATTGATTTTATTTTTTTGTTTTACTAAACTTTTTATGAAATTTATTTTTAACTTTTAGCCACAGATTGGGTAACTTAAATAAAGATGTAACATACAAGTTCACTTAGCACTAAAAAATAAAAAAAGATTGCTACACTAAGATATAACAAGTGATCATGTATAACTATACTAAATGGAGGAAAAGTATACTGCATGGCAAATTTATGCATGTTGGATTGATGGTTGGTGTGAAAGTTAATAACAGAATGCAGTGTAATAATTAATAGTGATACAGAAGCATATGTAGAGAATAGTTATATACAGGACCACAGGGAGTCAGATATCATCACATTCACTGTAAAAACAAAAAAGGGATCATATTATATTTTCAAATTTCTTTCTCTTATAAAACATATTAAAAAAACTCTTAACATAGCATTTATAAATTAAAACTACACCATGCATTCATTTGAACACCAGAAACCCATGTCCTTTCAGACTGTAACCATTGCATTGCATGATACTGAGTTAAATGATCTCTCATTTTTTTGAAACTGACTAATTCAATAAAATGAATTGGTAGGTAGTGTTTATTAAAAATGTTTTCAGTTCATTGTACAAATTCAATAAAGTAGCTTAGTCAAATGCAAAGGCAGTTAATAGCAAGATGCTGCTTGTGTGCTGGTGTTTGTTAGTTACATCAGTTGATCAATGTGGCAGTAATGTGGGTGTGTTCAAATGATCACAATGATGGTCAAAAAAATGGTCTCATTCTACCACATAGATGGTCAGAGTAGTGTATTATTTCCATGTAGTCATCATTTTTAGTCTATTTCAAAATCCAGAAAAGGACATATAATCCATCAAATACATGTCATTTTCAAATCCTTCATTCCAAATCCACATAATCACAGAATCCTTCCTTTCATGGCAATGAATATCCATTGTCATTTCATTGTATTCTAGAAGATCATTGACAAATGCTGGCATAGATTGATTGCTTTATTTTTGCTTGTTATTTTGCTGATTATTAGCATTCCTCATTAATTCCGTGTTGTAACTACTTTTTCCAGCTTAAAACAAAAATGGGAAAACAAACAGAAATTGCGATAATTAACCCATTAACCCAAGATACACAATCAAATTACAATCAAACAGCCACCTTAGTTTTGGGACTGAATGAAACCAATATTTATTACAATATTTGAACAACATTAAGCAACAGTGCATTTTTAAAATACTGCAACTGCATTTGTATAATTTTGTATTGAAGTTATGTTTGGTTACTGTTGTATTGTGTTGTTATGTATCAAAAAAATTAGTTAAAACTATTTATTTGGCATTAGTGGTGTTGCAATATTTTATTTTATTAAGTGTGTTCTGTGGGTAAGCATATTTTTTTTGTGTTTTTGTTTTTTACCCATTTACTTTATTTATGCTTTTTTTCTCTCCTTAATTTTTACCCTACTCCTGCTGCCCTATTTTTGTGCTTTTTTTCTTTGCCTGCTCTGTGCACTGCTCTCTTGCCATGTCCTGCTTAGCTTGCTCTTCTGTTATCAGGCCCAGAATTGCTATCTTCTTCTGTTAGCTTTTAATGAATTCCCTTACTTCTTCTTCTTCTTCTTCTTTAGGGGGCTGGCTACAGGCAGTCCAACAGATCAGTGTTGGCTCATGATTGGCAGTGGTGTTTTACTGTTAGCCTGTTAGGCACAGTTGCCAGCCTCTACAGACTTTCTACAGAAGGCACACCCACGCACTACCGGATGGGATGTGGATGCAACACCTGGAAACTGGGATGAAACTTGAAGACGAAAGACAGGACACACAGAGAGAGACAGAACCGACCCACAACCATCGAGTTTCAGAGAGGCAGCAACGCTGAACCTCTTGCTGTTACACTGCAGCCACCCTGAGTTAAAAAGGGTTGCAAACCCTAAAGTTGAAAAGGTGATTAGAAAAAGGAAAGAGTTGGAGTTGGACTTGGGACTATTCAAAAGAAAGAGTTAGTTTTGATTGAGTATTTTGATTATTTGATTATTTGATTAACATATTTTTTTTTTTTTTATTTTGATTTTTATTTTTTTATTTTTATAAGATTGATATATATATTAGTTGCAATGGTGATGGGAGAGTTGACAGGAGAGATCAGACAGGAGGCCCCATGGATCTGATGATGTTTAGATGACATTGTGATTGAGAGTGATAGTAGGGACCTGGAGAAGGGGGAGACCCTGGAGGAGTGGAGATATGGGAGAGGTGAGAGGGAAGGGAAGAAGAGGATCAAGACATGTAAGGTGTGGAGTGAAGAGGAGGGAGATGAGAGGGATGGGCAGGGAGGAGGAGAGGAGACAAAGGTGGATTAAGGACTTGGGGTCAACAGTTCAGAGTAATGGTGAGTGTGGAAGAGAGGAAGTGAAGAAGAGAGTAGTACAGGCATGGGTGGATTGGAAGAGAAGGAGATGAGGATTTGTGACAGAGAGGACAGGCAGTAAAGTGAAAAGAGGAAGGAGGTCTACAAGTAGTGAGACCAGCTATGTTGTTGTATGGGTTGAGCGGTGGCATTGAAAAAAGGCAGGAGTCAACTGGAAGTGCAGAGTTAAAGATGTGTTAATTTGCACTGCGTGTGACAAGGATGGACAGGATTAGGAATCAGTATATTAGAGGGTCAGCTCAGGTTGGACGGTTTGAAGACAAAGTCAGGGAGGCGAGATCGCATTGGTTTGGACATGTGCTGAGGAGAGATGCTGGGTATATTGGGAAAAGGATGCTAAGGATGGAGCTGCCAGGTAAGAGGAAAAGAGGAAGGCCTAAGATAAGGTTTATGGATGTGGTGAGAGAGGACATGCAGGTGGTTGGTGTGACACAGCAATAGGCAGAGGACAGGAAGAAATGGAAACAGATGATCCGCTGTGGCGACCCCTAATGGGAACAGCCAAAAGAGAAGAAGAAAAAGATTTGATTTTATTATTATTTTCTCTAATATTGCAGCCACTGATGCTGTAGTGTTTTTAGGGAAATCTTTATTATTGTAAATAGGCTGGATTGTGGATCTGCATGAAGATAAGTCACCTATTCTTAATGGGTACTTCCCGTTGAAGCCTATTCTAAAGGGGCATCAGTTGAAAAGCAGATTCTGATTGGTTTATGTATATTTAAATTGTGAATGTGTTTTACTTAGAGCTGAAGAATGTTGTTACCGAAAGCGCTCATCTCTGTATTTTATTTGGTTTCATTAAAGTCTGTGTATGCTCCTCCTTGTGGTGACCGCACTGTTTGTTTTTATTCTGGTACTGGTTATACTGTTTATGCAGTTCAGGACTTTAGCAGGTTTCAGTGTTTTGTTTTGGACAGTGATTATGCAATAGGTTGATAGATGCTTATAAGTGAGATGATATGGCAGTGATAATACCTGTAATAATTCACATAGTCCAACTTCCTCGTAAGTTCTTTGCATTATCATCTTAGGTAACAATAAACCACTGGGTAAAGGGTTGTATAATTGTATATACTTTGTTGATTGTACTGATCATTCTCATTGGCAAACTAGCAGATGTTATGTGGTCCTATCTCGCCTACATTCCTTACTCACGGGTTCTCGGCTCCGACTCAGCAAAACTTTCTAGCACAAAGTCTCCAATTGGCTGGGCTAACCCGGTATCCCAGGGTGCACCTCGTCCTAGCCCCAGATCTCGTTTGCCGATCGTAAAGTTAGGGAGTGGTCTCGCTTGGCTGTGGCTAAGTACAATTTTAGATACCTTTAAAATACTTTTAGTATTTTAGCAGTTTCTGTTTGTCAAAAGCTATTTTCATAGCTAGGCCCATTTAAGTTAGAAGACCTAGTCCTCTCCTGTGTCCTCCTAGTTGTGATTTGCTGTTGTGTTAGTGGTTAACAATTGTCTTAGGAAGCGTTTAAGTTAGTTTCCTTGTCCTGTCAAGTGTTTGTCGGTCTTCCTGCCCTCCCTTAGTGTTTGACTCTGTCGGTTGTGTGTGGCGCGGTTGCTTGCCATGTGGAAAGAACTGAAGGAACATAAACCCTCCGGATTTAAGAAGTATACTAAATGTGGCCATAAAATGTCCATCACAGATGGGCACTCTATTTGTGTGTATTGTCTTGGGGCTATTCACTTGCAAGAGTCCTGCAGTTTCTGTCATGTGTTTAGCCCTAGGGTGCTGCAGGAATGTAAAAACAAACTGATTTTGAAGGGTCTGATCAAGCCCTCCTTTGAAGAGGCCTTGGAGTCGTCCCCGCCTTCTAGTACCAAGTCTAAGCCTTCTAAGGCGAAGAAAAGTTCTCCGGCTCAGTCTGCTTCTTCAAAGCCATCGGAGAAGGTTTGTAAATTGGATACTTCCTCCTCGGCTCCTCCATCCTCTGGGCCGAAGGAGAACATCTCGGAGATGGACACTACATCCTCGGCTCCATTGCTCTCGGGGCCGAAGGAGAGGGACTCTGATATGGATGCTACCTCCTCGGCTCCATTGTCCTCGGGGCGGCAGGAGGTATCTTTTGTACTGGGGTCGACCTCGGCTCCGATATTATTGGAACCTCTTCGGAGCAGGTCACCCAGTGTTAGGCATGAGTCTCCAGTCGGGAGATCTAGATCTCCCTCTATTTCTTCCAAATCCTCTAGGCTGTCTGATTTGGATGTGGATAGGGTGGTTCAGAGACTCCTACAGTCGCTGGTGTTAGCAAAATTGTTTTAGACTCCAGAGCCGCTTACCACACTTGTTTCAATGATTCCTCCTCTGAACACCCATGTGTCGTCGGAGCCGGAGGGCCCCACGCCGAGTGATGTTCTGGTGTCGGCTCTGATACCCCTGGCGAGTCTATTGGAGCCGGCTTCGGCTCTTACCAGGTCGGCGCCGTCCTCTGGTTTCGGCACTCAGTTTTCCTCAGTCGGACCTGAGGGGGATACCTCGGGACTCCTGTCGGTTCTGAGCCTCCCTCTCAGTTCTTCGGCTCAGGGAATCTCGACTCCGATCATGGTCTCGGAGACTGGTCGGTCCTCGGATCTGGGGGGACCAGCCTTCGAGGCCATGAGGAGCGCCCTGGCCAGGTCGTCAGGTACATCACCTGGTTCGGTCACTCTGTCCCCTTACACCCAGGATACAGCCTCTGATGCCCCCCGTAAATGGAAGGTGGAGCCCGTAGGTCTGGGGATACCCCCTTGAGCAGTCCCCTACTTTCTGAAGGCCCCTCAGAGTCGGTGCCTGAGGAGTCTCCCAGTAATAAGTTGTGCAAGAGGAAGCACATCGACTCCCAAGACGAGTCACTCACTTCCGATACCGACCTCGAGGAATCAGAGGGGTCTCCCAAGTCGTCCTCTGATGATGTCTCTTTCTCCGACATCCTGGAGATTTTGAGACAGGCGACTGGCCCTCCAAGACCCCCTCTGAGGAGGAGTTGGTATTCCTCAAGGCCTTCGGAGCTCAACCCTCCACCTCCTGGGTATCTCCACCCTTTGATGAACTCCTAGACTTGGTTTGTCAAAGGGTGTGGGAGAACCCTGATTCCGTGGAACCGGTGCCCAGACATCCAAACAAGTTCTTGTCTGCTCCCCCGGGCAAAGAGTTTCTTACCCAAAGGGGTTTCGGTACATGGCTTGGTGGTGGCGACAGCCATTCAGCAGGAAGTTGTAGAGGCTTCTTCTTCAGTCCACCCTCCTAACAAGGAGTCCAGGAGTATGGACCGGTATGGGAAGCGTACCCTGTCTTCGGCGACCTTCACCTTACGGTCGTTGAATTACCTCTGTCATTTCACTCGGCTCCAAAGAAATCTCTTGAAGGAGCTAGGAGATACTCTGACGGATAACATGCCTGAGGCGGTAGTGCAGACTGTTAACGCCCAGTTGTCTACTCTGGGGTCCATTGTCAACTCGTCCATGAGGCTCATATCTTATGCAGCCGAAGGGGCGAGTAGGGCAGCTAGCTCAGGTATAGCTCTCAGAAGGCAAGCCTGGATGCGCCTGTGTCATTTTGCGGAGGCCTTTAAGTCTTCCTTCACTGACGCCCCCTTTGATGGGTCCTCTCTTTTCGGACCCAAAGTGGAAGACACTCTCATTAGATGCGAACAGGAGGGAAAGACCCTATCTGCCGTAGGGGCCCATTTTTCTCTCCCTTCTAGGCCTTACCCCAAGGCTCAGAGAGGGGGGAAATGTGGTTCAAAAAGTCTCAGAGGTCCTTTCCCACGGCTCAAGGTGAGTCACCCTCCAGAGGCAGAGGAGGGGGGAATTATTCTGGAAGATGCCGTCCTAGAAGCAGAGGTGGCCCCCGCAACTCGGGAGACCGTGATTCATTTCGCGGCTCTTCCTTCCAGCGTTCCTGAGGTGTTGCCCGACTGTGCTATTCCAGAGCCAGTCAGGGGCCGAATTTCATTGCATCTGGAAGCCTGGGAGAGCATCACCCAGGATCATTGGGTGCTTCGAATAGTTACCGGAGGTTACATTATTCCCTTTGCGTCGACACCCCCTCCGGTCAGAAGGATCCTGGACGTCCCACCCAGTCAACGGGATCAAGCAGTACTAGAAGTAGCAAAGCTGCTAGAAAAAGGAGTCCTCCAACCAGTCCCCTCAGACCATGTCGGATCAGGAACTTACTCACGACTCTTTCTGGTGCCAAAAAGAACAGGGGATCTGAGACCCATTCTGGATCTCAGTCGACTCAATCGCTACGTTCTGAAGTCCAAGTTCCGAATGGTCACACTTCAGTCCATTTTTCCACTGCTGGAGAAAGGAGTATGGATGTGCTCCATCGATCTCAAGGATGCCTACTACCACATCAAAATGGGAAAAGCATCCAGGAGTCATTTACGCTTCTGGCTAGGAGCCAGTCACTTCCAGTTTCATGCCCTGCCCTTTGGTCTCACCACAGCCCCCAGGGTGTTTACCAAGTGCTGGGCAGTGGTGATGGCTCATCTGAGACGTCTAGGATTCCAGGTGTTTCCGTATCTGGACGACTGGCTTCTCGCCACCCCCACCAGGCATCTGCTCATTCAAGCCAGGGAGATGACCATCTCACTTTGCCAACGTCTAGGAATTACTTTGAACTGGGTAAAGTCTGCCTTGCAGCCCTCAGCGTGTTGTTTTTATAGGCACAGAGCTAGACTCTATTCAAATGCGCACCTTTCTGCCACAGGACAGGATAACGGTGTTGCAGTCTCAGATCCATGCACTGTTGCCCCTCAGAAAAGTTCAGGCCAGGTTAGTTCTTCAGCTCTTGGGATCCATGGCCTCCACCATCATGCTGGTACCCCTGGCCAGGTTACACATGTGGATACTGCAGTGGCTCCTGTCGGTTCAGTGGTCCTTTCAAAAGCTTCCTCTTTCCCACTTTATACTTCTCACGGAGCAATGCAAACAGGACCTCCTCTGGTGGTGGCTACGCTCCTCCATTCTGGACAGAGGGAGGAGCTTGGTTCCTATGTCTCCAGTGGCCACGGTGACCACGGACACCTCCCAGATGGGGTGGGGGGGCATTATCTAGGCAGGACGGTCCAAGGCACCTGGCAAGACCACGAGGTACACTTGCACATCAATGTTCTGGAGATGAGAGTGGTGTTTCTGGCATTGCGAGCACTCCAGTTCCATCTCTAGTCAGGCTACATTCCTTTTCTCCTGAAGTGGTGCACATCTTGTTTTCTTCTCATAAGTCTTCCACCAGGAAGATTTATTCCAGCAAATGGAGGAGATTCTCCATTTGGGCTCAGGCCCAAGGGTTGGAACCCTTCACAGCCCCTATTCCGTCGGTCTTGGATTTTTTAGCCATGTTTTTCCATCAGAGCTCCGCGCCCACTACCATTAAAGTACAGTTGGCCGCAATTTCCAATTTTCACACATCTTATGAGCCCTCTCTTATGGGCCACAAGCTCTGTAAAGCCTTTCTAAAAGGCGCTTGGTTACTTCGTCCCCCAGTTTCTGAGCCTGTGCTGCCATGGGACCTGAACCTTGTGCTACAAGCTATTATGTCACCACCCTTTAAACCGGCTGCCACTTGTGACTTGAAATTCTTATCTTGGAAGACGGCCTTTCTGATACCCTCCTGGCCGAAGTAATGGCTATCAGAACTTCAAGCCTTATCCATTAAACCTCCATATTTGGTCTTTCACAAGGACAGAGTCTCTCTCAGGCTTAACCCGTCCTTTCTCCCAAAGGTGTCATCCCCGGTCAATCTTCATCAATCTATTGAGCTACCAGTGTTTTTCTGACCTTTTCCAATAAAGCAGAGTTCAGGTTGCATCAGTTGGATGTGCACAGACAACTGAGATTTTATTTACATAGGACAAAGCAAGTTAGGAAATCTGATCAATTGTTTGTGTCCTTTTCAGAGAACAGAGCAGGTAGTCCTATTTCCAAGTGCACTATTTCTAAATGGATCAGAGACTGTATTTCATCCATTTACTCGTCAGCAGACAGAACTTTACCCTTTCCCATCAAGGCTCATTCTACCAGGGCTATGTCTACATCAGTAGCTTTCCATGCTAGACTTTCCTTGGATGATATTTGTGCTGCGGCAACTTGGGCTTCTCCCAGCACTTTTATTACTCATTACAAGCTGGACGTGGCTTCTAGGGGCCGGGCTTCCTTTGGTTCCATGGTTCTCAGGAGTATCTTCTTTTGAGCCTCCCAGGATAGAGGTGCTGGGGACTCTGTCCCATGAGTAAGGAATGTAGGCGAGATAGGACCACATAACATCAGTTAGTTATGTACTTACCATAACGATCAATGTATGTGGTCCATCTCGCCTACATTCCTACGTACCCTCCCACCTGCCCCCTTCCTAGAGGAATTAGAAGAATTTTTGGCTCTGTGGACCCTTCAAGGTCAGTGCTTGTTTCCCTGTCTGGATGGATTTTCTTCCAGTGTTTATTGAGTATGGGTTATGAGTGTTATGATGGTTATGATTGCAAATAAGATCTGGGGCTAGGGCAAGGTGCACCCTGGGATACCGCGTTAGCCCAGCCAATTAGACACTTTGTGCTAGAAAGTTTGGCCGAGTTGGAGCCGATCCTCCGCTCCGAACCCGTGAGTAAGGAATGTAGGTGAGATGGACCACATACATCAATCGTTATGGTGAGTACATAACTAACTGTTTCACAAGCTTGTGAGCCCTCTGGCAGATTGATGGATAAAATCATAAAAAAACTGTAAAAAGCATTCAGAAGAAACTGTGTATCCTTCTCCCACATCATTCTATGTACACTACAGCATTGACTGGCTTCAGTACTCATCAGTATTTACAAACATTGTGATACCAGTAAAATATTCTTATCAATACTACATTAATTCATAAGGGCACGTTTTTTAACTCTTGCTAATGTTAAAGATGGTCTTAGTTATCAGCAACCTCTCTTCTGCAACTTGCAACATTTAAGTCAGGCAAGCAGTTCTTTGTAAATGTTGCTATTGGTGACATTAATTGTACTTTGCACTAACTAGCTATAATTTTACACCTGTTGAAATGAGTGTCAACTGAGCTCCTCTTCATCAAGATGTAGGTGTTAATAATGAGGACTTGGGTTATTCAGATAAAACTGAAATGCCTCCTGGCTTTGACATAGATTTGTAGATGAAAATTGCTTTCTTGTGGCTCCCCTAAAAGATTTTCTTGTACAGTAAAACTTAAAAAAGAGCATTTAAATGGCCTACAAGCCTGCATCCTTCTCCCAAGACAGATGAGAGACGGATGAGCCTGCCAGAGCCTAAAATACTAGCAGTCCTTACTGTTATTGACTCCTTCCAACTGATCTTCTCAGAGCTTATTTTAGAACCAGATTCTCAGCCACCAACCTTAAAGAAGCCCAATCTACTTTACAGAATTCAGGAGTGAAGCACATTTCTGTATAGAAAGCAGCTGTTACAAATCTAGTTGCTCCTTAGTGTAAAAATATATAAACTCCTGATTACTGAAGGCTGCTCAACCAAACAAAAGTTTTTAGAAAACAAGCAGAGCTAGGCCACCATGGAGAAACATTTAATGTTAAGTTGTCTCTTTCACCTTCATTCTTGCTGGTTGGGTTCAGAGCCAATCCTCGGTTCCGACTCGGCCATTTTCTAAAGCTCGAGAGCTACTTACTGACTCGAGGCCTCCCTATATCCCACAATGCCTGATGTTAGACCCCCAGATCTCGTTTGCCGCTTCAGCTACAAGGTTGCGCTTCACTGGCTCAGGTCGTATTGATCTTTTGTATTTTTAGTAGTTAAACTGATAAGTTTATATTTTTTTGAATCTTTGTTAAATCAGAGTAGTGTTGTAGACTAGTCTTGGTTTCCCTGTGTTTTCTGACTCTTAGGAAACTCGTTTTTACTTAGAGAGTTTCTTCCCCTCCCACCCATCTCCCTAAGTAGGCCGTTTAAGTTAGAGGCTATCCCCTTCCCTTTTATATTGTTTTCAGTAGGAAGTAGTGTTTAGCCTTTGTAGTCTAAGATCATAGTCTCTTAGTTTTTGTTAATATAGTTACCTAAAATTTTTGTGTGAAGGTATGGGACTAGTGTGTGTGTGTGTGTGTGTGTGAGTGTGTGTGTTTTTTTGCACTAGTCAAAAATTTTTTCCATCGGTATTCCTTTTATTTATAACATGTCAAAGGATACCAAGGTATCAGGGTTCAAGACGTGTGACTCGTGCTGTCAGAAAATGTCTCTGACAGACGGTCACACTTCTTGTGTCTATTGTTTGGGTTTCGTACACCTGCAGGACTCTTGCTCGGTATGTCATGCTTTAGTCCGAGATTCCTGCAGGAGCGTAGGGACAAGTTAATTCTCAGGGGTTTACTAAAACCTGAGGGGTCTCCGGCAAAGTCTCAGCCAGCTAAAACCCCTAAGCCCACCAAGCCGTCGGCTCCCAGTATGGAGCCGTTGCCAGGTGGAGCGTCTGCTTCAGTTTCGGTTCCGGTCGGGACAGAAGTATCAAAATCTCTCTCGGCTCCAACCTTGGTGTCGGAACAATCAGGGAGCCGTAAGCGATCTAGATCGCCATCCCTGGAGTCGATTCACTCGGCTCTGGGATCACCTTTGCTACAGTCTGAACAGAGCCATAGCTCCCACTCTTCAAGGTCCTTGAGGCTGTCCGATCATGACTAGGAGAGAGTGGTTAGTAGACTCCTCAAATCGCAGGCCCTGGCTAAAATGTTAACTAGCCCTCTTCATCAGGCTGTGGCTGCTCCCTTTTCTGAAGTAGTTCCTCCTCCGACTCCTCCTGTCATTTCAGAGCCGGAGCTTGTTGGGGCTCAGATCCTGGAAACGTCGGCGCCAATGCTTCCCCTTTCGGCTCCTTCGTCAGCTCCGATTCCCTCAATGGTTCCGTCCCTGGAGGGATCTGGGTGCTGAGACTCCCTCGTCGGCTCTGAGGGGGCAAGTGGCATTGGACCCTTGTCTGCCCCGTTCTCCCTCTTGGAGCTTCAGTGCAGGTAAGCTCGGCTCCTACGTCGGCCTCGGAGCCGTTCCTTTCGGTGCCGGGGAGGATGCCCATCTCCTCGGAGCAGGGACCCTCTTCTGTGCCAGACAGGGGCGCATTTGAGGTCATGAGGAGTGTGCGGACTTCTGAGTCTGCACCTCAATCAGCCCCTTCAGCTCCTCCCCCCAGGGTGCCTGCTTCGGTCTCTGCCCCTCCTCCAGACCCCAAGCGAGGGGATCAAACGCTCCAGGTCACCCCACTGGGTGTATCTTCCTCTTCCGAGGCCTCCCCTGAGATTTCAGAGGAGCCCCCTCGAAAGAGGAAATGTAAGAGGAAACATGTTGACTCCCCAGAGTCGGTCACGTCAGATACTGACTTGGAGGATTCGGAAGGGTCCCCAAGATCCCCCTCTGAAGATGTCTCTTTTGCAGACATCCTTGAGATCCTTAAGCAGAGGGGGAACTGGTCTGCCCTTAACCCTTCTGAGGACGAGTCGGTATACTTGGATGCGTTTGTTTCTTGCCCCTCCACCTCCTAGGTGTCTCTGCCTTTCCATCCATTAATGGAAGTGGTGGCTTGGAAAGCGTGGTCAGCTCCTGACACACTGGAACCAACCCCTCACAGACCCACTAAGTTTATCACGGCCCCCCAAGATAAACAGTTTCTGACAAAGGGTGTCCCTGTTGATGCCATGGTGGAAGCAGCTGCCATGAAAAAGGAGTTGGCTGACACTTCTGTACCTGTCCATCCCCCTAATAAAGAGTCTAGGATGATGGATAGATATGGGAAGCAGATGTTTTCCTCAGCAACCTTCTCCATGCGGTCGCTGAATTATTTGTGCCACTTCACCCATCTTCAGAGGGATCTCCTCAAGGAGCTAGGAGATACCCTGCAAGATCCATCAGCTGCGGGGGCTCAAGACAAGATAAAGTCCCAGCTGGGGACTCTTAATTCTATCGTTAACTCCTCCATGTGGCTCATTTTGTATGCGGCTGATGGGGCGAGTAGAGCCGCAGGCACAGGCGTGGCTTTGAGAAGGCATGCCTGGATGCGGTTATGTAACTTCGCTGATCCCTTCAAGGTGTCTTTCACCAACACCCCTTTTGATGGTTTGGCTCTGTTTGGATCTCAGGTGAAAGATACACTTACCAGGTGTGAGCAGGAAGGCAAGACTCTCTCTGCCATTGGGGTCCGATTTTCCACTCTCTCTAGACCATACCCTAAGGGTCAGAAGAGTGGGAAGATGTGGTTCCAGAAACCCCAGGGAGCCGTGCCTGACACATGTGGCGAGTTTCCCTCCAGAAGCAGAGGAGGGAACAACAATAGACGCTGCCCGCAGGGCAGAGGGGGTCCGCAGAATCAGGGCAGCAGGGAATCTTTCTCTGACAAGCCCTTCCAGCACCCCTGTGGGGCTGCCCGGCTGTCCGCCTTCGGAGGCAGTCTGGGGAAGGTTGTCTCGGTACCCAGAAGCCTGGCATCTCATCACTCGAGACAGATGGGTTACAGTCTATCATATCTGGAGGTTACAAAATCCCATTTGTCCACACTCCCTTAAAATCAAACAACCCCATCCCAGATGTTCCACCCAGTCTAAGGGAACAGGCAGTACAAGAAATTTCAAGACTGCTAAAAAAACGGGCCATCCAACAAGTCCCAGCAGACCACCAAGGATCCGGAATTTACTCAAAGTTCTTTTTGGTACCAAAGAAGACGGGACTGGAGACCCATTTTGGATCTCAGCAGACTAAACAAGTCTGTTCAAAGAACGAAGTTCTGGATGGTCACGCTTCAGTCCATTCTACCCTTTTTGGGTCAGGACAATTGGATGTGCTCCATAGATCTTCAGGATGCATGCTACCACATCAAAATGGACAGGCATTCCAGAAGGTTTCTCCGCTTCCGGCTGGGAACCAGTCATTACCATTTCAGAGCCCTGCCCTTTGGTCTCGCCACAGCCCCCAGGATGTTCACCAAATGCATGGCAGTGGTTACCACTCACCTGAGATGGCAAGGATTCCAGGTGTTTCCATATCTAGATGACTGGCTCCTTACTGCTACCACCAGACATCAATTGCTAAGAGCCAGGGATTATACCATCCAAACATGCTCCAACCTAGGTATCTCAATAAATTTCGAAAAGTCTGCATTGTCACCTTGTCAGTCCTTAACCTTTATAGGCGCAAGATTAAATACAAAAGATCTGTCTGCAAGGCTTCCAGTAGACAGAGTGGCAGACATTCGCCGACATGTACAGGTATTATTAGGATGCAGAAAGATTCAGGCCAGATTCATCCTAAAAACCTTAGGTCTCATGGCAGCAGCGATCATATTAGTTCCCCTGGCTTGTTTTCACATGAAGATTCTCCAGTGGATGCTTTTCACCCAATGGTCCTTTCAACAACTTTCTTTGTCTCACAAGATAATAATCACACAGTCATGCAAAGACCACTTGGCTTGGTGGATGGTCTCTCCATCAGTACACCAGGGCAGACCATTTGTCCTTCCTCCTCCAGTTGCCACGGTGACCACGGATGCCTCCCTGATCGGGGGGGGGGGGCATTTTCAGGGCAGGACTGTCCAGGGCACCTGGCAACCCCACGAGTACCATTTGCACATAAATGTCTTGGAGATGAGGGTGGTGCTTTTAGCGTTGCAAGCTCTTCAGAACTCTCTACCCACTGGGACCATTGCAATTCAGACTGACAATATGTCTGTAGTGTGGTACATCAACAAGCAGGGCAGAACCAAGTCATATCCTTTATGTCGAGAAGCACTCAGACTATGGCAGTGGGCGATCTCCTCTCAACGGTTTCTGACGGCAACACACATCCCTGGGAAGTCCAACGTCATAGCGGACAGGCTAAGCAGAGCTATTCTCATGCCTCATGAGTAGTCTCTCAACCGGACAGTAGCAGACACAATCTTCCGCAAATGGGGTCAGCCTTGCTGCAACCTTTTCGCAACTCCTCTCAACAGCAAGTGCAACAGTTTCTTATAGTTTCATAGTTTCATAGTATAGTATAGTACTAGGCTATCTGCCCTGGGGCATTTGTAAGCCTAGCCATAGTGATGTGGCTTTTGCCACCCCATGAAATGGTACAAAAATATACAGAATAAATCTAGAATACTGTACCTCTGTCTAGTAGTGACACAATGAAGGTCCCCTTATATAATAGAATTAGTTTACTGTGCCCCTGTCTAGCAGTGACACAGATGTGACCCCTGGGGTAAACTTACGATCTCCCATCCACTCATCAAGATTTCTCTTGAAGAGAGTCAGTGAGGGGCTCTGCCTAATATGAACTGGGATCCTGTTCCAAAGCATGGGAAGCCTCTGGGTTATGAATCTATCCCTCCAGCATGTCCTATTCATACTTGTGCCGAGGTTTAAGTCTTTAGCTCTCGTGGTCCTGATGGATTTGGATTTTTTGAGGTGGAGCATGTCCATCAGATCCTGATTGGACATGGCCTTGTACGTCAGGCAGAGATCACTTCTGAGCAGGCGGTATGCTACTGAATAGAGCTGAAGTTTCTTTAGTTTGGCAGAATAAGACATATGTTGGAGACCCTTGATCCTTTTGGTGAGGTACTTTTGTGGTCTCTCCAGCTGTTGCAAATGCCGGGTGAGGTACATACCAAATGGGGCATTGTACTCAATCATGGGTCTGATGAGGGAGGAGTATAGGGGTACAATGACATCCTTGGATCTGGATGTGAATCCCTTCATGATGAGGTGTGCAAGGTAGAATGTTTTTCTAACCACTTTGGCAACGTGGGTGTCAAATGAGAGGTCACTGTCTACTTGGGTCCCTAGGCCTCTGATTACTTTTTCCGTACTCAGTGGGTTGCTGTCTATGTGATAATTTGTGGGTACTTTGTTTTTTCCAAAAGGGATGACTATACATTTTTTGGCATTTAGTTTAAGGCCGTGACTATGGCACCAGTTGTCTGTTTCAGTGAGGCCTTTTTGTAGGATGTGTGTGTCTGCTGATGTATCGACTATGGCGCCTAGTTTGCAGTCATCTGTGAACTTTGTCAGCCACAGCCCTCCCATGTTTGCTTTAACATCTGAGAAATAAATGCCGAAGAAGAGGGGTCCCAGGACAGATCCCTGTGGGACACCACTTGTGACTGGCTTTGAGTCTGACATTGCTCCAGCGATTTTAACTTTATGGGTTCTGTCCTTTAGCCAGTTTGCAACCCATCTAGTAACATAAGGGTTTACTTTTAAGCTGTTTAGCTTATCTATGATGCCTGAGTGGGGTATTGTGTCGAAGGCCTTAGCCAAGTCCAGGTATGCTGTATGGACTGCTTTGCCCTCATCAATGGCTCTAGTGACTGTTTCGAAAAAGTCAACCAGGTTTAAAAGGCAGGATCTGCCCTTTACAAAGCCAAACTGGGTGTGGTCAAGAGTCTGTAGGTCCCCTATGTCTCTGTTTATGAGTTCCATAATGATTCTTTCCATAGCTTTGCAGACCAGGCTAGTTAAGCTTATGGGGCGGTAGTTTCCAGGGTCTGTAGAGGCACCCCCCTTGTGGAGTGGGACCATTGTTGCTGTACGCCAGTGTTCAGGTACATATCCCGAAGTAAGGCTAAGGTTAAATAGCATTTTTATGTGTGGGTTTAGCTCCTCTTGGAGTTCACGTAACACGCACCCCGGGATACCGGCAGGTCCCATTGATGCTGTGTTTTTTGCTTTGTTTAGGGCGGTTCTCACTTGGACATCTTAGATGACAGGGAGATTACATTCAGCTGGGATAAGTATTTCTTCTTTTGGGGGTGAAGGAGGGGAGAAATTTGCACTGAACCTGTCAGCCAGAATGTTGGCAATATCTGTGGGTTCAGTGTATTTTTTGTTGTTGTGAACCAACTCTGAGCATATCTGAGGGTTTCCGCCCAGGTTTCTAACATAGCTGAAGAAGGCTTTGTGGTTATCTTTAGTGTTCTTAGCGATTTTTCTCTCAAAGTTTGCCTTTGATGTTTTTATGAGAGAACGTAGTTTTCTGCTAATGTTGATCAGAGATGTCTTCCCTTCATGGGATTTTGCTCTTCACTCTCTTCCCTCTTCCTGGACACTCCCCCAGAGATGCTGTAGTTCACAATTGGTCCCAGGGACTTCTGTATGCATTCCCACTCTTTCCACTAATTCCCAAACTAATTCAGAAAGCTACCATGCTGGATTGCAAGATGATCCTCATTGCTCCCTACTGGCGTCGACAAATCTGGTTCCCATTCTTGCATCATCACCTTCTGGAGCAGCCTTGGAAACTGGACCTAGTTCCGGATCTCCTGATCCATCAGTCGGGCAGGCTGCATCAGTCTCTTCAGTCTCTCAACCTCACTGCTTGGTTGCTCCACTTCCAACCTTAGCCAGACTTCCCAGTATTTCCAATTCAGTGCGTGAGATTATCCTTTCCTCGCACAAATCTACAACCAGGAAGACTTATGCTAGTAAGTGGAAACATTTCTCTTTCTGGGCAGAAGCTAGAAATATAGATCCCTTCACTGCCCCTGTCCATAAAGTTCTGGACTTCTTAGCAGAACTTTTTCAAGCAGGCTCCTTGTTGGCCACCATTAGAGTTCAATTAGCGGCAATCTCTAATTTCCATATGGGCCTGTCAGAAACCAGCATCATGTCCCATAAGCTTTGCAAAGCCTTTCTGAAAGGAACAATCTTGCTCAGGCCTCCAGTGAGAGATCCCCCGCCTCTGTGGGACTTAAATTTGATCCTAGCTTCCTTGATACTTCCTCCCTTTGAACCGGCAGCTTCCTGTTCCTTAAAATTGCTTACTTGGAAAACCCTCTTTTTGGTGGCCATTACTTCAACGAGGAGAGTTTCTGAACTTCAAGCCCTTTGTGTTCATCCTCCTTATCTAGTTTTCCTTAAAGATAGAGTTTCACTCGTGACTAATCCTTCCTTCCTTCCTAAGGTCCCCTCCGAAAACAATCTGAATCAATCCATCGATCTACCAGTCTTTTTTCCAAATTATTCCAACAAAGCTGAACACAAATTACACCAGTTGGACGTTCATAGGCAATTGCGTTTCTATTTGCATAGGACTGAGCAAATAAGGAAATCAGACCAACTCTTCCTGTCCTATGCGGAGGGCAAGCAGGGTCGACCAGTGTCTAAAGTAACCTTATCCAGGTGGTTGTCCTCTATTATTTCCCTTATTTATCAGTTGAGACATAAAGAACTCCCTGCTAAACCTAAAGGCCACTCTACTAGGGCTTTAGCTATGTCGGTAGCCTTTCAAGCAAGACTACCAATGGAAGCCATTTGTGCGGCGGCCACATGGGCCACCCCTCATACCTTCAGTTCACATTATAAATTGGATGTGGCCTCTAGGAGTAGAGCTGATTTTGGTTCCACTGTGCTCAAGAGTCTGTTCCGATGAGCCACCCAGGATTAAGGTGCTAGGGACGCTGTCCCAACCAGCAAGAATGAAGGCGAGAGAGACAACTTAACATTAAGAAGTTATGTACCTACCATAATGTTCCATGTTAGTTGTCTTCTCGCCTTCTTTCTTGCGTCCCACCCTCCATCCCCCTAGCCTAGATGGACCAAGAAGAGTCTTCCTACGAGTCTTGTCACTGGCTGAGTCTTTACCGTTTTATGTCCTCTACCTTTTTCTTCAGCCCTCTAGCTGAAGTCTTGCTTTTGGGACAGTTGTCCTCTTGTGTTATTTCGGTGTTAGGTCTTCCAAATGAGATTTGGCGGTCTAGTGCCAGGCATTGTGGGATATAGGGAGGCCTCGAACCAGTAAGTAGCTCTCGAGCTTTAGAAAATGGCCTAGGATCGGCTCCAAACCCAACCAGCAAGAAAGAAGGCGAGAAGAAGACAACTAACATGGAACGTTATGGTAGGTACATAACTTCTTATCAACTGATAAAACTGTAAAACAGCATAAAAACAGCATAGGCATAAAAACAGAGATAAGCACTTTCAACTCAGAGCCTTCATCAGATCCTCCATTACTGTCAGTACTTCCCCCTCTTTAAAGCAAAGAGCAATCAATTAAAATTCATTTAGGAAGTCTCCTCCCTTTCTTCAAATACTGCATTACTTGTCAATGCTCCTCCCCTTTGAAGTAAAAACAAACAATTAAAATTTAAATTTTATCTAGGAAGTCTCCTCCCTTTCAACAGTGGCTTCAAGGGAGTCATCCCATTCAATCCAGGGAGCTGGTCCATCTGCAAATCAGCAATCCATTGGCTCTCCAAAACCTCTGTTTTATTATATAAATCATCACCCCAAAGATTATCATGCACTAATTCTAGTGCCATAAATATAATCTTGTGTTGTACATTCTCTTGGATATGTTTAGACAAAGCACTGGTGTCCTTTCATAGTCTAATGTCACTGAGGTGATGTAGAGTTCTATCTTTGAATTGCTGATTAGTCTTAAAAGCATAAAATCCATTTCAGAGGGTGCAAATAGTTACATAAATAATATTTTTGGTGTTATGATCTGCATAGGTTTTCAGCTGATATAACCTTTTAGTAACAGGGTGTCTAAAAGAATTACTACTGTTAATTGAAGCACATGCCCTGTATTTCCTGCAGGGAAAAGTCCCATTCTTCAAGGTTGTTTTCTTTGATAGAACCCCATCCTTATAATAGAGAAGTGTCTTCAAACTCATGTTATTTTTAAAGCAAAACCTCGGAACTTCACCCACGATATCCTTTATTTTGTCATCAATTGTTAGTATGCACCAGTTCTTCTTAATAATCTTACATACTTGTGAGACATCACTGCTATATGTAAGCAGGCATCTTAGACCACTTTTATTACTGTTATCTTGCTGTGGTATGGGACAGGTTGGTTCTGATTTAGTCTTCTCTGAAAAGTAAGGACGTCCACTTGTTCTTCTCATATTCCTAGTGGTCGTGAGTCCCTGTTGAACCTCTTGGTGTCTATAACCACGAACATGAAGACATTTCACTAACTGTTCAGCTTTCATCATATATGCCTCTGTATCAGTGCATAATCTGGAAGTGTGAAGTAACTGTTCCTTGATAATATGCAGGTATACATGCTCAGAATGCATACTTGTCCTATGCAGAAGGTGTTTATTCCAACAGTCCTTTTTATGTATCATGTGTGTTAAATCTTCTTTGATCATCCAATAATAAAGTTACATCTAGAAACTCAATTACTCGAGTGGCTCTATGGACATCAATTTGCAAAAAAGTGTGGGGGTACTTGCTATGTACTCAACAAAGTTCATTGTCACTGCTATACCACAAAAGAAAAATGTCATCAAGAAATCATCCATAATAAACAATATTGCCCCTCCATATATTTTTGGCATTGAAAATATAGTCAGATTCCCATTGGGCCATCACTATATTGGAGTAGCTATTGGCACATGAAGTGCCCATTGCCTCCCCATTTCTGCTAATAGTGCTCACAGCCATACAAGATGCTGTTACCAAATATAATATCCAAAAGTAGACACACCTGTAGAGCAGTGCTGCCATCAAGACCAGCAGTCTGTCTTAAAAATACCTTAGTAGCGCCAATGCCATGGTCATTAGGAATTAGATTTTTAACATTCATGGTAACCATTATAAGATCCATGGCGTTGTCCAATGTTTGTACACAGCAATATAGAGCATCTAAAAACTGTGAGGTGTCCCTTAATAAAGTAATGGTTCTGGGTAAAACTTCCTTTAGTTGATGCTCCACATAAATAAAAGCTGGTTCTGTAAGCCATCCACCCCCAGAGACAGTCGGACATAGGGTTGGGTTTTGTTTATCTTTGTGCATCTTGGGCAGGACATTAATTATAGGTGTCATAGGATGTTCGACCATAAGATATTCATAGAGGTCCTGACTGATAATCCTCCTTATAAGCAAATTGTGGTGAGTATCTTTTACCTTCTGGATGATTTTCATGACCTCCCACTTTGGTATTTTCAGATAGGTATGCGTGTCACTGAACATTTCAGACATTCTCATATAATAGTCATCTGCATCTAGAACAACAATGCCCCCTCCCTTATCAGCTGGCTTAATAACAGTGGCATCACAGTGCATCAACTCATCCAGTGCTCTTTTTTTCTTCTGTGTTCATATTATAGAAGCCTTTATGATTATTCCCATGTCTCATGTTGGCTACATGAGGCTTGCGTATACGTGTAAACATCTCTACCACTGGATGAAAAGGTGGTACAAAAGTATTAGGTTCTTTGAATATAGTAGGACCCTCCTCTCTATTCTGTTGACCAAACATATTCTTAAGAGTGATGTTTTTGCCAAAACATTCTATATCTAAGGTAAATTCACTTAATCGAGATTTGAGGGCTGGGATGAATTTTAGCCCTTTATTCAGTATGGACACGTGCTCTACTTAATGAACATTTAGACAAATTCACAATCAAGATGTCATCAGATATTGAGCCTTCTAATGTTTGACTTTCCTTTTCTTCCTGCCTTGGCTCACTGACCGCATTTTGTATGGGAGATGTTGTCTGAGTTGTGTAGGTAGATCAAAAAAAAACGGAATATGAGAGGCATTTTCTTTAGATTTCATTCTTAAATTAAAGGCGCTCAGTCCAGAACCTTTCATATTGTTTTTTGTCTCACTCGTTCCCGATGTTATGTCATTCTGGTTGTGCATTGCTTTAAAGGGGAGATGTTCTGGCAGTAATGGAGGATCTGATGAAGGCTGTATGAGTTAAAAGCACTTTTCCCTATTTCTATGCCTGTGCTGTTTTTATGCCATTTTATTGTTTTATCAGTTAATAAATGTTTCTCCATGGTGGCTAGCTCTGCTTGTTTTGTAAATAGTTGCTCCTTAGTGGTCAAACAAGTTTTATACTCTAAATTCTGTTCCTGATACAAGAGAGGAGATCTGTAGAAAGGTATGAGAGCAGAATAACTCATAACTCATCTCATCTTCAATTTAAAATCTTACTGATTACATACTGTGAACAAAATAGTCCTGCACTTGTAACACCATCATTACCAAGCCTCGTTATTCTGATTTTATCCCGCTGTTTTTAAAATCCCAATGAAATTATACCTACCAACAAAACTGGTCTTGTACCAGCACCATTATTAAGTCCCCATCTTATTCAGCCAACCAAATAAGTATCATAAGAATCTCACACTGTTTCTCCTGTTTACAGGTCACATGTGAATAAATGCTTTGGATAAAATATACATATGCCTCATCTGCTACCTGAATATTTATTTGTTCAACATTTGTTGACCGGGAAAGTCCGACTGGGTTGGAAACCCATTTTCAGCAGAGGCCCAGGGAGAAAAGCTCCAAATGATACATGCAAGTTAAGACAATAACAGGTATTACAGTGTGAATTACATAAGTAAATGAATACAAATAAGTACATTTTACATGAGACAATAGCAAGTATTAAAGCACACATTACATAATTAAATGAATACAAAATAAAGTACACTGAGGTAGATACAATAAAAAACGTACTAGGCAATACTGAAGAGGGTAATGTTTTTTTTTTTTATTATTATTATTAATCAGGTAAGTTTAAGGTAAGGAGTGAGGATCAGGCATTAGGTTAGACTTTTAAAAGCAAGTATATGTTTAGAAGAATTGTGAAGTAGGATGGGAATTGTTAGGGGTATGGAATTACTGAAAGTCTCTTAGTTTAAATCAGGGTTGCCAGATATCCCTATTTGAGTGGGACTGTCCCGGGATCAGCAGCCCGATACCAAGTCCTGCACTGCTGGTTAAAATCCCGGCAAAACAGCCTCCGCTTTTTTTTTTTTTTGATTGGCCCGTATACGAGGCAGTCAATGCAAAACAGAGCTACTTCTATTCAATGCGGACCTGTCTGATGTTTTGCATTAAAGGCCTTTTTTTTTTGGTCTTCACTTAGCTAAAGGACCTTTTATTTATTTATTTATTTATTTTTTTAAACAAATGTGGCATCCCTGGTTCAAAGTCTTAATGCAGTTTTATACATAAACTGTAAAATAATGTGGGGTATTCTCTGGCTATATGCCACATTCATTGATATAAATGGTATACAGTATATTTAACAGTGAGCACCTGTTCAGTTATTTATAGTTCTGTGTCACATATTAAATTTTTGTTACCTCATGCTAATTGCCCCTGTAAATGTAAATAATGTGAATGTGGAGCTTTTCTCCCTTGGTTTATGGGTTTGCATAGTTGGCCTTTCTCAATAGTTAAAGACAGACAGGCATACAAATAAAGAAACAAATATTATTCTTTAGCCATCAGTACAATTAACTGTCCCTATGTTAGTGTACAATAGTGAGATCATTTGTTAAATGAGGGTTCTACCACAGGGTAATGAAGATGCTTCTTTTAAGGAGAATGTGGTAAAGTTTGGCTCAGACAGCTGATGAGATGGGATTGTGTTATAAGGTATGTTCCTTTCCGCTTTCTGTAGACAGGAATGGGACAGTATAAGGAAAAGGCATTTTTGGTATAAAAAACCACAGCAGCATTCAACAGGAGAAAATCAACAGAAGTCACACTAAGCCTCTCAGGAATGATAGCTTCCTTCTATTTAATAGGTTCATAGGTAGGTACTAGGCTATTGGCCCTAGGGTCTATACAAGCCTAGCCAAAAAGGTACCCTGGCTTTCACCACCCAAGAAAATTATTTTCCTGTGCCCCTGTCGAGTAGAACCACAGAAGTGATCCCCAGGGTGAATTTCCTATTACCCATCCAATCATCAAGATTTTTCTTAAAGAGTGCTAATGAGGAGCTCTGTTTGACATAGGTAGTCTGTTCCAGAGTATGGGAAGTCTCTGGGAAATGAATCTATCCCTCCAGCATGTTCTATTTATTGTGGTGACAAGGTTTAGGTCCCTAGAGCGTGTAGCTCGGAGGGATTGGGATTTCTTTAAGTGGAGCATGTCCAACAGTAATAAAAAAATCACACCATGTGAGTCCTTATAACGGCTAAAATGCCACTATAGCTGATTAAGTCAAAATAATTAGGTCCTTGGGCAGGCATGTGCTACTACAACACTAGTTATTTCTAACTGTTAAAAATGATTTTAGATTTTGTAAGGAGTTCAGTGGTGTGAACATTATCAGTGTATGCAACATATAAGGAATCCCGGTGAAAATTCTGTGTGTTCCTTATCTTTTCCTTCTAGTTACATGAGACTAGATCAGCTATCATAGTCTACCCTAGTCATAGATCCCAAGACAAAGCAGGTATATTGTCCAAATTTATGATGAACTGGTATCAATTATAGAAAACTTGATTACAAGAGGTACTCACCAGTGTAACAGAATTTTCTTCTCCACTGCCAGTACCAGTTCTAGACAGCTATTCTGATTCAATAGGTTATACCATTCTGAGCTACTAAACCAGTGCCCCTTGGATATTGGCAGGGACTTTTATTCAAGGGTCTTTCTGATATCAAAGAAAATAATATTAGAAGCTTATTCTAGATCTGACCATCCTTAACAGATGCATAAAGACAAAAAAGTATAAAATGTTGATTCTCAACTTGCTTCCTCCCCTTATGCAGAATATTTTGCTTGTAACCTTAAATATTAAACCTATGCATCTCCATAATAATATCCACAAGGTCAACAGACAGGTTGTAAGCTTTTGAATAGGGAACTGTAACTACCAGTTCACATTTGCAATATCTGGTCCTTTTAATGGACCCAAGGTAAATCTAGGTAAGGGAGATTGAGGTGGGAAAAAAATGATATGCTTAATCGCCCAAATGTGGATGATCTTCTGACATATAATATCTGCAGACATTGTATTAGACAATACCACAAACTTTCATATACTTTCCCAGATTTAAATTTCTGTAGGTTACCATAAATCTAACATGCTTTCTTCTCAGATAAAGAGAGTCCTGCATCTGCTTTCCTTTCATAAAGAGAGGCACAGTTAATGCTGGAATTATTTTCTCCTGTGTCTCAACAAACCCAACTGATAGCAAGGACCTTACTCAACGTTTTGAGAAATGTGTCCTTATTCATCCTCAACAGACCCAGAATTCACGTGATGAAATTGTAATGACATCTGCATGGATTATATTGTTGTAGTGCTCAGTCCATATACACTGATTCTATCTTTAGTACAGTAATTGTGATGGTGTTCCATCCATTCTGCAGTGAACCAAAGGTTACCTTTCCTTCCTAAAACCAAGTCAGATCATAATGTTAGTCATTTTGTTAGCGTATATAAGGCCACTAACCATTATCTCAAATGAAACAGCACATCTACCTCAAAATGCCATTACCCATTCAGCAGTTTATGTCAACTTTCATTTGTCTCTCAAACTAGGGTTACTGTAGGTTTACAACAGATAATATAATGGGGCACATGAATGTGAGATCACAAATTGGGCTAGCCATTGATAGAGCATCCTAAGGAAGTACCCATGTTCTGTAGTGACCTCAGAAGGCTATCTGAAAGATCAGCTAATATGGAGAGTGCACAGATATTTGCTCTTTTTCCTTTACGGTGTTTTAGTTTGAATTGTCAGGTTGAACAGAAGAGATCTGAATGCCGTCTCTCATTAAGTAGCATTTTAGTTTTAACTACTTCTACCCTTATAACCAGACCAAAGGCGACATACTGCAATTACTTTGAAAATGACAGTTTTTGACTGTTTTCAACTAACAGGGAGTTGTACATTGAACCCAGTAAAACTGTCCAGTAGCTTTCTAAATGTCTCACCTCTTCTGTCTCTTGAATTCATATTACTTGTTACCACAGCTTTTCCCTTTCATACTCTTCCACAAGTTTTGTCCCACCCTTTATCTTTATCTTAGGCTTAGGTTTTGGTCTAAATTTGTTGAGTTGTAACCTTAACAATTGTTGACCCCTGCAATGAACCAGATGCTCCAGCCCAGTCAGTGAGTACACTGCATAGTCCGTTCATATGGATGGGAAGCTTGTTAAAGCCTGTTTTTTTCTTTATAAATGCTTATTTATTTTTTTCTAACAGATTACTTGTAGCATTTTACTTCATAAGTTTTTATATACAGATAGATAGATATATGTATAATATATAGTAAGAAAAAGAAGACCAGGTGCCATAATGAAGAGGAAATGCCTAATAAAAGAAACTTGGAAGTAAATTTAAATGCCACACACACAGAGCAGAGTGCATGTGTGCTATGATATGGCCTTGTGCTGTGACTTATTCAGTTCTGTCACTTCCAGTTTAAGGGCAACAAGAGACAGTGGCCATCAGCTTAAATTGACAGATGGGACTAGATTAAACCCAGTCACATTTTTACTCCTACTCTATAAGCAGGCATTTGTCTGTGATCTTCTTCTACCTCCTCCTTTCTCTGTTTGTTTCTGCTCGTATCTGCAACACACACTATAAGTTTTGACATTCACTTTATCTTCTCATTCTTTTAAGTCATACTGGCCTTTTCCATCCCTCCTGCTCCTTTCAATTCCAAAATTCTAAACATGTAAAAGTTCCATTCCTTCAGGACCAGTTCACCACAGATCTCTTTCCATTCTCTCAAGCATCCCCAGAACATATGGATCATTCTTGCTTATCCTTGTCCAAAATGTCAACATGCCCCTTCCCTTTATTCCATTGTTTTTTTTTATATACCTTGCTGGCAAGGCTTACATAGGCCCTTGGGCCAATAGTCTAGTACCTACCTATGAACCTATATCTGTTTACATTCATTTGTGTACTATCCGTGTTGTTTGATCCAAGCTTTATCATCATCTCTGATCTTTTTTAATTTTTTCCAGACTTCTCTTCCCTATCCACCTTCCCCCTCTGTCCTAGTCCACTTGTCCCTAAGCAGGTCAGCTTCCTTTTTTGTTCTGGCATTTAGCATGTCTTTGTATACATCCCCACATTTTCCTTTCAGTTTTTTCCAACATTTGCCTACCAGCAAGACTCCTCTGAAATGTTCCCTTTTTCTCTTTCTGCATTTCTTTTTCTCATCCCCACCCTGACATATCAGCTCTATTAACTGATTAAATCTTTGTTATTCCCCTATTTCTAGCTTTAATTCACTTTTGGCCTAATCCTAATCATCAGCCCTTCTGTTATCTATCATATTATTGTTTAAGATCCAACCAAATCAGTTCCTGTTAGTCATAGTCCCATCTCCCCTTATTCGTCTACCATTTCCCTGCCACCACTTCTGTGAACCTTCTTGGATTTTCAGAACATCCCATGAACCCAGTATTCCTTATTTTCCTTGGCTCTTCATCCCCTTCATTTAATAATCTTTATTAGTCACTCACATCTTCCTGTTTTCCACATCCATTGCCAGTATTTATCTCAACTAATTTGCCACCACATAGCTTTTAATATCAGATATCCCCAACCCTGTGTCTCTACTTCTTTCCCATTCTCTTTTTTTTTCTCTTTGTCACCATACTGTATTTCATCACACTTAGTTTTTAACTTATTAATGAATACATTTGATGTCTGAAGGGATTGTGCATCACTACATAAGGTACCATTAGAAAACGCATTTCTTCTGCCTTTTAATGTTACACATGCTATTTCACTTCCCTGTGATTTCCTGCATGCCTTACTGTAATATTTCATAGTTCTTGTTCTATTGTCTTTCAGTACATCTTGTATACCATTATCCCAAATATTTCATAACCAGACTCCTTAATTTTGTACTTACTCAATGACTCCCCTACATAAACACATTTGACTGCATCATTTTAATTCAAATCTGATTGACTTCCCTACTCCTCAGAATATATTCAGTATTCCTATATATCCAGTACCTTTAAAAAGGAACCTGTTTATTTGGTCTATAATCATCTTGCTGTCCAAGCAAGCAATATAACAAAGTGCTCCCATCTCCACCTTTCCTTACTCAATACTATCCAAGACCACCTAAGCTAGCACTTTGATCATAGAAAAATAGATTAGTTGCTGCCCCAGTGGCATAGAGGAATACAGCCCTAACTGCAGTGCTTGGATGACTGATAGAGCAGCAGGAAGGAATGAGCATGCCCATCTTGAGGGAAGGGGACTCACTGATGATGCCCTCTGTAAGGGGATGATTGTTTAATGAGAGGCCTTGCCCTTAGATGCAGTCAGTGAGTGTGGGGACAGGAAAAGGGAATAGTAGGTAGGGCATATAAAATAATAAAAAATGGAAGGAAGCACACATGGCCAAGCCCCCAGGATACCCTTAAGATCCATGACTGACCCCCACAACATAGGAGCAAGTCTGGGGATAGAAGAATGCTGGTAGACCCAGCATGGATGTGGGGCATAGTTCTCAACCATACTGAATTCCTTGGTATTTACCAGTTTTAAGGTCAAAATAATGGGGTGTCACTAATTCCCGAGTGGCCCCCTTCAATTCCGATTTTTTTCCTTTTTTTAATTTTTATTTACTACTTTAAATAATGGATGACATCACCACGCATCACAACATCAACGTGCAGGGGTATGCATGGTGACATCAGCTTAATGAAGCAGAGGATGGCCTGTTGTCCCACTCTTTCAGAGACTCTTGGGATGTCTGTGTAATTTGGAAGCAGCAGTGAGGGAGTAGAGCAGACTCTGGACTGGAGCTGTACTTTGTGCAATGTGCACAATTTTATTTAAGTTAAGTTAGTTATGCAGAAGAGTCAGTCCACCCATGCCCTCATGACATGATAGAATCCATTCCATATCCATTCCTTTCTCAACCTCCTCCAGGTAAGTAAACAGAAAAAAACACATGTTACACGTAGCTTTCCTCATTACAATTAATGGTTAATATAGTTTTTCTTTTTTTTTTTGTAATGGGACCTGTCTTACAACATAGCTGGGGGGGCAAGAGGGGCAGAACTTTTGGAACTGTTGTTCTTCCGGTCCAGTCCTTTTCTTCCTGCCATTTTTCTAAATACAGCACAAGTTACAGTTCTCTGGCTGCAATAAGCGAATTACGGATTTCATTTATTTAAAGTGTGCCTGTGTATCTGTGTGTGTAAAATGCTCCAGTTAGTTATACCTGGTAGTTAGTGTTACTCAGGCTCAAACCCTGTACCTTGGGTACAAGGAGCAAGAGCCTGAATTCTCTACCCAGACCACCACTTCTGATTCACGGAGTTGAGTGACCATAGCTCTCAACTGAAATAATCAAAATGTAACTCAATAACAAGAGAAAAAGTTACAAGAGTCACCAGTCACAGGCAGCAATAATACGTCCTTCCTTGTTCTAAATATGCTGTAGCAATCAGCACTGCACGACAGGCAATTTCCAAAAGATTTCTTTAATATAAACTTAAAACACACAAAAACGGATCAAGCGCTTTCATCCACGTAACGTGGACTTCATCAGAATCAATTAACTAATACATTACACAGTATTTAAACATAATTTGGCGCCATTTCGTGCTACATTCTTAAAGGCATCAACACAGCTTAAATTCATAGCATAGAATTAATAAATAATTAAAATAAATTGTTCTCACAGTAGAATAATACATATTGCTTCTAATAAAATAACACAATATACATTAAAAATCACCATGTGGTACTAATCAAATATTACAAGTGTATTTTAAAATGTATATGGTAAATTATATATTTGTGTGTATACATTATCATTTTCTACTAATGCTTCCTATATTCATTTGGATGACAATGACAATGTTAATGTTTAACACTTCATAGATCACTAAATTTATTTATAATACTCTTTTAATTCATAATTTATAATTCACAATTTACAATGTGCCTAGGGACAGGGATGAATCGCTTCCCAAGTAAAACTTCATGCTTGAACATATGTTTTTTTGAATCTGATTGAAGTTATAAAAATAAATAATTAATTTAATATACTGTTTAAAAATACTAATAATAAATAAATAATATATTTAAAAACTGCATATTAAAATATTCTTACATGTATAATATAATAAATATTTAGAATAAATAGATAAATATATTCATACACTAATTTATTAATAAAAGAATGTATGTATGTAATAATAATAATGAATATATACTTTAATAATTCATTAAAAGAAATGGTTTTACCGAGATGCCATCATTTAGTCCTGGGGGAGTTGTGGCATCTGTCAAGATTTGCCATTTAGCTTCTTTTGCTGCTAGCTGTGTCCCTAAATTCCCTCCCCTCATATTATTACTAACTATCTCAATAATGGCAAATCTGAATTGGTGTCTATTGTCAAAGGATGAAATGTGCTTATATAATGCATTAGTTTTATCTTTCTTCTTAATATCATATAAATGTTCATATATTCTCTTCTTGAACTTGCGTTCAGTTTTTCCTATGTAATATCCTGGACATAATACACACTTGGCTAAATATACTACATTCTGTGTGTTGCAATTACCTCTCACAAATTTTACTCTTGTTTTATTAATATTTTCTAATTTTATGTGGTCTACTTCCATTATGCAGTGGCAGTATTTATAATTACCACACCTGTGAGGCCCACTATACTTTGAAGGGGGGTTGTGTATCTTTTCTGACCTTTCCAAAATAGCCTCAAGGTTCATTCCCATTTTTAACACAAAAATAGGTGCTTCACCCACTATTTTCCTAACTTCTGTATCCAGTGAAAGGATGTTCCAATATTTTTTCATAATATTCTTTATGCTAGTTGTTTGAGATGTGTACTCTAATATACATGCTTTTCTATAATCACATTTGCCATCCTTTTCTAAGACCTGACTAAGGGGTTTACCTAGAACTGGAGAATACTTCTTACCCCATTCGTTAATAACAAGTGCCTTTACTTCATTAATTAGGTGAATTGGATACCCTCTATTAATAAATAGGCTACTTATAAATTCTATTTCATCCAACATTATGTCATGTTTAGAACTCATACGAGCAGCTCGGATACACTGGCCTTTAAATATGCTTTTTTCCGTCTTATACGGATGGTTGCTGGTGTATTCCAAGTAATTATTAGAAACATTTTTCTTTCTATATATCCTTGATTCAAAACCATCATTGTTATTGGACATAAATGTGTCTAAATATGCCAAACCTTCTTTACTAACACTGTGTGTAAATTTCAAAAACTGACTAGTGTTATTAAGGTAGTTAATAAATTCTTCTATAATCACTTCATGTCCATCCCATAAGATGAATATGTCGCCCAGAAATCTAGTATAATATCTAATATATTGAGAGTACTGACTCCTGAATATATACTGTCTCTCCCAATCTAACATAACTAAATTCGCATATATAGGTGCGCATGCAGTACACATGGCAACCTCTCTCGTCTGCCTATAATATTCCCCTTCAAAGTATATGTAGTTGTAATCTAAGATGATACTCATAAGTTCCATAACTACCAAAGTTCGTTCCCAGTCAAGCTGTGAGTAATTGCGTATGCTATTATAAAAATATTCCAATCCTTGTTCCTTTGGTATACATGAAAATAGGTCAACTACATCAATGGTGATAAATAATAGTCCCTCTTTCCATAAATCAGGAGTAAGATTCCCTAAGAAGATCCATGAATCTTTAATCATATGCGGAATTTTTTCCTAAACATGTTTCTGCCATACATCAATCACTACCCCTGTAGGGAATGTCTTAGAATAACTTCCTGATATGCTAGGTCTGAAGGGAGAGTCATGGTAATCCTTGTGAATTTTTGGCACTCCTACAATAGTTGCCATGTATGGATGCTCAACTTTCATATACTTAAATACATCCATGGTAATTCTACCATCTAATAACATGTCCTCCAGAAATAAGTCTATTCGCCTGTATCCAACATTAATTTCATTTAATGAAATGGATGTATAGTTTCCAGAGGTTACTAAAATATTAAATATTTTGTTAATGTAGACATCTTGATTGTAGATAACTATCCCACCCCCCTTGTCTGGCTTCATTATTCTAATTGACCTGTCCTCTGTAATATCATTGAGTAAATTTAACTCATTTTCATTAATGTTTGTTTTCCTAAATATTCCCTTATGAACATTGTTTTTTAACATATATATGTCTCTGGTTACTAACTTTTCATATAACCCTATATAAGGATTACTTGGAGGAATATATGAACTTTTTTTCTTAATTTTTTCATTTGCTTCATTCTTATTAGGTTTGTTCCTAAAATGCAATGCTAAATTAAGTTTCCTTAAGTATTTTTTAATTTCTATAATGCTGTCCACCACTCTAAACTGGTTGTTTGGCACATATTTCATCCCTTTTGAGAATAAAGTAAAATATTCATTAGTAATTATTTTATCAGTATAATTATATACATAGAAATCATTTTTTTGATGAATAATTTTATCTGAATCCAAAATACTAATGTCTTTACTTAATTCTTTTCTCTTATTGTTGTCACTACTATGTTCATGCTGCAACAATTCAATTCTTAATACTTCCCCCTCCATTGTCCCTGCAGAGGGTTGTAATACTCTTCTCGGCCCCACTTTTGATTTGCCGAATTTTCCCTCCATTCCAATTTTCTCACACCATTCATTTTCCTTGGTTGATTCCTTCCCTCTTGAAAATTTACATCATTGCCATGTGAATCATAATAATTCTCCTTATTATTAAATCTATTGTTATTTCCATATCCCTTTCTCCATTGATATGCTGTCTTGTTTCTGTATTCATTAATGTCCCTGGCTAATTTATTGTGTTTCCTTTGTATAATACTTTCAGCTTTTCTATTCACCTCTCCAAATTGCTTTTGATACAGATTTTTCCACTGTTCAAACAATAAATCATCACAAATGGATTTATTTAACTTTTCCACTTTTTCAATATATACACATAGTTTTTCATCATTCTTCTTTAAAAGCAATTTCATAAATTCAAAACCAAATTGGTCAAACAATTTTTCAAAATCATTACAATTTTGATCATCCAACTCAATTCCCATGGGAATTTTAAAAAATCTGAGTCCTTTTGGCACAATATGCATAGTTAAACATTGATTAAGATAGGCATTATCAACTTTGATGCCCCTAATTATATTAAGGTATTTGCCCATTAAGTAAATCATCTCACACACAGTACCATTACTACCATCAATGTGCTTAGCTGCTGATTTAACTTCCTTTTGTACATTTTGGTCAAAACATATGTCAAAAGTAATAAAATTGTCCAAAACGTTCATTTCATTGTTCCCCATATTAAACATATTAACATTGCTTTTAGTATGAGGACTAGAGCTTGTTTGCACAGTACCTGATTTGCTCTGAGTTCCATTTACAACCGATGTATAAGTTTTCCCAGTCATAGCCCTTTTAGGTTTGGTACCAGTATGTTTGGATTCTTCATCCACATTGTAGATAGAAAAATCAAATGTGAAGTCTTTTTCCGTTAAATGACTGTTTTCTGGAACCTTGTTAGTTAAATCCAAGCCATGGTTACATAAGACAATGTTAGTAACTTGATTTTGACCATTGGGTATGTCAAAATCCAAGTCGCTAGACTCCGATGGCGTTCTGCAACAAAACCGAGGCACAGCTTCAGTACATTTCTCCTTATGTTGCGTTAGTATCTCCAAAATACGCGAGACCTCTCCTTTAAGTGACGAGACTTCCGATCGCAGTTGTTCTAGCTCATCTGTTCCTCTGGGCATATGCTTCCCTGTGTTAGGATCCTCCTGTATATCCATACTGAAATAATCAAAATGTAACTCAATAACAAGAGAAAAAGTTACAATTACGGATTTCATTTATTTAAAGTGTGCCTGTGTATCTGTGTGTGTAAAATGCTCCAGTTAGTTATACCTGGTAGTTAGTGTTACTCAGGCTCAAACCCTGTACCTTGGGTACAAGGCGCAAGAGCCTGAATTCTCTACCCAGACCACCACTTCTGATTCACGGAGTTGAGTGACCATAGCTCTCAACTGTCTAGATTTTCACAGAATGTCTGGAATGTTTGGCTCATACTGTTCCTCTTAAAATGTATAGTTTTCTGGCAAATCAGTGAGAAATGAATTCACTAAATAATGATATCCATTTAAGTTTCAGTCTTCCTATCTTTCAGGAAACACATGGTAACACAAAACATTTTATTCTGGCAACTTTTCTAAGATTATACAAGCAATGTTTAAAATGTGTCCCTGGTTTTTGGCATTTGTACCCCCTACCCCACCTCCAATACATTTTGGCTTTTTCCAGATTTCTTCTGCTGCATAGTTCTTCAGGGGGAGAGAAGTTTAGTACTGCTTATGCCAAGTCTGTTTGTGTTGTTAGTAGCACAACAGGTAGAATACTTGCTTTTGATGTAGAAGGATGTGGGTTCTACTCCTACAGTATGTAGACGTATTGCTGATACTGTACTCTGTTATACTTAAAGGGGGATGGATGCTGCAGTCCTAAGAATGTCCTCTTTGGCAGAAATACCTAGTAACTATGAACCTGTTGTCAGTTTGCCATCCATTCCCGACTGCAATATTGCTAGTTTATAATTTCTTTAATGTAACATAGGCAGTTTATTCCTCAAGGGCAACAGGCACTTTATTTGTAGATAAAACAATGAAATATAAAGTTGTTTGCTCAAGGGCAGAGAAATTTTAATGCTAAATATGTTTTCATTGTGAGACTTTATTGCTTTGTTTAGCAGATGTGTATTAGTGTTTGTGGTATAAAATGTAAAATAAATGTTTTAAATGAAATCCAAATAATTATTGTAGAAGTAAAGCAATATGCACATTACAAAGTTTATGGTAAATGGTGCAAAATACCAAGTAATGAGATATTGGAATGGCTGTAGGGGGAGGGCTGTGTATGGGGGGGCCCCCATTCCACCATGATTTTGTGAAGGGGGAAGGGTGGCAACTCAAAGACAGTCCCGGACGGCACAAACTTTAGCTATGCCACTGATCAGTAGGCCATGGAAAATTACTTTTGGAGGTCCTAACAAACTATAATATTCTTTTGCTAAGATTAGAATATTGCCTTCCATTAAATGCCCTACTTTTACCTCATACCCACATACAGCAAGTCACCAGAAACAAAATCGTAAGGTTCATCATCTTCTCCCATGGTTACCATTTACTACAGGGTCTGGGGCCATATTTTGGTTGTTTGTTCTTCAGTTTGCATTTGAAAGTTGGTATCCCACAATTCCATTGGAGTGGGTGGGGTTGCATAATTATGTTTGAAAATTTTGTTAATCAGCATACAGATTTGTACCTATTTTTCATGGGCCTTTGTCCAGATTTTTGATGTTTCCTGGATGAAAGGCATGACGTAGGTCACTGGCACTAGGCCAGTATAAATGAAGTCTGAGGAGACAAAAAAAATAAAAAAACACACACACACATATATATATATATATATATATATATATATATATATATATATATATATATGTGTGTGTGTGTGTGTGTATTTTTTTTAATAATTAATTTTTTTTAATTTAATAATTTTACTAGGAAAGGCTGCCATTTGTTCTAATCTCTCTCTCTCTCTCTCTCTCTCTCTATATATATATATATATATATATATATATATATATATATATATATATATATATATATATATATATAGATTAGGAGAATAAATGGCAGCCTTTCCTAGTCCTGTTTTCCACTGTCTCTTCTTCATAAAGGGAGTCATTCACCAATATTCTCAACCTTGGGTCTCTATAGAAGGCGCAAATCCAGTTCCAGTAGTGGTCTCAGACTCCTGAATGTAGAATCTCATTTTGCAAAGCATGTTTTAACAACAAAACAAAAATAAGACACGCATTACTATATTTCCTCAAACTGCCCTGTAAAATGCACCAATTGCTACTAATATTCTTCTGCTAGCCTTTTTGCTCTTCTGCCCTCAAAGATGGAATTATACCCTTTATTGCATTCATCCACATATTTGCCAGTAATTTTGCATTCACATCTGTATGAGAAACTACTTGGTAAATGCAATGATGTGCTCTATGGTGTTCACCCTTTAGTATGACAATTGTGAGCCCTTGCAAAAATGCAGGCTGGTTCCTTCTACCTTACTTTGTTAAACCCTTTAGTTATTCCAGGAAGTCCTGCTTCATAATTTTGTAGCGTTCCACTGAGCATAATCCTCTCTCTTTGATTCTTCCTTTAACAGCCTAATACTCAACTTCACCTATTCCAAGTCTGTCTCCCCATATTGGTGTTCTCCCTGAATTTCATCCACCATAAACCATTGATAAACTATTCTTCTGCATGTCATCCTTAACTTGTTATTCCAAAAACTTGTTCTATAAATTTTCTAAAATTCACTTTAGCCCTTCCTTGTCACATATGTTTACTTAACTCTTTTTAGTCTATAGCTCTGAAATTTGAGTCTCCCCTTCTTTATCGTCCATGACAGGAGTTTCTTGCCTTTGCCCTCAGCCCATGAGATGTCCTGTCTCCTTATTGGTCCCCTTTTCACCACTGTTGTACCTCTTTCCACTATCCTTTTCTTCATTCTTTCCTGTTCCAGTGTCACTTTCCTTTTTTATGTCCTGCATTAGCCACACATTTCCTCCTATGCCATGCCCATAGTTTATCCTCCGTAACCTTAATTTCTTTCTCTGTGTTTTTCCTTAGATGTCATTCTCTGCCCATTACTCCACTTCTCCTTGCAGTCTTCACTGTGTCTCACCAATATATTTTCTGTAGTGTGTCCTAACTTGGATTTCTCTCTGTAAGCTCCTGTTTCACTAGTCATAACACCTTGATTTCCTTTATTCATTCCAAACCCATATGCTTGCCATTTCCACCCTATCTGTTTACATTATATTTGCAGTCGTGCATATGTACATAAGCAATATTACAAGAGATGGTGCTTCTAGATCTCACACCACATTGCCACAGCAACCCAAGGTACTTGTCATTTTAATTTAAAAAGGTAGACAGCCTCTCCTGCGTATGTCAAATCATTCTGACATCTTTGCAGTTTCCATGTTTTTCTTCAGTTATTAAAGTTTTCCTAGGACTAGACAGTAATCATTTTTGTCACTTTTTATCTGTCTCATGTCTTTACCTTAACCTTAAAATCAGACACTACTAATACTCAGTCCCCCCTTACTTGCCTCCTTTCTATTTTTAAATAAATTTCTATAAAATTACTCTTTTTATTCTTTCATATATTCAGTTTTATTTTTATTTCACAGCAGCTGAGCTGACATTATTTTTAGTCACAATGAGTTACTAAAGATATCAAAATTAAATCATCAAATAAAATAGCAGCATTGAGTATACATAAGATACAGTAGCAGTTCTTGTAACAGGTCCTGTTATCCCACAAAGATGCACATTCTTGGTAAACGTAGACAACATCAATTATCCCGGGCTATGTTAGCCAGTGGCTGAGAGGAACAAGCAGTACAAAGATAAGACTCTAATCCTGACATAAAACAAGCTAAGGCTGAAATATTGACTGCATATGAAAATAAGAATGATGTTATGTGATCCTATCTCGCCTACATTCTGTAGCTCCAACTCGGCTCCGACTCGGCACGCTATGCTATAGAGCAAAGCCTCTTATTGGCTGAGCTATTCTCTATCCCAGGATGCACCACCACTAATCCCCCAGATCTCGTTTGCCGCTTACAAGCTAGGACGTGGTCTCAAACTTGGCTGAGCTAAGTGCTGTTTTTTTCTAAAGTTTTCCTGTCAGGAAATTCTCTATTCTTACCCAAAAGCTGTTTTAACAGCTATTGTTGTTGTACGAGTGTTTTTTGATATAAATTTGTGGTAAATTTGTGTGTTTGTTTAGGGAAAGGTTTCCCGTTTAAGTTAGAACGGCCTTCCCTATTCATTAGCAGTTTCTATTTTTAGGAGGTCAAGTACCTGTTTAAGTTAGAGGGTTCTTGGCCCTCCTTTTTGCTGTTTGTGATAATTGTATTGTACTGGTAATTTTGACTTATCGTTTAAAACTTTTTGTTGTTGTTTAAAATCTCTGTTTTTTTCTCTTTACCACTGTTATAGTGACTGTTTCAGAGCATTATGTCTAAAGAACATAGACCCTCAGGGTTCAAGAAGTGCACGAGGTGCAGTTATAAAATGTCTATAACTGATGATCACATACTGTTTAGGCGCCAAGCACCTACAGGAGTCCTGCAGAGTGTGTCACGCCTTTTCCTCTAGGGTCCTCCAAGAGAGGAAGAATAAATTAATCTTGAAAGGGCTGATTAAACCCTCCTTCGAGGAGGCCTTATCTTCCTCATCCTCTCCAACTAAGAAAAGCGTCGGCTCCGACCAGCCCGTCGGAACCGACTACTAAGAAATCCAGGCAGGCTTCTCCATCGGCTCCACGGACTCTGCCTCGATGCCAGTCTCGACTCCTCTGGTTTGAGCCGATGACTGGGGTTTCGGCGGGTCACCTTTATCGGCTCCACTGATTTTGGAGCCGATGAGGGTGCCGGTTCAGACTCTTCCGCCCTCCTCGGCACCGAGGGAAATTGTTTTGGGATCTCCCTCGGCACCAATATTGGTTGAGTCCATTCGAGCCGGTCCCCAGTCCTTTGGAGCCAATGGAGAAGTCGGTTCGGACCCGATCGGTTTCATCTAGATCTTCCAAGATGTCTGATTCGGACATCGACAGGGTGCTCCTAAGACTGTTTCAGTCTCCTGTGTTCCAAAATTAGTTTCGGCTCCAGCCCATAGCCGATGGCCCAGTTCTGGTTCCTCCTCCAACAGCCTCGGCACCGTTGGAGCCTGTGCTGGTGGAGCCGATGGAGGTTTTCGGGTCGGCCCCAACCCTTACTCCAACCCCAGCTCGAGTCGGAGTTCGCACACGGACCTCCTCTGTCGGCCCGGGGACGCCGGGACTGATGTTTTTGGTTCCAAGCCTTCCTCTCGATGCGTCGGCTGTGGGGGTACCGTCTACTGTTGTGGCCACGGGGGTTGGACCTTCCCAGGATTCTGGTAGTCCGGCCTTCAGGGCCATGAGGAGTGCGTTAGCCAAATCTTCTTTGGCTACCTCCACGGTCTCACCAGCACCTTCCCTACATATGGAGACTGGGTCTTTGGCAGTCCCCCTGTCCTTAGACAGCGGAGCCCCGGGGCCTGAGGTCACCCCCAGTGGGGGGCCCCCCCCCTCCTGGAGGTCCCTCTGAATCTTCTTCAGAGGAACCCCCAAGGAAAAGATCGTGCAAGAGGAAGCACGTTGACTCCCCCGATGAGTCTCTCACGTCAGACACTGATCTTGATGATGCAGAGGGGTCCCCTAAGTCGTCCTCAGATGATGTCTCCTTTGCAGACATCCTGGAAGCCCTCAAACAAACAATGAGGCGGCTGGCATTCCAAACCCTCTTCTGCTGAGTCGGTGTTCCTTAAAGCCTTCAGGGCTCAGCCCTCTGCCTCCTGGGTGTCTCCGCCCTTCGACGAGCTCCTAGATTTGATCTGTCATCCAGACTCTGTGGAACCGGTGCCTGCTCGCCCAAATAAGTTCCTGTCAGCACCCCCAGAGAAGGAGTTTTTGACAAAAGGTGTGGCTGTAGATGCCTTGGTGGTGGCATCTGCTACCCAAAAAGATGTAGCAGAGGCTTCGACATCCGTCCATCCTCCTAATAAGGAGTCTAGGAGCATGGATCGGCACCTCAGTTCAGCGGCCTTTACCTTAAGGTCCCTGAACTATTTAAACTTCACCAGGTTTCAGAGGGATCTGATCAAGGAGCTTTCAGATACCCTCTTGGGTAACCTACCTGAGCAGCTGGCCCAGACGGTTGGCTCTCAGTTGGCTATGCTGTCATCGATATCAAACTCGTCCATGAGGCTCATTTCATATGCGGCCGAGGCGGGTATTGCTCTACGGAGGCAAGCCTGGCTCCGCCTGTGTCATTTTGCGGAAGCCTTTAAGTCTTCCTTTGCCGACGCTCCCTTTGATGGGTCCTCTTTGTTTGGACCCAAGGTAAAGGACACATTGTCCCGCTGTGAGCAAGAAGGTAAGACTTTGACTGCCATAGGGGCACGATTTTCCACTCCCTTTCGGCCTTATCCCAAGGCTAAAAGAGGAGGGAAAATGTGGTTCCGTAAATCCCAGAAGTCTTATCCCTCACAGCAGGACGATCCCCCTTCTAGAGGCAGAGCAGGGGGAAAGGTTTCTGGAAGACGCCGTCCCAGAGGCGGCAGAGGCCCCCGCAACACTGGAGACCGCAAGTCCTTTCGTGGCTCTTCAGCCTTTCACAATCCCTGAGGGATTGCCCGACTGTGCAGCTCCGGAGCCAGTCGGGGCGAGGCACCTAAAAGCCTGGGAAGGTATCACTCAGGACCGATGGGTGCTTCGAATTATCGCCGGAGGTTACGCCATCCCCTTTTCTCACTCCCCACCTCCGTCCAAGAAAATCCCGGGCCCGCCACCCAGTCAATGGGAAATTGCAGCCTTAGAAGTCTCAAAGCTGTTTCAAAAAGGAGTCATCCAACCGGTCCCTGCAGACCAGATCGGGTTAGGGACTTACTCAAGATTCTTTTTGGTGCCAAAAAAGACAGGGGACTTGAGGCCCATTTTGGATCTCAGCATTCTAAATCGTTCAGTCAAAAAGTCCAAGTTCCGAATGGTCACCTTACAATCCATTCTCCCACTGCTGGAGAAAGGTGTTTGGATGTGCTCCATAGATCTCAAGGACGCCTATTACCACATCATGGTAGATCAGGCATCCAGGAGACATTTGCGCTTCAGCCTGGGAGACGGTCATTTTCAGTTCTGCGCGCTGCCCTTTGGTCTCACCACAGCCCCCAGGGTGTTCACCAAATGTTTGGCGGTCGTGACTGCTCACCTGAGGAGTCTAGGATTCCAGGTGTTTCCGTATCTGGACGACTGGCTCCTAACTGCCACCTCCAGGCGTCTACTATTGCAGAACCTACAAGCCACAATATCACTGGGCACTTCCCTTGGAATCACCTTCAATTGGCCAAAGTCTGTGTTGCTGCCATCTCAACGCATAAGATTCATCGGAATAGAGATAGACTCAAACCGAATGCGGGTCTATCTTCCTACAGAAAGGATACAAACCATACAGGCTCAAGTTCGAGCCTTGCTTCTCAGATCCAAAGCTCCAGCCAGAATGGTCCTGCAGCTATTGGGATCTATGTCGGCCACTGTTCTTCTAGTCCCCCTAGCAAGGTTGCATATGAGAATTCTTCAGTGGCTTCTTTCGACACAGTGGTCCTTTCAGGATCTCCCTCTGTCACCTCATATGGATCACGGAAACCTGCAAACGGGACCTTCGCTGGTAGCTGGTGCCCTCCAATCTGGATCAGGGTCGACCCTTCATTCCACCTCCTCTTATGGCCACTTTGACTACGGACGCCTCCCAGATGGGGTGGGAGGGGCATTTCCTGGGCAGGTCAGTCCAAGGCAAATGGCATTCAGAAGAGAGTCTTCTTCATATCAACATTTTGGAAATGAGGGCGGTGCTTCTATCTCTACAAGCCCTCCACGATTACCTCCCTCAGGGCATGATTGCCGTTCACTCCGACAACATGTCAGTGGTCTGGTACCTGAACAAGCAGGGAGGAACCAGATCCTACCCTCTTTGCAGAGAGGCCATGAGAGTATGGGAATGGGCAGTGGCGACCAGACGTTTTCTGATAGCAACTCATATCCCTGGCAAATCCAATGTGATAGCCGACAGACTGAGCAGAACTATCCTCTCTCCTCACGAGTGGTCTCTGAACAATACAGTGGCAACTCAGATTTTCAGCAAATGGGGAATTCCTTCTTGCGACCTCTGTGCAAAAGTTCTTCTCCCTCACTCCAGCTCTGGGGGAGAGCCCTATGGACGCACTAGCCCATCCTTGGCCCACCGGCTTACTATACGCCTTCCCCCAGGTCCCCTCCTTCCCAGAGTGATCCAAAAGGCGTCTCACTTGGGGAGCAAAATGATCTTAGTTGCTCCTTACTGGCCTCATCAGGTATGGTTCCCCTATCTTCGGAAATATGCACTGGACAGTCCATGGTTCCTGGATCAGATCCCAGACCTATTAATTCATCAGTCGGGACTACTCCACCAGTCCCTTCACACTTTGAAGTTAACAGCTTGGCTCCTCCTCTTCCGACTATAGTCAGGAATCATACCTTAGACCCGGAAGTCATACATATCTTATCTTACAAATCTGCCACTAAGAAATTGTATACTAGCAAATGGAAGAGATTTGCTATTTGGGCTCAACTCCGGGGTCTGGATCCCATCACTATTCCTGTATCGGAAGTCCTAAAATTTCTAACTTCCCTATTCAATCAAGGTTCTTCAGTCTCTACCATCAAGGTCCAATTGGCAGCTATTTCCAATTTTCATGAATCTATAAACCCACCTTTAATGAGCAACAGATTGTGTAAAACCTTCATGAAAGGTGCTGGGCTTTTACGACCTCTGATTTCTCATCCTGCTCCTCCGTGGGATCTCGATGTGGTGTTACGTGCCTTAACCTCCTCCCCCTTCGAACCGGCAGCAACATGTGATTTGAAATTTCGATCTTGGAAAACTGCTTTTCTGGATTACTTCTGCCAGAAGGGTTTCAGAGCTTCAAGCTCTATCTGTAAAACCACCGTACCTGGTTTTTCACAAAGATAGAGTATCTCTCAGGCCTAATCCATCCTTTGTCCCTAAAGTTTGTTCCAGTTTTTGCCTACAACAGTCATTAGAACTTCCAGTTTTCTTTCCAAAGTACTCAAACAAAGCAGAATACATATTTCACACATTGGATGTCCACAGGCAATTGCGTTTTTATTTAGACAGGACCAAACAAACAAGGAAAACAGATCAATTGTTTGTGTCCTTTTCGGATAATAAATTGGGCAAAGCCGTCACAAAAGTCACTATTGCCAAATGGATCAGGGACTGTATTAGTCAAGCTTATTCCTCTTCTAATAAAGAGCTTACGACCTCTGTCAAAGCTCACTCTACAAGAGCTATGGCTACTTCAATAGCATTCCATTCTAAGCTTGCCATTAGTGACATTTGTGCTGCGGCTACATGGTCTTCCCACACTTTCATTTCCCACTACAAATTGGATGTGGCATCTCGGGCGAGCTTCATTTGGTTCCACAGTGCTCAGGAGTGTTTTCCAGTGAGCCACCCAGGATTTAGGTGCTAGGGACGCTGTCCCATCAGTACAGAATGTAGATAGGATCACATAACATCTTTTAGTTATGTACTCACCATAACTTTAGATGTTTGGGATCCATCCACCCTCCTTCCCCTGCCTTGGAGATCAGAAGAGATCGGACGGTCCGAATTCTATTGTTTCATCTTGAAACATCTGGCAATGTTATATAAACAAGTTATGTGTGTGCATGAATGCGGGCAAACAAGATCTGGGGGATTAGTGGTGGTGCATCCTGGGATAGAGAATAGCTCAGCCAATAAGAGTCTTCGCTCTATAGCATAGCCGAGGATCGGCTCCGAGCCCATCAGTACAGAATGTAGGCGAGATGGATCCCAAACATCTAAAGTTATGGTGAGTACATAACTAAAAGTTATTCCAAATTCCAGTAACAGGTATAGAAAGTGAAGGCTTGGTTCAGGTGATCAATACCAGTGGTGAGTCTAATATATCAAAGAATATATAAAAGCTAAGCAGATGTCTGAAGATTTAAAATAAAACAGATTTCTAATGGAAAGTTACTGGCTCAAATTTAGAAGTTTAGAAATTAGAGTAGGGTTAGCTATGCAACCTGCGGAGATGGAAAACACAACTTTCTCAAAGGATAGATAGTGGGGCTTCTTGTGAGAAGAGATGCGCATAAAACTACAAATCTTATTTAGCATCACCTGCTGTAAATTAGAATGTTTACAAGAAGAGGAGACTGAGAAAAAGTCCATACTAGAGTATAGCAGTAAGAATACACCTTAAGTGTAATTATACAACCCCCCCCCCATTAATATTCAAAAACGTGCACGCTGATTGGTCAGCATGCACATTGTAAATCAGAGTTATAGTAATGGAAAAAGGTCCGGTCGCCCGGACTTTTTCCATTACTATAACTCTTTTTTTACACTGTTTCACTATGTTAAACGAGTTTAACATAGCGAGACAGCTTTAAAAAATTTTTTTTAAGCTGTCTCGCTATGTTAAACTCCTTTAACATAGCGAGACAATTAAAAGCAACAGAGATCTTGCTTTCTCTGTTGCTTTCAAAACGCTATGTTAAATGGGTTTAACATGGAGATTCTCCGTTGCTTTTATGTTAAACCCATTTAACATAGCGAAACAGTTTGTAAAAAAGCAACGGAGATCTTGCTTTCTCCGTTGCTTTTTTCAAAACTGTCTCGCTATGTTAAATAGGTTTAACATACCGAGACAGCTTTAAAAAAGCAACGGAGATTCTCCGTTGCTTTTTTTAAAGCTGTCTCGCTATGTTAAACCCATTTAACATAGCGAAAACAGTTTGTAAAAAGCAACGGAGATCTTCCTTTTTCCGTTGCTTTTGCCCTCAGTTCTGATGTACTGCGTAGGCATACGCATGCGCAGTACATCAGAACTGCCGCGGAATACCAGACAGCTGCGGAAGGGCAGCAAGGAGGCATTATACAATGCCGTTATTTAAGAAAAGTAATTATTTTTTTCTTAAATAATGTCATTGTATAATAGCAATAACCCACGCCTGGGTGTGGGTAATGCTGGATTTACCCACGGTTGGCTTTGTTTGGCCACTCGGGCTTCGCCCTCGTGACCAAACCATGCCAACCGTGGGTAAATGCAGCATTACCCACACCCAGGTGTGGGTTATTGCTATACTAGTCCACTTTATAGTGTGTGTGTTCTGAAGTCTGTAGTGGGTTTTTAAAATGTGGTTCTATTATTTATCTTAGTAACATGCACAATAAATGTAAGTGATGAATCTAACCAGATACTGGTATACCCAAAAAGTGAGCCTTGTTAAGTGTCATCACCAGGTGATAAGAAATTCTCAGAATTTAACTAGTAATAGAAATTTGTTTTGGTGTCTTAAAAATACTGAATACTTAGTATTTTGTTAAACAAAAGACTCATCTTAATAGTCTAGTTTGTTTACTTTGTCTTTTTGATATTATTTGAAAACCAGAAGCCAATGTTGCCAGTATAAAGTTTGTTTTCATGGGCAGATTGCAGAGAACAGAATTAGTAAAGTCTGTAATTAACAGATGCTCAACTGACTCCTAAGGAATTCTAAAAATATAAATTTTAAATGTCCCAGCAGAAAAAAATTTAAAACAGTGAAGAACTCCTTGTTAATCATTGATCAACATGGTAGAATAATGAGAATGCAAATTAAAATCTTTCTAATTCACTAAAGTAAAATTTTGTATGGATAAAATAAAAATATCATACTTATTTACTACTAGGTATTTAAACTTATTCAATGAAATATTATACATCAAGGATGAATGTATTATTTTGTGAATGTCTTTGAAGAGAATTGTACAAGAAATAGAAGCAGTTTGGTTAGAGAGTTATTGAAACACTGTTTTTCAGGTAGTTATAAAAACACTGCTTGGCTCCACATGGCAGACATAGATAGAACCCTTTACTGCAGTCCAGGTAACCATGATTTGATAAGTGGCTACAGAACTGGAGGGGTAGCAGTAAAGTGCCTTGGCCTGCTTGTCTCTCCCAGGGGCGGGGATTGTGCACAGTCAGGGACACATGAATTAGGTATGATTTCTCTTGTAGAGACCAGGGAGGCAACTTGTCCTTCCTGGGTGGCTGTATGGAAGGTGCACCCCTTACAGAAATAAGAGGAGGGCTTCCATAGTCAACCAATATGCATGGCTTCCCTGGATCTTAGCCAATTGAGTTAGGGCCAGCAGGCAAAAAGAAAAAAAAATATGTACAACCTTTCCCTGATGGCTGCCTGAATGATGGCCTGCCCTTACCAACTCAGCCTGGTGATAGAGAATGAGTGGGTCATTTGGTCAGGAGAGTGCTTATGATTAACATCCATCTGGTTCAAAAAAAAGGTAAAGAAAAAAAAACAATAAGATCTGGGTCCATTCTCTGCAGTGTGAGCTCTAACAGCAGTTTTGGAAGGGAGATAGAATCAAAAGCCTTGACCAAGTTAACAATCCGGCACCTGCCAATTGCATAGATTGTGTGGCCCTATGGATTCTCTTTTTCTTTCTTTCTTTCTTTAAACACTTTACTTTTGTCACAAGTGATAATTCAATAAATCAAACTGAATTAACAAATTAACATTAATAAACATTATTCTTCACCTATATTGCTATATATCATATAACCTAAGCAACATTACATAAATTATTCAATTCCTGACCCTTTTATTAAACAAGAAACATATTTATTAAACTATCACTTACAACATACACAGTCATACATTTATATAAATGAAAACACTGACACAATCCTAGTTGCAAGCATTTTACATCACAAACAATGCTGACACACTCCCAGTTGCAAACATTATACACCACTTGTAATCTACCCAGTCATTTTCAGTTAAACATTACATACCTCATTTAAGTCCTGCCTTCTTTTAAACTTCATTCCTCCCTTGTATGTATTGTTCCCACAATTCCATTTTTCCTGTGTAGTTTGCTCAATCCCTTTTCTAAAGATCTCAGTACCAGTTGTTTGATCTCTGTTACTATATTCACGACTTCTAATATAGTTGGCTTAGATTTTGATTTCCATTTTCTAGCAATTGCTTTTTTGGTAGCCACTATAATTGGACACAGTAAGGCCTTGTCAGGTCTGTCAATTCTGATTCTGTATCACAGCTCATAAAAATCATCTCCCGCGTCACACCAGTCCGTCCACCCATCATCTCCGACAATGCATCCTGCAAGGAATCCTTAAAGTCCACCAACCTACCGCACTCCCAGAAAATATGTTCCCAAGTACCCCTTTCTTCCCCGTCACAATTCCAACATTTGCTGTCTACCTAAAAAAATTCTCTGGAGTCTACATGGGGCAAAAAAAAATATCTATGCAAACATTTCGAAGCAAAAATCCTAAATCTGCTAGATTTTGTTGCATATTTGGGAGACATACATATATCCTTCCATTGTTTCTTTGTGAATTGCTTATCCAATTTCTCTTCCCAATCTTTTCTAACCTCCTCTGATTGATTATTATAGTTGTCAAGCAATATTCTATATGCTCTACTAATTATTGCTTTTTTAATGGCAGCTTCTGTTCTAGAGTCTACTAAAAACTCTATCAGTGCTGGGCTTTCATTTAGGGCCCCCCATATTTCTTTCTCTTTGCCTATACTCTGATATCAATTCTTGATATGGAAGGCAATCTCTAACCTGCAGTCTAAATAAATTCTTGGCATCTTCCCATTCTTTTACCTTTCCGTCTCTAGTTATTTGCTCCTGATAGCTTGGTTTCTTTGCCAGTTTTCTCCAATAAATTCCAGACCCCTCTTGCCTATTGTCTATATCCCTAATTGCAGTCATCCCTATCGGCAGAATATCCTTCCTACATTCCTATGTTGTCTTAGTTAGAATACTTTCTGCTGCTTTATGGATGCAATATTCTGTATGATTATCATTATTCTCCTTAAAGCCCTGCATCCAAAATCACAGGCTCTCCTTGTTTCTTCAGCCCCCCCCGCCCCATTTCAACATCATCCCTTTCCACTTTGAATTATAGTTTTCTGTTTGTGCTATGTATAGGAGCTGCAACTGATTAGCTCTGCAATACCCCTTTAAGTTGGGCAATCCTAGTCTGCCCTATTCTACTGGAAGAATTAGCTTATTCCATTTGACTGTTGCCGTCTTCCCATCCCAGATAAAGTCCTTCAGCTCTTTATTAATTGCTAACCACAACCTCTCCTCTGGTTGACAAAAATATGCCTGACCTGTGTATAAGACTAAAGGGACTAAAAATATTTTGACTGCTTGTATTTTGCTATCCATATCCATATAACAAAGCTTCCATTTTCTCAATTGTTGTAATATCTTTTTGTTTAGTCTCTTCCCACATATCCATAGCTGCCACATCAGAATCATTTTAATCCGGGTTCCTGTTATATAATTGATGACGCAATCCTTCGAATGCATCTTGATCGAACCTGAAAGGATGAAACAGCAAAATAGCAAAATGGCATATAAGCGATTTCTTTCCCTGGGAAAGAAATCGCTTGGCCGCCTCCATTACATTGCCATTTTCGTCTTTGTAGTGTGATCTCGGAGTTGGTATATTTAAGTGGGGGGCACAGCCCCCCATTTTATGTAATGTCTGTTCCGAGTGTTCCAGATTGTAAGCTTTCGCTTACATTGGGTCTATAAATCAGCGTTTACTTTTTAAGCATTTGCTGATTTAATATAGATCCTTTAATCCATACTCGTAAATACTTGATGTATCATGTCCCCATAAAAAACAGATATTGCTGAACCAATTCATGTGTGGGTACATAATTTACTGCTATTGCCTTTGTTTTAGCTTTATTCATTTTGTAGTGCAAAAAGATTTTAAACTGTCTCAAAGTGTTGCACAACACTAATGTCTCTCTCTAGTTTTGTCAGGCACAAAATAATATCATCTGCAAATAGAGCCAGCTTTTCTTGACTACCAAACCAATTTTATCTTTGAATTTTTGAGACCCTTATTTTCTTTGCCAGTGGTTATAAATATAATGCAAATGACAAAGGGGAAAGATGATACCCCTACCTAATTCCTCTGCTCAAGCAGAAATCATCAGGAAGGACCCCACCCACTTTAATTTTCACCTCCGATCCTTCATATATCCTCCTAATCAAACTTGTTTTTTTAGGAAATGCAAATGCTTCCATTGCCCTGCTCATAAAGTCTCAGATTACTCTGTCAGATGCCTTCACTGCATCAAGACCCACCAACAATGGTGGTATTTTCTTATATTCTGCTTCTCTCTGGATCATCAGTGTTCTGTTAATTTTGTCAAATGTTTGTCTGCTCTCCACAATACCACATTGATCCATATCTGTCAATTTTGACATTACTTTTGTAATTCTTTTAGCCATTGTAGACATGAGTACTGTATAAGCATGGTTTAGTATTGAAATGGGCCTGTATGAAGCTGGGTCTGGTGGATCTTTAGTCTCTTTAGGGTATTACAGCTACCACTGCTTTCTTCCAGTATGTTGGTACTTCTACTCTTAAAATACCGTTAAACAAAACCTTCCAGATCTTTATTAGTTTTTTTCCCTCCTAGCTTCCAAACCTCTACAGGAATTCCATCTATTCCTGGGGACATTCTGTAGATTGGTTATACATCACAATTTTTTTATCTCATCTCCTCCTACCCTAACCATTAGTAATTGGGCCTCATCTGCCTATAACCTTGGCATATATAATTCTTCCATAAACATTTCCATTTGTATATTTTCTTGATTTCTGTATTTCTCTGCTTTATATAGACTTCCATAAAATTTCCAATATATTTCTAATACCTCTACAGGATCTCTTGTTACCTTCCTTGTTATAGGCTCCCAAAGCTTGTGACAGCCCTTTCTACTTTCTATTGTCTGAGTTGTTGTGCTAAAAGTTTTTGTGCTCTACTGTTATTATCAAAAAACGGTTACTTAACAGCAGTCTTTCTAAACTTGTGCATATTATCAAGGTGTAATCCCTTATTTCCTGCTACGCATTCTGCAGTTGATCCTCTTCTTGTCATTTGAGATTCTCCCTATTCTCCAATGCTTTAGCATTTGTCAGTCTCTCTAAATAATTTGTGCTACTTCTTAACCATAGCTACCTTTCTATTTCCATCCTATTTTTTTAAACTCCACCTTAATTTTACCTCACTCCCTGGCTATATTTTCAGAAGAAATTTCTTTCCTCTCTAATAGCTCCTGAATAATCTCCACTATCCATTTCTTAAATCCTCTCTTTTCAAAAGATAGGTGGGAAAGTGCCAGTGTCTCATTTTTAATTCATTACTCTGTGTTTTAATTTTATTGGTGCATGATTTGAAATAGTTATTGGGTGTGTATCAAGTCAGTTAAATGACATGTTCCTGTGAAATGCAAATTCTGTCTAGCCTAGCCCAGTTTTTATATTTTGGGGAATAATAAGTAAATTCAGTCCACACTCCTATTACTGAATTCACATCTTCGTTGCCAAATATTTTCATAAATTTCTTCAAAAATCTACCTTCCTTTTTTATACCTTTCATTCTGGGTCCCCCAGACACATCTTCACTGTTGCAAATTACATTCCAGTCCAGACCTATAAGTAATATTACTTGCTGAAAACTGATTATTTCTCTCAGAATTTTCTTAAGCTCCATTATAGCAGTTGATTTTTTCTCTCAGAAATTTCTTAAGCTCCATTATAGCAGTTTTGGGTGGAATATATATACATGCCAGTGTAATCCTCCTCACTTGCCAATAGCCCCTTAGCACTATAAATGTGCCTTTATTATCTTTTTTATCCACTTCTATCACTATTGGAGCTCCTTTTGTGATTAATATAAGTACTCCTCTTCTTTATCACATGTATTCCTCTATATAACCATCATGACAACTTTTCTTTATCAAATTCAGATGTTATGTTCTTTCTAAGTATGTCTACTGTAACGTAGCTATGTGCACTCTACATTTTTAATATGGTTCACTGCTCTTTCTTTTTTTGTATTTGTCTGTGAAACCATTGACATTTAAAGATATTACAGAAAGCACCATTGCATTAAAAGGTTATTATTCCCACCTTTTATGTATAACACCTTTTTTGGTAAATGTCCAGTTCCATCTCCTGTGTTGCATGCATACACCATTTGACAGGTTGAACTTTTATACAGTTGTATCTTGTCATATCCATTTGAGCCTATGTCACATCTTACAGAACTCTTTGTTTTATTGAAAGCCCTCACAAAATACCCCCTAAAACCTATTAGCTTAACAGTAACACACAAAACTATGTACATCTTCAAATGCTGAAGTTTTACCCTCCTAATAGAAACAAGAGTCCTAAACTGAGAGTCACACTCACTGACTTAAGTTAACCTAAAAGAAGGGTTAAACATGCTAAGATGCATCGTGCAGCCTGCGCTTTCTACTAAGTGCTAATTGGTTTTATCTTTTCTTTATAGCTGTCCCAGCTGGGAAAATCATTGAATGCTTTCAGAGACCATTATCTCCTAGCTAATTTCTCTTCTCAGTTTTTTTTCAGCTAATCATTCTCTACCAGTCTGTAGCCAGTTTCTCTTTGAAATTGTCCCTGTGGTGACGTGAGAACCAGGCAGCTAGTTTCTCTTTATATCAAATTGTTTCCATGGAAACATGAAGACCCGCTACATAATTGCTGCTAAGCATATATGCATTTGCTAGATAAAAAGCCTCATAATATTCAGTATTCTTTTTCATTTACTTACTTACTCTTAAAACTTGTTACTAAATCAATCTAAGGTCCTTAATCCAGTCATTTCCCCATGCAAGAGCATGACAAAAGAAAAATTAACCAGGCTTTTTTTTTCCTTGCATTGCTTACATTTCTTAAAACTGAACAAGAAGAAAGAGCGAACAGAGAGAAAATAAAAGAAAAAAAAAGAACAGCAACACCTGTTTACAGTCCCCATTACACTTAAAAATAACTGAGAACATTTTACTTGATAGCACACAAAGAAAAACATACACCACAAAAATAGTGCTAGTGAGAAAAAAAAATGATTTACTTATAGGTAACTTTCTTCTCCTCCCCCAAAGCATTTTTTGAACGTTAATGACATGAAGTAGGGCATATGCTTTAGAGTGCCCCACGAGTCCAACAGATTCTGAAAGAGTCCAATATTTCCAGGTTTTCTTGTTCTCTCATATTTCACACATATAATTATTGCATTGTAGTTTCACATTAAGTTGCTGGTTTTATTACTGTTCATCTCCATCTCCCAGATCCTGTCTCTGCTTCATTTTTTTCCACATACTCTCAATTCTTCTAGTCAGCTGTCATGCTGCCTTCCTTCACTCCAACATTTCCATTGAAACATTGGAAAAAGTTTCACTGGTACAGTCTCTTTGTGGTCTTTAAAGAAGAACAAGAAGCAGAATCTTTCTGTTTCACAGCTCACTTTTTGTTGGATAGACTTTTGTATTTCCTCCTTAGCATGTACTACAAAGTATAATTTTGTTCCACCAGAAAAGACTACTTGGAAGACAGCTGGGTACGGCAGTTTGACTTTCATACCTGCATCTCAACATTTCCTGAATAGTGCAATAAATTTGCTTCTCTTCTGCTTGGTGTACAATGAGTAATCATTCTCCACACTCTGCTGTCTCCCACTTTTAGTACTTTGTCCTTCTGCCACAGTTTTGTCAAAATCAACTCATTCTACTGGTAGGATTGCATCTTTATTATTAAAGGTCTAGGTTGCTTTCTTAAGCCAGGTTTGGAGCATAGACATGATGTGCCCTTTCAGCTAACAACTCCTGCTGTGGAATACCAGTCCAGTTACTTTGTGCTTTCATAAAATTAATGCAGTCTGTTCCTTCCAGCTTCTCTGCTATAACTGAGAATCTCAGGTGTTCTTTACTTGCTCTCTCCTCTAATTGTATTATTTTTTTGAAACTTCTCTTCCTGAGCAGTCTCATATTCAGCCAGCCTTTTCTTCATTTTGACCTTTGATTTTTTTGCAGCTTTATTACCTCATCTAAATATTTGTTTAAAGCTTCTTCCATTTTTCCAGCCTAATCTGCGAGTAATATTCCCTGTATTCTAAACAGGTTTTCCATGCTCCACCCCTGGGATTGGGTTCAGCAGTATCCAAGATGGGAAAAACAAACTTGCTAGTGAATGCTTAAATGGAGCATTTTAGAATTCTTGATCAAATATCATATAGGTGTTCATAAATTATTCTTCTAAGAAGGCATTCAGTTTTTGCCTATATAGAAAGCAAGGCAGGATTCACACTTAGGCAGATAAACCACTCTGCTTGTATTACAATTTTCCTTTACAGAAACAAATTTGGTAGGTTAAATGGTTGTCTTAAAAATTTTCTGTTTCTAACTTAACCAATTATTTTTTACATTTATTAATTTTTAAATAGCTGTGTCTCTGTTTTGATTCCCTAATGTTTCACTAACGTTATGCAGTGTGCTTTAGTTTGGGTTTTTAATCAGAATCAGGTATCTGTCAATTTAAGTTTTAATTAGAACTGAGAAAGTGAGTTTTTTTAAACAGCTTGAGCCAGCTACTTCCTGTTCTGAAGAATACCATTTAGGAGTCCCCTAGGGACTATATTACTTTCTAAATATTCCCATTAGGTATAAGTCATCAAGTTGCAATGCCTTCAGTTTGCAATTTTTTTTAATCAAATTCCTTAAACAGAAAATCTAAGCTTGGATATGTGCAGTCAGCACTATTGTTCCTAGAAGAAAACTTAAAACCATAGTTAAAATTGAGCCAGCTATTTAAATCAAACTCATTATTTCTCACATTTAAAGACGGTACCTCTAGGTTATTAGTAGATGTCCCTTGTGTTGAAAATCCATTACCAAAGCTCAAGGGTTGTGTGCATACATGGGAAGGTTGTGCACATGGTAAAGAATTATAATGGTTGCTGCTCTTAGCTGCCACTGATTCTGGAAGAGAAAAATGGACCTTCAGTGTCTGATAAGCTTGTAAGCTCTTATTGCATAAATGCTGCACGAATTTAGTCAACAGAATCATTTCATTTTTCAAAAAAACAACTTCCATGGCAATGTCCACATGTAAGGAATCTCCAGAAGGAGAGCTGGACAAATCCATGGGGTACTTGAAACCTTCTGAGCCAAACTAATTTCACAAAACCAGAGGCAGATTTTGCATGAAGAAGACCACAATATAACCAAACACTGTATGACCTGGACCACCAGGAAAGCCAAAATGAATGGCAGCCAATAGTAGTTATAAAAAAATGTGTAGAGCTTTAATTTAACAACAGATAAAAAACAAAATACATGAATAAAACCTACATAACACCAAGTAGTTAAGAGCATTCATACAGTAAGTTGTAACAAATATTTTATTTTTAAACAACTCTGTCTCTGTTTTGATCCCATTGTGTTTAACTGAAGTTATGCAGTGTGCTCTAGCTTGTCAATTGGGTGTCTGTCCTTTAACTTTTAATCGGAACTGAGTTAGTGAGGTTTTTTAAACAACTTGAGGCAGCTACTTCCTATTATGAAGAAGTCTTTGTTAAAGCTTACTGGACAAAAGCGCTTAACTACTGGATGTTATGTAGGTTTCATTCATTTATTTTGGTTTTCATCAGTTGTTAAATTAAAGCTCTACACATTCTTTCCTAGTGGTCTATATCGCACAGTGTTTGGTTATATTGTGGGTTTCTTCGTGCAGAATCCGCCTCTTGGTTTTAGATCTTAGGATATATAAACAGCTTTCAAAACAGTCTCAAATATCTTTGTAACTTAAAGAGACTCTCTTTATGCATGCTGCTATAGCTTCAAAGTATACATTAACAGATGAGTAAGTCAGCTCTATACAGAGCAATGGATACCAGATATTGAGTTACTTGATGAACTGACATACAATTTACATTAATGGATATGTTCCTACATTATTTGGCAGAGTTAGTCCAGTTTGAAAGATGAGATTTCTTGGCTCCTTTCAGGAATAGGTAAATCTTCATTAGAGGGTTAATTCCTACTAGACATCCTCCATGCTGTGAGAGCTTTGAAAACGGGTTGCTTTGAGTGGACAGAAGATTGTTGATGAAAGGTAGCATCCCATGTTCTACTAGTGACATTTTGGTTAGCAAACTATGGCTGCCATGGCCAGAATGGTGCCATCAGAAGTGCCTTTTTTGCTACTGTCTTTACTCTTTAGATAGAAGCACAGTTGCCAATGGCAAGATATGCTGAGGGTACTGGTTACATAGAATTAAAACTGTTTTTATTGTCAGTGCTACCACGAGGCTGACCGTGAAACAAAACTGTGTAAGTTGTCGGTACAGATATGAAACACGCAGATATACAGCTGGCTATTCTTAATTATTTACTATATCTAGTAATAAAAGCCATGTCCAGAGATCAACTTTTGAGAAATTTTAATCTTTGTTAGAATGTTTGTTGATTTAGTCCAGTGACTTGGAATATAAATTGCTTGCAAGAAATATGGTAGTAAGTTGCTTGCTCCCATATTATTATTATTGGTAACCTTCACAACTTGTAAGAGTGAGCCCCCCCATTTGTGTATGCAAAACTGCATGGGAAAGTTGATGTCCTTCTATTCCAATGTTGCAGTATTCTACGTGTAGGTTTACCCTTCTTCCTCTCCAGTTTGTCCGGCCAGGTTTCCAAAGATTTTCAGTCCCTGTTGGTGCGTCGGCTGTCTGACGTGGCTGCAGGAACATGGATCATAAGTGACATCTGCACGCACCAGCCCTTAGAACTTTTCAGCTGCCAGTCATATGCCAGGTGCTCCAGCTTCTCGCGGACGTTGGATCAAAAAAAGATTCAGTTAAGTACCCCATTGGGGATTATTTCAGTCCTACTTTGTTGATAATTATAGTCTGTTCATGTCATCCGGTAAGGGCAAGTGCGGTCGGCAGATTCCCCCCAGACACCCATGACCAGTGTCTCTTTTGTCTAGACAGGGAACACGACCACGAGAACTGTGCCATTTGCCGATCGTTTGTCCCTAAGACCTTATGCCGCTGTTTGCAGACCTTACATTTGTATTTAGAGAATGAGCGCTTGGAACAATTTGTGTTAGGGATGGAGGCCGTGCCCGATGCCCCATCTGAACCGCCTAAGAAGAGGGTCAAGGCCTCACAGCCTACTTTGTCTGCTATTCCTCTGTCTGCCATACCTCAGTCTGTAACTGATGTCAGCTGGATCCGACATCCGCAGGTGTAGATAAAGCGGGTACCTCTGAGGAAGCCGCACAATCTCAAGCAGATGATACGTCCACAGAGGATTTACCGGCACCTGCCTTAGATGCCGGGGAGGAACCCGCATTCACTCTGGGCCCATCAGATGCCACCTCTGCCATCCTGATGCCTGAACCGAGGGCTATTCCTAGCCAGACACCAGTGAGGCCTTTAAAGAAAAAGCAAAAAACCAGACACCATACTCAAACTGTGAAAGCATGCTGGATTGGTAGGCCTTCAGCCAGAGCTTGTTCAATGCCTTTATGGCCCTTAGGCCTTCTACAGAACCCTCTGCTACTGTTCCTCCCCTCCTTAGTCCCAGACCTCTCATCAGTGAAAGGAAGGAGGGTAGATTAACCTGAAGAAGAGGAATTGTCTGATTCCTCTGAGGACTCTTTCTTACTCCTCCCAAATCTTATCCCCCTGAGATATGGATCTCCTGAGGAGGGCTCTATTGAACCTGACTCCCCTGTAGAGGATTTTACCTTTGAGGAAACTATTAATAAGATGAAAGACCACTTTAAGTGGCAATCCTCAGATATGTCTAATGTACAAAATAGGTTTTATGACCTTATTCAAATGGACTCTCCTAGTCCTTCTGCCGTTCCTCCTATTCAACCTGCATTCATGGATGCTTTTGCCTCAGCTTCCATTAACCCGGACTCCCAACCTCCAGCCCCAAGTAGAGCAGACGGGCTCTATAAAGTCCCTGAGCTGGAGAAATGTCTCTCTAAGTGCCCTTCTCCTGATCCTGCCACTATCTCCATCTCTATGGCCAGGGCCTCCAAGCTCCTTCCTACCACTACTATCCTCCCAGCTGATAAAGACAAGAAGACTGTGGAGAGGTTGGGAAAGAAAATCTATACTTCTGCTACCCTCTTATTTAGAGCCACCAACTACCAAACCTCATATGACCAAATACTCCTTAGCTCTGCTGGACAAAGCCACTAAAGATTTAGATGACATCCATCCATGATTGTGCTGCCAAGGCTTCCTTGTCTTCACTGATATCATTCATCTCTCAAGTCAATAGACACTCCTTGAGATGCAGTTATGATGCAGCTGAAGCCTCAGCCAAGTCATCTGCTTCAGCTTCAGTTCTAAGAAGGTATTCATGGCTGTGACTTCAGCCTCTCCCAGATGACTTCATGGCCAAACTCCTTGATGTATCTTTGGATCACTCAGACCTTTTTGGTGCAAAAGTGGCTGACCTGTTTAAATCCTTACAACAGAAAGGAAAATAATTATAGGACCTAAAACATATCCTAGTCTCGCCTATTCCAAAGGTACAAAGGAACTACCCAGCAAAGACATAGTTTATCAGGAAATTCTCCAGGCCTGTGGCTCCCTGATCTAGAAGACCCTCTAGAAGACAGCCTCCTCAGGCTAGGCCTTCTCAGTCCTGACAGGACAGGTAGTGGTTGACTGCCTGCCAAAATTTCAAACGCCCCCCCCCCATACATACCCCTGTCTGCCTGTCTCTCACTGTCTCACTGCATGGTCACTCAGTACCACAAACAAATGGCTTCTGTCCATCATACAGGATGGCTACGTCATGTCCTGGATCACCCTCCATCAAGACGGGGCATACCACAGCCTCCTCCCAGTCAACTACCCCTCCTTCATCAGGTTTTGCAAGCCTTGCTACTACAAGGCACTATAGAACCAGTTCCTTCTCAAGCAAAAAGAAAAGGATTCTACTCCAGAATCTTTTTGGTACCCAGAAAGGAAGGACCATGGAGGCGATTCTAGACCTCTTGCACCTCAACCCCTTCCTAAAAGTTCCTACTTTCAGGATGCTCACCCTACCTACTGTCTTTCCACTTATCCTTCCTCAGAGTTTCATGGGAACCCTGGACATAAAGGATGCTTACCTTCACATACCCATAAAGCCCGCCTTCAGGAAATACCCGAGATTCCTGGCAGGCTAGTCTCACTTTCACTTTCAGTTCTGTGCCTTGCCCTTTGGGCTTTCTGCTGCCCCCAGGATATTTACAAAATGCCTGGCTCCAGTCATCACCTACTGCAGGGAAAAGGGAATCCAGTTATTCCCTTACCTAGACAACCTCCTAATTCAAGCAAAAGACAAGGAAACTCTTCTCCGCCACTCCTAGGACCTTCTGGTAATCCTACAGTCTCTAGAGTTCCTGATCAATTTCCCAAAATCCCACCTCAACCCCATGCAGGATATCGTCTTCCTGGGTTTCAGGATCAGGACAGACCTCATGAAGGCCTTTCTTCCAACAGAAAAGATGGTATCCTTCCAAAACCACCTTTTTACTGCTCTACAATCAACAAAACTGACTGCAAGACAATTCTTGAGGCTTCTAGGTTACATGACAGCTACCATTCCCATGTTGCCCCTAACAAGGATGCACATGAGGAAACTTCAACGGTACCTTCGGTCAGTGTGGACCCAACACTCCCACCCTCTAGAATTCCGGATCCTGCTGCTCCCCAGCTTGCATCAGGAACTGAGATGGTGGGTGGCTCAGGTAGCCCAAAATCCAGGACCGCCTCTGCAAATACCCTCTCCCTCCTAGACCATTTACACAGATGCCTCAGACCTGGGCTGAGGAGCAACTCTGGGAATAAGGAGAGTACAAGGTTTGTGGACAGATGGACACAAATAAGATCACATAAACGTGAGTGAAAGAGCTATCCTCCTTGCTCTACAGGCCTTCCAGCCCTACCTAGAGCAGGACGCTCTAAAGATATTCACAGACAACACCACAGTCCTGTGGTATCTCAACAAGCAGGGAGGGACCAAATCCTATCTTCTATGCAGACTAGCTCTACGGGTGTGGGAACTGGCTACATCACAGGGGATAACCCTTCAGGCAGCCTACATCCCATTACTGCACAACTCCTAGGCAGATTACCTAAGCAGAACCATTTCAAACAACGACGAACAGATGCTGCAAAGAAATGTTTTCCTGACTATGGTCCACAGGTGGGGGTATTCCACAAATAGACCTGTTCGCTCCTCCATAAACAGGCAGCTTCCTGGCTACTGCACCAGGACACCAGACCCCAAGGCATTAGCAACAGATGCCTTCTCGATAACCTGGGAGGGGAAATTCCTATATGCATCCCCCCTTCCCATTGATACAAAGGGTCTTGCTGAAAATTCAGTAGGAGTTTCCCAAACTCTTGTTGGTGACTCCCTACTTGCCAAGACAGCACTGGTTCCCACTTCTTCACCTGTCCAAGGGCAATCACCACAAATTATCCCCTTCAGTGGATCTGCTCACACAGAACAAGGGGACTCAGATACACCCACATTGGCAATCCATGCACCTCACCCTGTGGCTGATAGGATTCTGATTCCCTTCAGACACCTATATAATGAGGATGTGTTCACTGTCCTGCAGGAGGCCAGGAAACCCAACACAAGGAAATCCTATCTCTCTAAATGGAAACAAATTTTCTATTTGATGTCACAAAAGACAGCTGGACCTGCTGGAAAGCGATATGCCTCTCATCCTGTCATACCTGTGTGAACTCATGCAGACAGGGTTGTGTACATCTTTGAAGGCACACCTGTCTGCTATCTCTGCCTGCCTTCCCCTAGATCCACCCCTTGCATCCAGGCTCTCTTCCAAACTTTTCCTCAAAGGTGTATTACACTTAAGACCACTCAGGAAACCATCTCCCCCTCCCTGAGACCTAAACTATATTATAGAAAAACTCACTCTAGCGCCTTTTGAGCCAGCAGACAAGGCCACCTTAAAATTTTGAACATGGAAAACTGTATTGCTAGTAGCTCTGACTTCTGCTAGAAGGCTTTCAGAATTGCAAGTTCTTATGGCTACACCACCTTTCATAATCTTCCATCTGGACAGGGTGACCCTCAGGACAAACCCATCATTCATTCCCAAAGTAGTGAATGACCTATCCTTGAACCAACCCATCCACCTGCTCACCTTCTAACCTAACCCACAGGGGGATAATGAGAGTTCTGCATTCTCTAGACATCCACAGACAACTTAGGTTTTATCTTCATAAAACCAAACCCTTTAGGTAATCATACCAGCTATTTCTCTCCTTCCACCCCAGGGCCTTGGGGAAAGCTGTGAGCAAACAGACCATTTCAGCCTGGATCTCCTGGGCCATTTCCGTCTGCTACCTACACCATAAGACCTTGCAGGGCAATGTCAAGGCCCACTCCACCAGAGCAATGGCCTCTTCTGGAGCCTTCTTTAAAGGGTTAGACTCCAACTCCATACTTGAAGCAGCCACTTGGTGCTCAGTTCACAACTTCGCCAAACACTACAAACTGGACCATATTTCCAGATCCAGGGCGGGGTTTGCCAGGGCTATCCTACACAGATTCCTGGAAACCTAATCTAGGCCACCTCCCAATCCTAAATGAGCTTTTGTACTCACCCACAAGTAGAATACTGCAACATTGGAATAGAAGGACATTGGAAAGTTGTGTAAAATCTTACCATAACCATATATGTCCTTTTCTTCCATGTTGCAGTATTCCTTCCCACCCACCTTCACCACTTGTATGATTGCACTTGCTGTCCGGGCTGATATTGGACAGGCTGTGCCCTTACAGGACTGGCTCCGACTGGGGCTTTTACTATGTTCTGATGGCTGGTGAGTGCAGATGTCACTTTTATGGCCCATGTTCCTGCAGCCATGTCAGATATTTGATGCACCAAGAGGGACTGAAAATCTTTGGAAACCTGGCCGGACAAACTGGAGAGGAAGAAGGGTAAACCCACAAGTAGAATACTGCAACATGGAAGAGGACATCTTTGGTTATGGTAAGATTTTACACAACTTTTCATTATGCTATGCAATTCACCTGGCTGATGGACTATCATTTTCTTTCCTTGCATTTTTATGATAAAAGAGTGGGGATATTTGCCCCTTCTAACAGTAAAATAAATTGTGTGCTGAGTATAAGTTTATTGCACTTTGAAGCTTTTTAACTTTGGAAATCTTCAAGATGCAGTTTTCCTTTGTAATTTAAATACTGACTGTACATATGCCCATCAAATGTATTTTTGGACATCTTAAAATAAAGAATATCATATTAGCTTCATTTATTTAGTGTTGCACTACTCTTCAGCTTTCTGATAATCCCTTTGTTGTTACCAGTTTAACTTCTAACTTGAGAAATTAATAGTCAGTGCCTTCACAGGCATTCATTTAGTTATAGGAATGCAGCTTCTTCCTTTCTTAGGAAGCTGCCCCACAAAAGATGTTCATTGTGGTATGTGTTAGCAACTTTAGGACCTCCGTTATTCCCAGTGTTCTTGATCTCTGATCTGCACTGTATATTAGTCAGGTAAGGTACAGTGTACCTTCTTCCATGAGGAAAAAATCTTTGTGTTCCAGTTTTTCTCATCAATGGACACATTAGCAAGTTGCATCCCTAACAAAATTGTAACACAACTACAGTAACACTGCTGTCACTAATGGAACTACTTCACATAATCAAATTTTCACTTATTTGAAACTTAAAAGGACAAGACAACTTTGCCAAAAACTTACTTTCATGAACAATTTTATCACTGCAATTTTACTCAGGGAAAGGAACCACCTGGCCACCACAGCAAAATAAACAAACCAAAGCAAATCCCCCCCCACACACACACACACACACACACATCCCCTAACTAAATATACCAACTACGAGATCTCACTACATTGGGGAAATGGGAACTGGAGTCAAATTCCAGTGATCTGAGTGTTCGTGAAGGTAAGTTTTCAGAGAATTCATCTCTTCCTGTTTTTCGGGTAAGCGAAAATTTGATCATGTAAAGGAGGATCCATATATATATATATATATATATATGGATCACCTCATTATACGGATCAAAATGACCGAAAGATGAAAATCCCGATTGATAATATTCCCGACACTGAATTGACCGACAATGCCATGCCGTATGTCATACTGCAACAAAATGTAAAGAACTACAGTTCCATGTATCATAGAAGAAATAAATATAGAAGTTGTAAATGAAACAAGGTGTGCAAGTATTTGCAAACGGAACTGTCCGTAACTAAACATGTGCAGTTGTGATGCTGCTCACAACTGTTAACTTAAAGGATATCAGTGTTATAACAAATTGTCATTCCTTCACACTGTGCGCCGTGAACAAAGGACCATTTAACTGTATCAGTGCATAACTGCAGCAATTAAAGAAAGAAATTTCAATTACAAAATAAACAACATTCCCAGAGCAATACACGCGTTCCTTAACTAATATGACTGTATCGTACTTTTATAATGACACATCTTCATCTGCAGGTAGGGTACATAACATTCATCAAAGCTTCAACAGTCTAGCAATACTTTCAATAAACTCAATAGAACTATACTCTGCCCTATTGCCAATAACAGTGGCGAACTTTTCATATGGTGGTACCAGTAGAAAGTGTTATTCTGTTCTTGCATTAGTATATGTAGATCAACGCTGCCAGATCCTAGGAGGCACTTTAGTCGCCTATGCCAGGCTTCTACAGAGTTTTGTGTTCACGGTAAATTGAGCACATTCAGTTCTGAAATATTCCAAAACGATATTGGAAACAACGGCGGGAATCTCATAGAGCTCCTCAGCCTAGTAGAGAACTTCCGTAGTCTTCCATGTATGTACCAATCGGAAAAGTATCTTAGTAGTTCAGCCCCTTCTGATGGGAAATGCACTTGTAACCGTTCAAAAGTAGTTTTAACTTCTTCTTCTTCCAGGAATGCTAGTGACACTAGCGATTTCACTTTTAATTGGAACAACATATCCGTGTTATATAATCTCGTTAATCCCAAAGACTGTACTTTCCGCCATATGTTCTGGCCGAAATGAAATAGGCAGCCTTTACATTGCACTCCTTCAATATTCAATCTTATACTCTTTATAGCAGCAACCTCGAAGTCACATAGAATAAATTGAACGTGACATTCTAGGCCATTGGTACTAAGTAAATGGAACACACAGTTCCATAACATGTTATAGCATTTTAGGGACTTGTTGCTCATTAACACATATACTAGTGGAACAACCTTACTATACGAGCCACACTTCACAAAACCATGTATGCTGTACAGTTGCTGACAGCTAACTTCTTTCCCAAAAAATGTACCATCTAGTAACCATATGGTAGCACTACTTATGTCAGATAGATTGTTGGTGGTACTGAAGACATATACTACATTACCGCTAGTTTTGTCAGCCATACGTTTTGAAATAAATACACCAGACTTTAATGGATAGTTTACAGCGTCTACATTCATAAGGGTAACTAGATTCTCCTTCCGTCGTACCCTGCCAATGCTCTGTAACAGTGACCTTCTGCTAGGTATGGCTTGTATATCCTCTAGTGAAGTTGACGCCATTGCAATATCTACTATTGCACATGGATTATCCCTGCTATATTGTGCCCTGACTTTAACTTGTGCTGTTACGTTGTATCATTCTAATTCCGCGGGATCAGCGGAATGGTCGTGCAGGACAGATTTCACTAGTTTTTCACCCTCCGAAACGACAACAGTAATAGCCCTACCTTTACATTTCCTATGCTTCTTTTCTTTACAAGCCCAATATTGCCTGTTGTTTGTACTCCTTTCCAGGTGATACAAATATCCATCTAGCTGTAGCATAGGTTTACATTGCTGGGACAAAATTGTTTTGTATATGGCTCCCAGACTTCCAGGTCCAACATCCGCCATCATTGAAGTTCCAGGTGCAACATCCGCCATCATTGAAGTTTAGTGGGACATTTTCCGGTACGTTTATGTGGAATTTAAATAGTGATGTGCTCTACGTACAAATAATAATGTGCTATACGTTCTTACAGTGCTATACGTTCTTCTTAAGTATTTATTTGGATTTCTTTCAGTTGTCGGGCATTCGATATTCGGTAATTCCATCTTTCGGTATCTAGTGATTTAAATGTAGTTTATATTGCAGTTCATTTAAAGGTGATCCATATATATATATATATGTATATATATATATATATATATATATATATATATATATATATATATATATAATTGCATAGTACTGGAAACAATACCATATATTTCAGCAAGACATGTGAACTGCCATATAATCATGACATCTAACATTTTTCTTATTTATTTTATTTATTTATTCATTATTTTGAAGTGCATTTACCAGCCACTTTTAACTGCCATGGTTTTTACTTCTGTTCTGTACACAGAGAAAGTTGTATAATATTTGCTTTTCCCCACACTGTACTGAACAGTCTGTTAATTTCATGTTTGGATTTGGTTTCTAACCACTGATTTAGAACCAGTGATAAAAATACTAAATCAATGAAGATCAAACCTATGAACATGGCCAAAAAATGACTACTTAAAGCTAAGAGTAGGTGAACTGTTATTAGAAAGAAGGGTATTTCAACAAGAAGTACAAGACAATGATGAACATTTTCTGAAGAGTGGTAATGAAGATCAAAAGTTAAATACTGAAAGGGGTGATCTGATAAATATTATTGAACTGGAGTGGGGAAAAAGGCATTATGTGCCAAAGTAAAAACAGATGTCATTCCAAGCAGTATGTTTCGAAAATGACCACTAAAATTGATGCTCAGAAAGACATTATCAATACCAGTTTAATACAGATGGATGCATCTGAAAGAAGCAAAATATTAAGTGAAACTCTGAAAATATATGCTAATGAAAAACAAAAACTGACTGTTGAAAGAGATGAGTTACAGAAAAAAAACAGTGACCTGCTTCTAGCATTAGAAAAACCTATATCTGAAACTGAAGAAAGTAGCATACAACTGGCATTTCTTATAAAAGAAATATCAGGCATGAATGTACATTTGCAGATCACTGTTTATGAAAAAATGAAAAAATGAGGTGAATACAATTATCAGTCAAAAAGAGAACTCAGTGAATGGAAGGAGCTGCTAAACAACAATAATGACCTACTGCGGGCCTTGGAAATACTAAGAAAAGGAAATGAAGAAATAACATATACTGGCAGACCACTTTTCATGAAAAGCAAAATTAAATCAGCAAAAGTGATAAGTTGCAATCTATTAACAGGGAACTACTGTCAACAGTGGTCACATTTGAAAGAGTACAAGCAGACATGGAAAAACATTGTGGAACAGTGCAAGTGACAAACAAGCACTGATTTGAGGAAAGGAATGAACTGCAGTACAAAAAAGTGAGTTACTATACAACAGAAGGCATTTCAGAAAGAAAAAGAAGACACAAATACAGATCTAAGACTTTTAAAAGAAAATCAAGACATGATGAATGAAAGGAGTGATTTGCAATACTGTATTAGTAACTTGCTGCTATCACTGGAAAAAGTAAAAACAAAAGAAAAAGAAATTAACATACATTTACATATAACTGTTTATGAAAAAAATAATAAAAGGAATAAGTTGCCACGTGCTAACAGTGTACAGTGGAAACATTTTAAAGAAAGGAATGCAGACCTGGAAAGACAACTCCATGCGGCTGTCAGTGATGAGCAAAATAATCAGTGTGGAAAAGAATGACATACAAAGCAAATACAGTGAGATCTGCCCCTAGTATTGGAAATAGTAAGAAAAAAAGGAAGAAATTAACTTTATTTGCAGGGAACTGTTCATGAAAAACAAAATCTCATTGGTGAGAGGGATAAGCTGCAACATGCTAACAATGTATTACTGTTGACACTGGGAACATTTAAAGAAATAATTGCAAATCTAGAAAGACAGCTTCAGACAGTTGTCAATGATGAGCAAAAAATTTGTGTGGAAAGGAATGATGTGAAAAGTAAAGGCAGTGAGTTCTAGACTAGTGAGTGACCTGTTCCTGTTACTGGAAAAAATAGCAAATGAAAAGGAAGAAATTAATTTGCTTTTCCAAACAAATGTTCATGAAAAACAAAATGTCATCAGTGAGAAGGATAAGTTGCAACATGCTAAGAATGAATCTGTTAACAGTGGAAACACTTAAAGAAAAGAATCCAGACTGGGTACACAGCTCCATATTGTTGCCAATGACGAGCAATCATTGTGGAAGACAGTGACACAAAGGAAAGACAGATCCCTCCAGATTAGTGACTTGCTCCTAGTACTGTAAACAATAGCCAAAGAAAAGGAAGAAATTAACTTATTTCCAAACAACTGTTTATGAAAAATAAAATGTTATTGCTAAGAAGGATAAGTTGCAACACACTAACAGTTTATTACTGTTTACAGTGAAAACACTTAAAGGAATGCACACCTGGAAAGACATCTTCAGACAGTTGTCAGTGACGAGCAATCAGTGTGGAAAATTATAACACGCAAAGCGATTTCAGTGAGCTCCACATTAGCTACCTCCTCCTAACACTGGAAAATGTAGCAAAAGAAAAGGAAGAAATTAACTTGCTTTTGCAAAGAACTGTTCATGAAAAACAAAATGTTAACACTGAAAAGGATAAGCTGCAACATGCTAACAGTGTACTTCTGTTAACAGCTGAAACACTTAAAGAAAGGAATGCAGACCTGGAAAAACAGCTCCAGACAGTTGTCAGTGATGAGCGAATAGTATGGAAAAGAATGATGTGGAAAGCAAAGACAGCAAGCTCATGCTAATACTGAAATCACTCACAAAAGATGAAAACATAACTACAGATTTGCTTGCATTAACTGAAGTACACAGTTTGGTTAATGACACAAATGACATACACACCAATAACAATGACATGCTGCTATCAGTGGAATCATTAGTAAAAGAAATGGAAGACAACAAAGGTTTGCAGACAACTATTAATGAAAACAAAGATATGAGCACTGGAACTAATAACTTGCAAGACACCAACTCTGAATTACTGTTAAACTGGAAATATTTACAACAGTAAACATGGAGCTGGGAACAAAGCTATAGACAGATCTGAATGAACAAACACACCACATGGAAAAAAATGATTTATAGTGCAAAAACAATGAGCTGCTGTTAACATTGAGAAAGTGAAGACACTAATACAGATCTGTGTGGAGTTAATGAAGAAAAACAGAACACGGTTAATCAAATAATTGAACTGCAAAACAATTAAAGTAACCTGCTCCTAGCACTAGATACGGTAACAAAACAAAAGGAAGAAATAAACATTCCTTTGCACGCCACTGTTCAATGAAAAACAAAACCTAATCACTGAATGAGATAACTTGCAGAACACTAACAGTGAGCTACTATTAATAGTTCAAATATACAGGGGAGAACAAATAGAGATGGAAAGACAGTTGCAGATTGTTGTCACTGAAAAACAAGTACCGAGTGTGAAAACCAGTGTCTTGCAAGGCAGAAACAGCAAGCTTCTCTTAACAGTGAAATCACTTTGAAGAAGAAAGAAGACATGAAGCAAGAGCTTCTTACATTCACCGAAGAAAATCAAAACTTGATTAAATAAATGAACAGAATGCAAAAATTAACACTGAGCTGCTCATGGAATTGGAAATTGTAGGAAAGGAAAGAAATGTGCATACATTACCAGGCCACTGTTCAGGAAAAGCAAACTATTATCAATGGAAAAACTTGCAGGAAACTATCATTGACCTACTGTTAACACTAAAAATAAAAGAGAAAAAAAAACAGAGATGGAAAAGCAGTTGCAGATGGTTGTCACCAATAAACTAATACGAAATGTGGAAATGAATGACTTGCAGTGCAAAAACGGTCAGCTGCTATTAACAATGAAATCACTACTGAAATATAAAGCAGATATGAATACAGAACTGATTAGAGCTATTAATGAAAACCGGAACTTGATCAACAAAAGGAATGAGCTGCAAAATTGTCAGTGTCCTGCTACTAGAATTGTAAGCAGTAAAAGAAAAAAAAGGAAGAAAAATACTGTGTATTTGCAGACAACTGTTAATGAAAAATAAAACATAATCACTGAAAAGGACAACCTGTGGCACAACAACTGTGAACTGCTGATAACAGTGGAAACACTTGAAAGACAAAATGCAGACCAGGAAAGACAACTCCAGACAGTTCTGTGACAAATACACATTAAGTGAAGAAAAGAATGACTTAGAATCCAAAAACACAGTGCTGCTGTTAACTCTGAAAATTTTACAAAAAGAAAGAGATAATGAAAAACAAAATTTGATTAATGAAAATCACGAATTGCAAAACAAAATCAGTGGCTTGCACTTGGTGATAGAAATCATAACAAATGAAAAGAAAGATATTTGCAAACATTTTCAGACAATTGTCCATGAAAAACAAAACATGCTTGCTTTAAGAGAACTTGCAGCAAGTTAACATTAAAATGCTAGTAAGAGAGGAAACATTTAAAGAACCACTGCGGACAAACAATGAAAAACATATATTTTTTATCTTGCCATGATTTACTGCACCTCCTAAAGCTGCCTGCAACAAAATAAGTACTCATTCCTAATTTTATTTTATTTTATTTTTTATTCTTGTCTGCCCTCATGGGGGCAGACATTGTGATTCCTTTGGAAAGCTAAATCTGTCTCAATGCACAGACTATGAGAACAAATAGCCCTACCGTTTGTTGTCAGACTAGACTTCCATTCACTTAAAATGGATCACCTGAAAAAAATTGCCAAGTTTGAGTCTGCGGCTCATGTGTCATTGACTGGTAAGTACATGTGTCGTAAAGCAGGGATGGACAGACAGTTGCAGATAGTTGTCAGCAAAAACAACATTTATAGAAAAGGGTGATTTGTTGGACAAAAAGAGAGAGAGAGAGCTGCTCTTAGCATTTAAATCAGTTCAAAAAGAGAATGAAGACTTGAACAATCATTGTGTAAAATTGCTGATGAAAAACAGAACTTGATCAGAGAAAGGATCGTGCTGAAAAAGAAAAACAGTGATCTGAAGTTAGCACAGGAAACAATGAAGAAGAAAAAAAAAGGAAAAAGCTAACATCCACCTGCATACCATTTCTCAAGTAAAACAGGATTTGATTACTGAAATCGTTGTCTTAAGGAATACTAATGATGAGCTGTTTTTACAAATACAGATATGTAAAAAAAGTGCTATGAGCATCTTTCATGTTCTGTGATACACTAACATCCCTGCCCCGGTTTTATTATTAATGCAGAATGACCTGACATACAGGACAAAAGTATATTCAAAGAATGTCCAATATTGTACATAATGTAAAATGTCATACATCTATAAAGTAGAGAAACCAATCATAAAACTATGTTCATAGATTTGTACAACTTTACTATTGACATACTTCTGAAATTTGCTTAAACATGGACAAAGAAATTCAGCAAACCTCATTGAGCACAAAGTATTTTAAAGGGGTAATGTACATGGTAATCCTGCTGAAAAACAGAGCATCTACAGATGGAACTAAATCCAGTGATGATGATGCCATTTTTAATTCGCCAACAGCAACAGATTGACTTGTATCTCACATAAACATAAATTAAAGTTACTGTCTAAAAAGAAATAACCTTCCAGATAAATCTGAATGGATAACAAGCTTATGGAAACAAAGGGGACACTTGCTTTAACCATTCACTGAAGTCCAATGATGGGCTGTTATGTTCATCCATAGACTGCCTCCATAATGACTAGCCATCCAAAATTCAAAAATGCAGAGTCATTATTCAACACAGAGCCAGTTTAATGCTGTCCTCTTCATGTCAAGATCTCTTCATGTGACACCTGCCAAAAGCTGGATTACTTTTAATAACAGTACAATCAATCAAACTCATTCTGTTAGTATTTTTCTTCAGTCACGTCATCTTTTTAGCATTTAAACACTTCCATTTATGAAGAAAGTACAAATCATCCAGTATTTCCACTTCCTGTCTCCATCAATGGCAGACTATTTCTGCTGCTGAAGAGCTTTTCTTCAAGTATTAGCCTGGATGTTTTGTCCCTGCATGGAAACTGTTTACAGAAAAGCTAGGAGCACAGTACTTGAACATGCAATGAAGTCTAAAACAAAGATACTTTCTGTTTCTCATGCTGGTCTACTAAATAGCCAATCTGTTCAATTCTTCCTAAAATACTAATCATTTGTAATGTTAATGAGAACAAAAATAAATAAAACATGATCTTTAAAACTTTGATTATTTTGTTATCTGCTATAACTTGCTTGTAGGAAGAAAGGATAGGGTATGATGTACAAGTGGTTTGGATATTTGTGACCTACCATTATAGAGACATGGTTAGCAGAGTTCCTCCCTAACCCAATTCAAGTGTATATTTAACAACTGGATGGGAAACTGGAAATTCATCCCTGGTTTGGCACCTATGTCTAATACAAACAGGTAACCTGTAAATGGTTCATCTCCCAGGCCCATGCTTACACTTATCAAGGGTGTCATAACTTGTCAGAGATTTGGGATGCATGGCTAGGCTTAAAAAGGCCCTTGTGGTCATTAGCCTAGTAAAAACCTATAAAGGAAGGTATCTAAACTTGCAACTATTTTGAAGTATGCAAAACAGCTGTGAAATGTATACAAAGTATACAGAACTTGCAAATGTTTTTTGTCTGTAGTGTTGTAGCATATATGTAAAATATCAAATGCAGGAAAAACTGTGAGCAGGATTGCAGGATGTATGATTGTTCACCATCAAGCTGCAGCTAAAAGCTGAAAGTAAAATTTAAAGTGCAGTAATGTCACTTTGTGTCAGAAGGTCAACTAGATTACAAACATGTACATGCACACACAAGCACACACACGTATGGTGGTTTTCATATTCACTACTTGAAAATATTAAGGCATTCATAGTAATTTGAGCAGAAGCTCGGCTAAAGAGCGATTCATAAAGACCATATACGCCAGTGCAAGATGGCCACAAATAAATGTATGTAAATGATGCGATAATGAGATAGTAGTGAGAAATATGTAAAATGACTTATAAGCTGTTTTCCTGCCTGTTTGCAATTCGCAGTCATAATTTGACAAATTCCCATACTGTCCTCAGATATGTTATAAAAAGTGGAACTGTATCTTTTCTATCTACATTTCAGTCGATGAAGAAGCTTTCTGTTGCTGCTAGCTTTGCCGTTTCCTAATATGCGTTGTGAATCTAGTCTGAGGCAAAAACGCTTGCACCTAGTGGTGCACAGCAGCCAAGAAGGCAGAGATATGGACAGAAAACACCTGATCATAATTTTGATAATCAGGAAATCTTTGATAGGTTCAGAGTGGAAAGAGATATTGTAAGGTTCTAAGTGAGCATGCCCATCAGAATTAGTGACATACTCATGGCAATCAGATTCTAATGTAAGGCTAGGGCACAATTCATGGTCTCGGCCTATGTCTCACAGCAGGGTTGTGATACTGAAGAAAAGAGTGCACTTTAGTGCAGGACCTACTAGATAAAGCAGAACAACATGAATTGGTGTTGATAATGGGTGACTTCAGTGCATATATTGGGACACAGAACAGGATATGAGTACTTCCTTGGACCACATGGGTGGGGCAACAGGAATTAAGAAGGAGATGCCATTCTAGACTTCTGTCTGGCAAATGGCTTGATTGTGGTCAACACATAGTTCAGCAAAAGAGACTGTCACAAGATCACATAAGAGTGGCCAACATAAAACTCAGCTTTCCTCTTAGTGAGGAAAGTGCACTGGGATAGAATTGGTGATTGCAAAGTCATCCCCAGTGAAGCAGTCAGCTCACAGCATAAACCACTGGTTGCCACAGTCAGCTTGAAGCAGTGGTCAGAGAAGGCTGTATGGTCAACAGAGAGTAGGTTGAAGTCCTGGATGTTGACTGGAGAGAAAGCACAAGAGATCAAGGAACTAATCAGAGCTCCAGCATCTCAGGAAGAATAAGAAATAGTGGCATTGAAAAACAATGGCAATGCCTCAAAAACAGCACATGTGAGAATTACAGTACAGATATGTAGCCAAGCCAGGTATGTAAATAAGGTATATAAGTAAAGCTGAGGTGGAATATGGAAGTCCCAGAAGTTAACAAAAGAAAGAAGTGCAGGAAATAGTGGGAGATAGAAAAGACCGAGCAGGCTTGGATAGAATACTGGCTAGCTGAACACAGAGGCTAAGAAAGAAGTTTCCATAGCAAAGAACAATGCATCAGAGACACTCTAAAAACTTTTGGAAAATGAGTCGGTAGATTGCACAAAGAAGCTTTTATCAGGTTGCAAGGCAAAGACAGAAATATAAAGAAACTGGTCAGGCACCCTTTGTAAGGAATGCCAGCAACAGCCTGCTCACCAGCACACAAGAAATCAAAGGCAGATGGAAAGAGTACTTTCAGCAGTTTTTGAATAAAGAAAACCCCACAGAAGCTTTACTACCATACAACCTACAGTCAAAGAGGAGGAGGAGCTCATCCTAGAAGAAATAAAAACAGCAGTAAGGAAAATGAAGTCAGGAAAAGCAGCAGGCTCAGATGAGGTCACAGCAGATGTGATCAAGATGTTGGGTGGGATGGGGTAATATGGCTCCTTAAGGTACTTCATAGCAGTATGGAGAGAAATGCATATCCCAGATGCCTGAAGAATAAGCATACTAGTGCCTGTGTACAAGAACAAACTAGCCATCCACAATGGTGGGCACTATAGAGGTATCAAAGTCCTATCACGCTGCACAAAAGTTAGGGAGAGGGTGATTGATAAATGAATATGCAGAGTAGTAGAAAGTAAGAAAGGAGATGAGCAGTTTGGATTCAGGTTAGGATGCAGTATAACCATCCCAATGTTTTTAGTGAGACAGATAGTTGAGAAGACACTGGAGATGAGCTAAGAGTCCAACTGGGCATTTATATGTTTGGAGAAAGCATATGATAAGAGCCCAAGAAAGCCAGTTTGTGCAGTCCTGTGGTGATATGAAGTCCTAAAAACATTGGTAGGATTAGTGCAAGCTGTGTACAAGAACCCAATGACTCAAGTACAAACAATGTTCAGTCTCACTGCCATTGGAAGTGGATGTGCACCAGGATTCAGCTTTGAGCCCTCTGATGTTCTTACTGGTGATGGACTTCATTAGCAAATGGTTTGGAGGGGACAGATCAACAGAATTGTTGTATGCAGTGATGTGGCATTACAGAGAGACTCTAAGCAATAACTTTCAAATGAGAGGGGAATGGAGTGCAAAACTGAAGGCACTTGGGTTGAAATGGAGTACAGATAAGACAATTGTAATGGTAGCAGATGGGGAAAATCAGAATCTGAGAACTGATATAGAAGGGAAAACGGTGGAACAGGTTAACAGCTTTAAATATCTGGGAGGGGGTGGTTGAGGAGAAGAGAGGACTGAATGAGGAAGTCAAGATTAGAATCAGAGGGACTACAGCCAACTGGCAGTGTGTCAGGAGTAGTGTATGACTAGAATGCCAAAGAAACTGAAAGGTAAGGTGTACAAAACAGTGGTGTGACCACTTTTACTATATGGCTTGGAAACCTGGGCAGTAAAGGCAAAGCAATTGATGAAGCTAGAGGTAATGGAGATGAAGTGCCTCAAATGGGGTAGTAAGACGCACACTGCTGGACAGATGAAGAAATTAAGGCATTAGAGCAGAGACCATACTGGCTCCAATTGCAGAGAAGGTCAAAGAGAACAGATTTTGTTGGCATTACAGACAGACTGTCAACAAGAACTTTGCCATTGGTTGGGGAATGGAATGCAAAACTGAATGCACACATGATGATTCTGTGCAGATGACACAGTTGTAATGGCAGTACCTTAGGGAAGTCAAAGAAGCTGAAAATTGAAATAGAAGGAAAAACCGTGTAACAGGTTTACAGTTTCAAGTACCTGGGAGGGGTGTTTATGCAGAAGGGAAGTCTGAATGAGGAGGTCAAAGCTGCAGTCAGAGTGGTGTCAAGTGATGCAGTGTGTCAGGGGCAGTGTGTGACAGAAGAATGCCATAGAACTTGAAATATTAGGTGTACAAATCATTGATGCAGCCAGTACTGCTGGTATGGTAGAGAAACATGGGTATTGAATTCAAAGCAGTTGATGAAACTAGAGGTCATGCACCAAGAAAACTGTTATGCTGTAAATGATAGTACTTCACTTGCATTTCTTGACTGTGTCAGTGATCTCATATTAATGATGCAGAATAAGAACCATTTATTTTAACAGTGCAGTCATAAAAGCTTGTTTTTGTACTGTTGGCACACACTTCTGTTTACAAAGTTATACTGAACTGGCCATTGTTTACTGCTGCTATTGTTATTTTTTGGTCTTTCCCACGAATTAATTTGTGTCCATTTTGTGCTGAACATTTATGTATATTCAGCTATATTACAACTTGGCATAGCTTTGGTAATGCTACATTTGTGAGCTCTTTCTCAAACAAAACCATCATACTTTCACACCTTACAGCGTCAACTCAGAAAACTTCAGCACACAAACAAAATGACTTAATAAACAAGCAGTTAAAGTTGTTAGCAAGTGTCATACAGCAGTAGCTACCCACATATTTCATTTGTCAGGTGAGCTTTTCACATACTATAAAATATATGGAACATTACCTTGTACTCCATCTGGGATATGCACAATCATTGCTAGAGGGCCTTCTTAAATTGCTTACCAATACTCACCTCTGAAATTTGGGTCTGTGGCTCTGTGGCTCCGCAATATTGTAGGTTTACACTTACTGGAGAACCAATTCAACTGAAGTTTTTATTTCTTGTAAATCTCTGTGTGTGTGTGTGTGTGTGTGTGTGTGTGTGTGTGTGTGTGTGTGTGTGTGTGTGTGTGTGTGTGTGTGTGTGTGTGTGTATATATATATATATATATATATATATTTATATGTGGGTCTACTGCTCTACATCAAAAATGCACTTCTTCGAAATAGAGCAGTAGACCCTACACTTCAGCGAAAGTCCACTTAAATGAAAGTGCACCTCTGCTGAAGTCTAGTTCCCCAGGCTACCCCCAAAAAAAAAAAAAAACACTAAAATATGTTTCTGCAGGGAGGCAAGCCCCCCTGCACCCCCCATGTGGAGGGCTATGCTCCCAACACCCCTCCACTTAAATATACCAACTCCGAGATCGCACTACAGCGGGGAAAAGGGAATATTCCCATTCCGCACTGTAGTGTGACTGCCGAAGTCAATGTTTGAATTTTCACTACTTCGAACAAGTGGACTTGGTGAAGTGGGGTTCGAAGTAGTGAAACTTCAAACATATTGACGGATCCCACACACACACACATATATATATATATATATATATATATATATATCCATAACTATCTAGAGCTATGTATAAATAGATTCTCTCTCTCTCTCTCTCTATCTATATATATATATATATATATATATATATATGTGTGTGTGTGTGTGGTGTATGTATATATGTGTATATATGTCTATAAATATTTATACAGGGTGTGGTGTAGCTCTATACATACATAGCTGCACATGCTTATTGACATAGATACGCATACACATGCAACTAGAAATATGACATGTATGTCTTTCACACACACTGACATCAAAGAGGACCATGTGAATCCGTGCACCTTGTGTTAAGTGTGACAAGTAGTAGTTACAATAAAAACCTAACAAGAATTGTTGCTGTCATATCTTTGTTTTCTTTTTAAGTATTTTTTTCCTTCAGTTAGAGTTCTGTTCAAATCAGAAGACAAGAATATGTTGGCAACACCAACTTGCGCAAGGTGCAAGTGTGATACCATTCTGTGGTTTTCCATATATGATTGTTGGGTGGAAAGTTCTGTCACATAGGAAGAAATTTAGCAGCTGCCAAGAAAAGGAAATATGCAGAACAGATGCACATAAAACAGGTAATGTTTATGATGTTTTAGTCAACTAGTTCTTTCTGTCTTACTGACTGAGATAAATTGTAGCATAAATTCACTTGAAGTTATAGGAAGATGTCTTTAATACTCTGGTAAACTGAGACTTTGCAAATTTTGTAAACAGAAACTTGGTAATCACTGACTCGTTCATTTTTTACCATTGTGTAATATATAAATGTCATAATTGCCAGTTTGTGTTAAAAAAAACTTGGTAATAACTGACTCATTCATTTTTTACCATTGTGTAATATACACACACACACACACACACACACACATATATATATATATATATATATATATATATATATATATATATATATATATATATATATATATATATATATGTCTACTGCTTTACATCGAAAATACACTTCTTCGAAATAGAGCAGTAGACCCTACACTTCAGCGAAAGTCCACTTAAATGAAAGTGCACTTTCGCTGAAGTCTAGTTCCCCGGGTTACCCAAAAAACCCCACTAAAACGTGTTTTTTGCAGGGAGGCAAGCCCCACTGCACACATCCCTATTTAAATATACCAATTCTGAGATTGCACTACAGCGTGGAAAAGGGAATATTCCCATTCCGTGCTGTAGTGTGACTGCCAAAGTCAATGTTCGTAGTTTCACTACTTCTAACAAGTGGACTCAGTGATGTGGGGTTCGAAGTAGTGAAACTTCGAACATATTGACAGATCCTATATATATATATATATATATATATATATATATATATATATATATATATATAAAATGTAAATGTATAATCTACATTATTTAAGAAAATGGTGACTGCTGAGTTAGTTGTCATTTCAATGTAGTACTGATATATTGTGCTGCAAGATACTCAGTACATCACTTTCATAATATGTATTGTAATATACTTTAGTACTTCAAACAGAAGATATCGTTTTTGTATTTCTTTTCAAAATGTGTTCCTCTTTCATCCATCTTGTTTTCCTCTCTTGTTTCTTTAGGCACAGCATTAATCATCTTAAGCACAACACTATGTATCCTCATCTATTTCCTTTCTGTGTGCTTCTAGACAGTTTATCACATTGATGTCAGTGAGGGTGTACAGTAACCCATCTTTACAAGTTAAACATTACAAGCTGTCATAATGTGCTGGTAATATATACTGACCATTTTATAAAAACTATAAACAGTGTCCCTGGACACATGGCTGCAGCCAAGAATTCAAACACCAAACTTCTTTACTGAAACTTGCCTCACAACAAGGTGCACATTCTGTAATGGTGTACATCACGGTTAAATAAAAAGATGCAGCATGTACAATACCTTTCTTATGTCTGAAGGATTTCATTATGTGCATACTGTTATAATACGCATGCAGCAATTTATCCACAGTTATCTTCTTTGTTGGCATTTTTGCTATTTCAGTAAGTGTTAAGGTGTAACAGATAAAAAAAACATTGCAACTGCATGGAAAAAAGAAAAACTGTATAAAATAAACATGAAGAGAAGACTCAGTAATAGACTACTTACACAATAGATAAGTTTAGCGCTTTCATTCGCTTTAATAATACGAACTTCTTCAGAACTCTTAACAGCACATCCACAAACATTCTTCATTTAAATACATTTAAAATAAATGAGTACATAATTAATTAATTGATAATGCCATAATTAGCAATTACAGACTTTTAAACCAAGGCACCCTCTATAAAATACAATCTTATAGTGGCGCCTATCATTTAAAAGGCATTTAACATTCAGAGTGCCATTTAAACCAGGAAATACTTCTGCATTTAGAAATAACTGCCATCTAAGTTCTTTAATTTTCAAGGCAGTATTGAAATTATCAACAAACGGTGTCATGTTTATATAATCCAGTACAAAAAAGACAGCTTTTTAAAATCATAACATTCTAATGCATGCTTGGCTAAAGCGTTGATATCCTTGTTTCTGATGGCTAGGCAATGTTCATATATTCTTTTATATAAAGCCCTAATGGTTTTGCCTACGTAGAAATTATGACATGTGGTACATGTAGCTAAATACACTATGCCCCAACTCTTGCAATTAAATCTGCCTTTACTAGTGATCAGTTTTTGAATGTGAGAAAAATAAATACTTTTGGAAGAATCAGTGTATCTACATTGTTTACAATTATGACAAGGGTATGTGCCTACTGCTCCTTTAAGGCTGGAAGACACTGTGATTTTCCCCTGTCTCTAGTATAGATTTAACTTTGGCTATTTTTTTATATATTTTGTGTTATTAAAGCGAATGAAAGAGCTAAACTTATCTATTGTGTAAGTAGTCTATTATTGAGTCTTCTCTTAACGTTTATTTTATACAGTTTTTCTTTTTTTCGTGCAGTTGCGGTGTTTTTTATTTTTTAGAGTTGTATTTTATCTCTGCTAGACCTTTATGGTTGCTACCACTTCTAATGGGTCAAGTTCACATGTTACCGGTGCTGAATCTAACAGCGAACCAGATGAATTACTCAACCGTAGTGTTTATAGCGTTCCTGAGGAACTAGCATCAGTTACAAGCAGTTTGAATGCTGCCATCGAAAAAGCTCAACAGTTATTATTTAAAATGACTGTATTTTCAAAGGCTTCTAGTCCCCCCCCCGTCAGTTTTGGTATCTTCTGACCAGAACAGGAAGGCTTCTGTCAGTAGTTCCGGTAGTGACAGTACCGTGATTGCTGAAATTAAAAAGGTGATTTTCTTGACTTGTTAAGTGATAATGCGGTCAATCCTTTTGCTAAAACATCACGTTTTGCTGATTTACAAGATCCGCCAAGTGAACCAGACAGTTTCGCTAGTATGGCTTCAAATTGTAAGTCATGTATTTTCCAGCTTGAAAAGAAATTATTTAAACTGCGGTCACTAGAGTATGACGTTTTTTATTTAGAAACTTGTATTGACTGCAAACAAGTACCGTTTGGCCTCCACTGTTATTGCTTTCTTAATGGGATCATGGAGACTGATTCTATTTATTCAGAATTTGTTAACTTATACAGTGACGCTGGTATTGAAGCTCTGAGACTGTTAATTAAGTTTAATTTTGTTAAAATTGATGCATTAAAACAAGAAGTCACCGAATTGAATAACCGAGTTCTGAACAGTGTTAATTTTGGCAGCTTTAAGGGATTATATGAGGCTATTCAAGTTAAATTGCAAAGACATGTTGCTAGTCTTATTACTAGAAAGAGAAATGAGCTCTCTCGTGGTTTTTCATCTTATGCCAATAATTCAGCTTATATTTTAAATCCCAAAGCTGCAAAAACATAAAAAATGTATCTAATAACAAAGTTAATAATTCAAATGTTAGAAATGCTAATGTTAATCGCAAAAGCAGGGTACATTGCATTTCAAATCAAACAGCTGGTGATTATTGTAATGTTAATAATAATGATGGAAATGAAGCTTTGAATATGAGCCAGGTGAAGATAATAGTAACCAAAATGTTGATGGTAACACTAACCAGAGTTTGTCTAGTGATTCTTTTCAGGCAGAGACATCCAAGGGTGCCAGAAATACGAACAAATCAGGAGTGAAAGGGAGAGTAGGGAACAGAAGGAAGGGGAAGCAACGCAAGAGATGGTTCTCTCTTGTACTATCTATAAACTTAGTGATTTATCTCTTACTGATGCTCAACAAAAGGTTTTAGAAAGCCCCCTTGGTTGACACAATATTAGATTTTAAACTTTATACCAGGAAACTTAATTTAAAATTTGCCCTAGATGGTATTGAAATTGCATCTAATAATGAATGAAAGAAACCTAGTAATATTAATCCTAGGTTGATGCCTACTCTAAATGTTTTCAGTGAATTATGTGAAAAAGTAAAATCCAAGACCAAAACACTCGTAGCTGAAACCACCAGAAAAACATCCAAATACTTTTATTAAAACACAGAAATTAGCGCTATCGTCCGGTGACCATCACCAGACTTCATCAGACCTTACACCGGACGAAAGTGCTAATTTCTGTTTTAATAAAAGTATTTGGACGTTTTTCTAGTGGTTTCAGCTACAAGTGTTTTGGTCTTGGATTTTACTGGTTTGCTGTTTTTTTAATTATGTAAAAAAGATTTTAGAAATATATGTAATAGAAATAATGGTAGAAGAGTCCATTTTGATATGAGGGAGTTAACTAGTTTGAAAGAACTTAGACGTAATCAGCAGTATAGATACATGAAAGCTGATAAAGGCAATGGACTGGTCATTGTGACAACATCAGAGTATAAAACTTGTATGAAAAGTTTATTGGATGATAGGAAGAATTCTCAACCAGTTAGCAAAGACTTAGGAGAAATTTCAAACATATTGACAACACCTTATTGGAACTGTTGATTAACAGTTACATTACTTTAGGTATGTTTGAATTTCTTTTAACCAAGGAACCAGTTTTAGATTCCTATTCGTCATACCTAAAATCCATAAAGGTTCTACAAATCCACCTTTCCGACCTATAGTTTCGGCCAAGAAAGGGAAAACAGTGACCATTTCACATTATTTGGATTCTTTGTTAAATCCTTTGGTCACCTAATACCCCAAACTTTATCAAAGATTCTTGTCAGTTCTTAGATCTTTTAAAGAACTATATTTTTCAGGGTACTGAAACCTTTTTGGTAACAGTGGATATAACATCTTTATATACATCTATAGACCAGACCATAGGCATAGAATTTGTTAAAAACCTCTTGACAAACCATTCTAAAATGGGTGAAGCATCTGTACAGTCCATTTGTGTGTTATTGGATCTAGTGTTAAAAAATATTTTTTTTCTTTTTGATGGGACTATTTACCGTCAATTATGTGGGGTTGCCATGGGTGCAAAGGTTGCACCAGCCTTTGCAAACCTGTTTCTAAGTTGGTGGGAACTGTCCGTCCTAACTAAACTTCATGGATTTAAACACATAACTATGTATAAACATTACATAGATGATTTGTTTTGTATTTGGAATGGAACAAGTGATGAGCTGAACAGCTTTTTATGTGAGATCAACAGCCACACATGCGAGTTGAATTTTGAAATGGGTGCTTTTGGGACCAACATGCACTTTTTGGATTTGAATATCTGTATGGATACCAAAAATGGGAAGTTTACCAGTACCATTTATAAGAAGGATACATATACAAATAATTTTCTTCATTTTGGTAGTAAACCTCCTTCATTTATGAAATTTAATTTGGTACGTGGTCAATTAATCCATTTAAGCAGACTCATTTCTGATGATCAATATCCAAGCTTGCCAGGAGAATCCAAATGAAGGTTGGAAACCTTAAAAAATTACTTTATTCAAACACCAGAACAAACACAATGAGTTGAGAAACACAGTCCTCAGCAAAAGTTGAAACACTCTGACAGTACATTAACGCCACAACAATACATACGTTTTCGACCCAAAAACAATGTCTTCATCAGAGAGTATAAAATATCACTGACTGAGGTGCCCTTATATATCTAGTCAGTTGAACAATTGGATTAATTGACCAATAGTAACAGCGATGAAATTCAAAATAAAATCATTAATACAATTAAAACAACTCAAACTATTTATAACATTTAAAACCATATTAATTCAACTCCTATTGCAAAAATTATTAAAATCTAAAATGCTTTAATAAATAGAGTTATAAAAAATGTGAATAAATATTGCTGACAAAATAAAATAAATTAAACAAGTGTATTGCCAGAACCACTGCAATAATATTGCAAAATAATACAACACTGCCACCCTGTGGCAATTGAAAATGACATCACAGTTTTGCTGCTCTTAGCTTAAGAACAGAGGAAATAGATAACATTTCTTTAGACCAGGAGGTTTTGTAGATTCTAAAACTATCTGCCAAAACAATTCCCTATACTCCAATTTAGCTTCCCACATTCCACCCCTTATTTCTTTGGGTACAATTTCCAAAACAAAAAAGAAAAATGAAGCTTGGGGACAATTCAAAGTATGTCTATACAACACATTTTTACTATTTTGTCTTCTAATTTCATAAAAATGTTCATAAATACAATTCTTCAATTTTCTCTCAGTTTTCCCCACATAAAAGGAGATGCATTGGTTACATGTAGCAATGTAAACCACTCCTTGGGTGTTACAATTGGAAAAACTGTCGCTAATAATGTTCCTATCCCTTGCTGAAATAAAAGTATTTGTTTTATTAGCTAAGTAAGAACATTGAACAAGCTCCACATTTAAAAGTATCTGGCCTCCGTGAAAACCCCTTTGATTTACTGAAAGCACTAAACTCAATTGCTTAAAATTCAGATCCTTTCGATAAGTAAACTTCAAAGGTTTATTTTTGAATATCTCTAAATCAGATATTTCAATAAACCTATTCCATTGTCTTGTAATAACCTCTTTTATAACAACCGAATCCCCTGAATAGTCCAAAATAAATGCTTCCTCAAAATTATCCACTCTGTTATTCAAGGGGACTAAATTACAAGAACCCTGAGAATTATGTCCTAAAATGGGAGCAAATCTATCTTTTCTCCCCTTGGACTACCACATCCAACATTTCTTGCAATAATTCTTGGGGGTATCCTCATTCCCTAAACATTTCTAAAACCTTATTACTTTCAATAATAAAATCATGATCATTAGATGTCATTCTACTGACCCGTACTAGTTGTCCTTTGACAAGGTTCTTTTTCTGAAAAAAGGGATGACCACTTTTGAAGTGGAGATAAGAATTGGAAAATGTTTCCTTGCGGTAAATATTTGATGAAAATCCTTCCATAGTTTTGATAAGGGAAATGTCCAAATATGTAAGAACCTGCGAATTATAACTTTACGTAAAATCTTAAAAAGTAGTGGAACCTTTTATATATTCCAAAACTTCAAAAAACTTCTCCTGGGAATCTATCCAAAAAATAACTATATCATCTAAAAACCTTTTGTATAGACACCAACAGGTAGAAAAAGGACTCTGTAAAACATATAATTCTTCCCACCTAGATAAAATAATATTCGCATAAGTGGGGACACACTAGGCGCCCATAGCCACTCCCTTAGTTTGTTTGAAAAATTCCCCTTGAAAAAACATAAAATTGTTGTTGAGAATAGTTTCCATAAATAATAAAAAATTCCTAAAATCATCTTGGGAGAATAATTTACTGTCCCTCATACTTTCTTCTAACCATTGGAGCCCAATATCATGAGGAATAGACCCAAAAAGATCAACTACATCCAAGGTAACAAACACTAGATTGGGTGAATAAAGATGGGATTCAACACACCTGAGAAAATCCCATGAGTCTTTCAAAGTAGTAACCCCCATGTAAGAAAGATTTTTTAATTTATCTACAAATTTCGCCAATGGTGTAGTGGCTGAACCCTCTGAAGAAACGATAACCCGCAAGGGGGGATCCATTGGATCCTCGTGAACCTTTGGTATGTCAAAGACTGAATGAACTCTAGGATGTAAATTAATCAAAAAGTGAAAAAGCTCATTAGAAATAGAACCTTCCAAAAGTAGATCGTTAAGCAATAAATTAATTTTGGAATGAGCTAAATTCACTTCATTGATAGATGCTCTGGAATATTTGTCAATATCATAAAGCAGATCCTTCATCTTAGATTCATATGTTATAAAATCCATAAGCACCGTCCCACCACCTTTGTCGGGTTGCATAATTCTAATATTACTATTACTCATGAGTTCATTTGACACCCTTCTTTCTTCATGTGTTAAATTAGAAAAAATCCTGTGCTGAGCCACTGTATTCCTAATTTCTCTTTCTAAGAGATTTTCAAGATTTTTCAATTGAGAATGTAATGGTGGTTAAAAACACTCTTTTTCGTTAAAGAATTGGCACGTAGGTGATCTGTGTTTGTATCATGAAAAATTAAGGCCAAATTTTTTTTCCTTAAAAATAACTTTGAATCCACAATTAACCTGGGTATACTAGCTTTTCTTAATGGGATAAATTTGAAACCTTTGGAAAACAATTCAAAATGTTCCACGTTCACAGTCAAATTACTATAGTTAAAAATTTTGTAACCATTAAATTCAAAAGTATAGCCTTGTTGGACAATCTATGAATTCCTGTCCAAATTTCTCACTTGTGGTTCCATCTGCGGTTGTAAGTTTGGTATTGGACAGGATTCTGGTTGCGAATCCTGTCCGATCTCCTTAAAGGGGGTGGGGGGTCTAAGGGAAAACTTTCCTGGTTGTCATAAAACACCTCTTTTCTATCTTGTTCAGACACCTGTGAAAAGGATTCAAATCTTGTCTGGTTCCTCTTAAAACCTTGGTTAACCGTGGGATGAAATGACTTGGGTGGTGGATAAGCCTTATCATCCCTATAGTATGTTATAAATAGTTTGAGTTGTTTTAATTGTATTAATGATTTTATTTTGAATTTCATCGCTGTTACTATTGGTCAATTAATCCAATTGTTCAACTGACTAGATATATAAGGGCACCTCAGTCAGTGATATTTTATGCTTTCTGATGAAGACATTGTTTTTGGGTCGAAAACGTATGTATTGTTGTGGCGTTAATGTACTTTCAGAGTGTTTCAACTTTTGCTGAGGACTGTGTTTCTCAGCTCATTGTGTTCGCTCTGGTGTTTGAATATTTTTTAAGGTTTCCGACTTTCATTTGGATTCTCCTGGCAAGCTTGGATATTGGTTTTCGTTTTGTGTGCTTGCTTTCATCCTTCCTTTCGGTTTTCATTTCTGATGATATTATCTGTATCAAGGAATTTGACAAACTTTTGTCCATGTTTTCACATCGAGGGTACCCTTTGGACAAATTGAATAAAATCAAAGTTGAGATACTCAGTCATAGAACGGACAAGTTTCAACCAACTTTAGTTAGAGGCTTTACCCCCAAAGCCAAAAATCAAGGGGAGAACACTAAAATTGACTGTGCCTTTGCTATTCCCATTTGTATGGACTCTGAGGACTTTAGGAAGACAATTTGTAATAATTGGAAGGTTATTATTGGCAATAAGAGACTTGGCTAAGATAGTTGGTGATCATCCAACATTTATTTATAAAAAAGTAGCCAGTATTAAATCTATACTAGAGATAAGGGAAAATCACATAGTGTCTTCCAGCCTTAAAGGAGCTGTAGGCACATACCCTTGCCATAATTGTAAACAATGTAGATATATTGATTCTTTCAAAAGTGTTTATTTTTCTCACATTCAAAAATCGATCACTAGGACTGCGGTGGTGGTGCTGCGGTAGCATTATCGCCTCATAGCAAGACATTGTCCCGTTCGATACTCAGCTAGAGCGTCTTCTGTGTGGAGGCATACGTGAATGGGGCGTGCCTTCGTTGAAGGCTGTCCGTCAGGGCTGGTAACCCGGTGCGTAAAAATCCTCTACCAGTCATTAGCGGACGGAGTTCTGCTGTGGCGACCCCTAACCGGGAAAAGCCGAAACAAAGACACAAACAAAGTAAAGGTAGGTTTAATTGCAAGAGTTGGGGCAGAGTGTATTTAGCTACATGCACCACATGTCATAATTTCTACGTAGGCAAAACCATTAGGGCTTTATATACAAGAATATATGAACATTGCCTAGCCATTAGAAACAAGGATATCAACAACGCTTTACCCAAGCATGCATTAGAATATTCTGATTTAAAAAAAAATTTTTTTATACTGGATTGTATAAACATGACATAATTTCAATACTGCCTTCGAAATTAAAGAATTTAGATGGCAGGTATTTCAAATGCAGAAGTATTTCCTGGTTTAAATGGCACTCTGAATGTTAAATGCCTTTTAAATGATAGACGCCACTATTAGATTGCATTTTATAGAGGGTGCCTTGGTTTAAAAGTCTGTAATTGCTAATTATGGCATTATCAATTAATTAATTATGTACTCATGTATTTTAAATGTATTTAAGTGAAGAATGTTTGTGGATGTGCTGTTAGAGTTCTGAAGAAGTTTGTGTTATTAAAGCGAATGAAAGTGCTAAACGTATCTATTCTGTAACAGATATACTTTGACCTTTGAGAAATCCATCCCTAAAAATAATCCAACAGTATGGATTAAATGAACCATTCATGTGTGAACTGATGGTAATGAATGTATTATGTGCTCCCTACGTGAAATACAGCAGTGCTTTACATGATACTGTTTCAGTATAGGTTTTGCATAATACCTCATTGGAAAAAATGTGGAAAACCACAAACGTGTTGCAACTTGGATTAAAACATTTCACAGGTTTGCTATGCATATCCATACTAACCCATATTTAGTACATTTTTCACACTGCATACTTTTATTGATGGCTATGAGCTATTTATCTCTTGGACTGCCATATGAGAAGAAATTATCATTGTGATGCTAAACTGTTGTACATATACTCCTCCATAAAGTATATGTTACCTTTTCATCTTACCTTGTCGCCCTTTCTGAATGGATCGATATTAAAGTACCTATACTATAAACTTCTCCTTTCAAACCTACTAATAGCACAAGGAGACAAAAGAAAACAGAAATGTTCATTTACTTGCACAACACCAACATTTGAAGTACACTGGAAGAGGGCATTAGACTACAAAAAACAGGTGAGTGAGACGCATGGTATTTCTACCATTTTGGCTAGCAGTAATATGGTCAATATTTGCGAATTGCTTGGCCTAATCAGTGTACCTCAGCTGCATATACCAACTACCGCCACGTTTCCTTTGCTGCTAAGTGTTTTCTAGCCTTGCCTACAACATACTTCATCAAATTCTAATGCTTCCCCCCTACAGACAGGCGTATATCATAATGAAGATTGCAGTGCCGCTTAGTCATTGGTGATGTTATGTCACTGCATTACCTTCCTTTGTAGTACAGTTTTGGTGTCACAGCTGAAAAATCATGGAGAAAAACTTACTCTTTGCTGTGTGTTATTACCTTTCTTTATGCTTTATTAGTTTGTCTATGATGCTTTTGTCATTGCATATTCTAATCAAAATGTCTTTATTGCCATAGTAGATAGGTTTGTGCACAGCTGCTTCAGGCCAGTGTCCAAGGAATCTATTTAACTGAACATGGGAAGATTTCATACTGAATCATGTTAACATTTGTTGTTATTGTTGAACTTTTAGTGCGACTCTTAAGCACTGTTTAAAATGTCAGTCTTTAATTAACTGATGTACTGTTGTGTGTCCAGTAGATGATTTTCAATGATAGATGTCAGTAGCACTTGGAAGTACTTATGGTCTAAACAAGTAGCTACATGTTGTACACTGATGGCTTTAACAAAACTTAGAAGTGTGCAGTTTTCAGTGCTATGACTGCAATGATAATAACTTGCTTCACTTTATAAATTTAAGAACCTTATTGCCACTGAGAAGCTTGTTAAATGTCACTTAGAATAGCCTCACCCCTGACAACCTATTATACAGTTTGTATTCATCTCCATTTTCCTGTATCTACTCAGTATGAGACAAACCATTACTCAATGAGTCCTTCCATCAAAAAGTGAAAAAGCCATTGCAGCTGATCAGAAATTGGCTTTTTGAGTAATCATCAGGAAAATTGAACTTTCCTTACTGTGGTGCAGTCTTGGAGTTGGTATATATGAGTAGTGGGGGTGGGTGCTAGGGGGCTTTCCCCCATGTAAAAACGTGGATTTGTAATTTTTCAGCTTTCTGAGGACTGCGTGATCTTGCATTACTGCTTGATTGTGTCTGTGTTGAGGAAAGGAGTGTTTCATAAAAGGTTATAATCCTAGTCATAGAACCGATACCTGCATATGTTGGGGAAAGACCACCTATGCTGTATCAGCAGTGCCTCACTGAAGTAGCATCCTAGTAGGTTGCCTAGAGAGTAGCATGGGAAAAGAGCCACTTCTGATTCTTTTCTTCTGCACACCTATGTGCTGTTAAATGTAAATGAATATCAATCAAAATTCATGCCACAGGCAATCCTCCATTGTCGATCCATTACACTTGGATATTCAAATGTATGCAGTTAAGACTTTTCAGATTCCTATCACAGTATAACTGAAAGTAAAGCAGTGATTTCATTTTATAAACTTTAATAGTTAACATATTTATTCCAGTGCTTTTGCAGTGATCATTTTTGGATATACAATGAAAATGTTGCTACAGTGTTAAGGATTGCATAAGTTTTTTGAGTATTGAATGAAATATTTTGTTTATGCTTCAAAGGAGATAACCACAATGTCATACAACAAAGACAGTTTATTTAGCATCTGAAAAAATGTCCAGCAAAATTCCTTATGTTATGACTTTTCAGGATTATAAGGTATGCAGTCATGCTTTACCATTTTGTCACTAATTCTAAAGCAACAAAAACAGGGTATGCAAGCAAAGTTTTTGTGTATTTTCTGCAGTTAATGTACTGCATATTTAGGCTTACTGTACCTAGTAATACTACAGTGGAAATGACATCTGAAAATATTGTGTAAACTGCAAAATCTTACCATTTTATAAGACACATGTATATCCCGCACTTGTTGCAGACCCACATACACTGCTATATGGAGTATAAAATTAAGCTAGTTGCTTGGAATATCATCTGAGAGGGCATCTATGTCATAAAAGGTACAATTTAAATATCAAATGCAGTGCAGACAGAACAACCACCTGGGCTGGTAAGGATCATGTTGAAGCATGATATAGTATTTGGGGCTCATCAATTTCCATCTCTTAAGTAACTCTTCTGCAGTCCTGAACATGCTCATTGGAACATATTCCCACCAAACTGTATACCTTACACAGTGACAGCCTACTACACTTTGATTTTCTTTGTAGTATATGTTTTTATGTTGTTACCCTAAAGATATACAGCAGAAGGCAGTGATACTAGGATGTGGCATGTAGAGCATGAGAGGAAACATTATCATATATAACCTTACAGAAGAAATGATTATGTACTCATTATATAACTTAGGTCAGTGTAACAAAAATCGGTTCATTGTACAGTGTTTATGCACGAGGTGAGACTGATAGATGAAACAGTATGCCCCACAGACTAATAACTAGATTTGTAAAACATTTGGGGCTCCTTTGGCTTGTCATGGTCCTTGAATGCCTTGATGCCAAGATAATGGCAAAGGTGGAGCAATGATTATTTATGACTAATAAGTATTAATGAAGGATGTACAGATATTTGTCTATGTATGTCAAGTTCACTACTGTTAATATTTCATTAGATAAACAGTAGCACTGAACAAAAGAAGAAAACTGGTATCTAAGAAACTGAAATATGCTCTTCAGCATGATACAAACAACATCCATGTAGCACAACATATATTTGATATTTCCTGCCTTCTTGGACCACAGCAATCATGCAGTGAATTGAGAAACAACTTTTCCATTACTTGTTTCTTATATAATAAAAATAAGAAAGGTGCATAAGCAAGTGAATGAATGTACATATTTTGTTACCTTATATAAAGTATACTGAGTAATTTAGGATACCCAGTGGGATATAAACTTAAAGCCATGTCTGTGTACAGCTGATTTTATGTACAGACATGTTTAATTTGTTACTGTGCAGAGGTAAATAAGTTATCACTTGATTTTTGAAACTATTTAGAGGCAAGTAAGCTTTCATTTTGCTATTTATCTATTTCTTGGCATTTGATTACCAGGAAAGTCCGATTGGGTATGAGCCCATTTTCAGCAGAGGCCCGAGGAGAAAAACTCCAAAGTATTATAAAACATTTTAAGAATAATGATTTTTCAGTCTTTAAAATAGTGCAAACAACAGATGCAGCTTAAATAATTATACCAAATTAGACATAATATGAAAGCATTGGTTAAGAAAAGATACAAGTTATATAACAATGATTTAATAGTTAGAGAAATTTTGGTCAGTTTATAGGGAAAGTGAATATAAGTTAGTATAATACAAACAGGAATTGCAATATGAAGTGAGAGAAAAGGAGGGTTATGTTCTATTTAGAGAGAAAGCCAGGGGAGAGAAATTGATATAAGTAATGAAGTGAGGAAAAAGGGAGAGTAAGGAGATGTAAGGTATGAAAAGATATTTGTCCACATTTAGAGATATAATTTATCCTAGTGTTGAGAAAGAACAGAGCCAGCTTTTAGCTAGGACGTCTTTCAGAATGGTTTTGAGGGATGGAAGGGAGGTATTGATCTGACGGATAGAGATAAGGAGTTCCAGGCCTGTACAACATGGTACAAGTACAGACAATGCCCAGCAGATTTCATACAATTGTGGACAGGCAGGATTTTGTGGTCATCGGATCATAATGACCAACTAGAAACATAATTGTTTAAAATGTTATTTATTGTGGGACAAGTAGATAGTTCTGGATAATTTTATATGTGGTAAGAAGCTGTTTATGGGGTAGTTCTAACCAATTTAGAACCAAACACAAAAGCATGTAAAAGGCACAAACCACACAGGAACAGAATGGATCCAGGAACAGAAAACAGCAACACTGTAGTAAATATCCAAACAATTTATTTGTCCACAAGAACAGAGATTAAGCACTTTCGTATAAGTACTTCATCAGAATCACAACACTAAACACATCCAGCACTCTTAAATACCCCACCCTTATAACCCTAACCAATGAAAATAACAAAAACATTAACCTATACATATGACCCAGCAAACACTACAGCCACACAATGCATTTAAACATTTGATGTTAATATAAGTTAATAAATTTATATCAAAACTAATGCAAATGCATAAAATTCATAAAAATGATTTTCATAAAAGTAAACAAATGACATATATACATATTAAAACAGGTTGATAGCCTAAGAAAAAAATATATGTGGAATTATACCACATATGATTTCAACTTTAAAATGCTAGTTATAGAGGTTTTCCCTCTCCTAAATATAATTTGAGGTTTTTGGGCACAAGGACCACAGCTTCAGCGTCTTTGTTTTGGAACATTTACAAAGGGACCTCAGGGGGGGACCCTGGGAAGATTTGTCAGAAACCAAGGAGCTGAGGTGGCAACTGAGGCTCAATGCTACTTCCCCCCCAGGTTTTAATGAAAGTACCTGTAACCAGGTAACCCTGAACCATAGAAGGGGTGGGCTGAGAGAGACCAAATGATGACATTTGAAGTAGTATTTTGTTGTGCCAGACTATGTCAAAGGCTTTAGGCAAGTATAAAAATAAGGAGAAGACTAGTTTTCCTTTATCTCTAGGTTTATTGAAAGTATATGTATAGGTTAGAATTGCAGTGTTAGTACTATGGCAATGATGTAAGCCATGTTGTGTTGGAGATGGTTCTTCCTGCAAGAGATATTTTAGCAGTTGTTTTTCAATACATTTTTTTTCTAGTATTTTGGAGAGGGGGAATAAAATTACTATAGGTTTTAAGTTAGCAATATCAGTTGAATTTCTTCCTTTATGTAGAGAGACAAACAATGTGTGACTTTTTCCAGAGATTGGACATGTGGGATTACTGAACTATTTATAAGGATTCAGACAGGGCAGGCAATGTTATCAGCCATTCTTTCAAGATGTTCACTTGGAAGTTCATCATCTGAAGTAAAGCATGGTTTGAGCTTGTTTAAGAGTAGTTTTATACAGAATGTGGGCACAGATTTGAAAGTGAAAGTGGATGTGGTGCTTAGTGGCTGCTGGGCCAGGGTTAGGATTAGATGTTGGGGAATCCTTAGTTAGAGATACTGTGCTATCTATGAAATAAGAATTAACTGTGTTGCATTTCGAGTGTGGAGGTATTGGGAGAAAGGTTAGGGTTGAATTTTTGGCCATGATGCAAGATTTCCTTAATGGCTATACAGAATTGTTTGGTTTTGTTTACTATTTTTCTGAAAGATGTTATGGTATAGTTTTTTTTTTCTTCTTCTTAATTAATTTGCTTTTTGGTATGATTGCAAAGCATTCTAAAGTTTTCAAGATATTGTGGTGTTTTATATTTTTTCCATTATTTCTGTGCTTTTTCTCTATCATGCATTAGCATTCTACTCTTTTTGGATAGCCAAATTGCATTATTTGTTTTAGTCTCTTCCTTCTAGGAGGTACAAGGCTGTTTAAAGATATTTGGGAAAATTGTATTGAATTCATTTACAGCATAATTTAAGAGGATGACTTTTAGGAAGTTCTGGTTAATAGATAAGTTAGTAATGAACATTTTTGGGTTAAACTTGGAAAGATTGTATGTTATAAACATGCTGTTTAAATGGATGTTTGAGATGTCTGGTTGTATAGATTGGGAAATGGTCACTGAGACACTCTGACAATGTACCTGAGGTGGTGTATTTGCTAGGGTCCAATAGTAGGATCCAGTCTAATAGGGAATTTGATGTCTTGCTATAATGTGTGAGCTATTAGTTGTGTGAAACCAAATAAACTTATGCTAGATGTAGGGTTGTTAGAGTTTATGTCCAACCAGTTGATATTCACATCACCTAGTAGTAGTATTTCTTGTGGAATTGTTATGGATATCCAAGTTAGGATATCTTCTACTATGACTGTTTTGTCACTAGGAGGGATGTAAAGAACAGTAGTGCATATTTGTTTATAATTATTTAATTTCATGAAAGTTATAAGTATTGGGAGAAAGGTTAGGGTTGAATTTTGGCCATGGTGCAAGATTTCCTTAATGGCTATACAGAATTGTTTGGTTTTGTTTACTATTTTTCTGAAAGATGTTATGGTATAGTTTTTTTTTTCTTCTTCTTAATTAATTTGCTTTTTAGTATGATTGCAAAGCATTCTAAAGTTTTCAAGATATTGTGGTGTTTTATATTTTTTCCATTATTTCTGTGCTTTTTCTCTATCATGCATTAGCATTCTACTCTTTTTGGATAGCCAAATTGCATTATTTGTTTTAGTCTCTTCCTTCTAGGAGGTACAAGGCTGTTTAAAGATATTTGGGAAAATTGTATTGAATTCATTTACAGCATAATTTAAGAGGAGTACTTTTAGGAAGTTCTGGTTAATAGATAAGTTAGTAATGAACATTTTTGGGTTAAACTTGGAAAGATTGTATGTTATAAACATGCTGTTTAAATGGATGTTTGAGATGTCTGGTTGTATAGATTGGGAAATGGTCACTGAGACACTCTGACAATGTACCTGAGGTGGTGTATTTGCTAGGGTCCAATAGTAGGATCCAGTCTAATAGGGAATTTGATGTCTTGCTATAATGTGTGAGCTATTAGTTGTGTGAAACCAAATAAACTTATGCTAGATGTAGGGTTGTTAGAGTTTATGTCCAACCAATTAATATTCAGATCACCTAGTAGTAGTATTTCTTGTGGAATTGTTATGGCTATCCAAGTTAGGATATCTTCTAGTATGACTGTTTTGTCACTAGGAGGGATGTAAAGAACAGTAGTGCATATTTGTTTATAATTATTTAATTTCATGAAAGTCTTTTTCAGACCCCCCCCCCCCCATCTTGGCACCTGTGGTGGACTTCACTGGGGCTCTGGGACTATTCCTTTGGTCCTTGGTTCCTGCTGAACTGGTCCTTCCTCAACCCTGTGATTGGGCTGCAGGCTCCTCGGTCCATGGTATGGTTCCAAATGTTTCTTCAGCTCTGACCTCTGTGCCAGGAGTCCTGTCTGCACTGATCCTGCTTGAGGCTCCATCCTCGGGAGCAGGTTCAACGGAGTGGGGTGTGACCCTGGTTCCAAGGTTGTCCTTCTTGGTTCTGGGCTCCCATCCCTCTTTGGGCTTACCTGCTTTCCATGCTGTGGAGAAGCCACTTGCTTCTGGAAGCATTCCGCTGACGTCGGAACCCCAGACTTCTCCCCCTGAAACTACAGCTGTCACAGGCCACCTCCCTGGGCCACCAGGCAGAAAAGCCGCAGGACCCCCCACTGCAGGGTGCCCTCTCTTCCAAGTCCTCCTCAGAAGTCCCCACTGAGGAGCCCCCAGAGAAGAGATCATGCAAGAGGAAGCAGGTAGACTCGCCTGAGGAGTCTTCTAATAGATGACATGGATTTCTATGATGGTGAAGGGTCCCCACGGTCACCCCCTGAGGATTTCTCCACTAATCCTTTTGAGGAGTCCGTGTTTCTGCAGGCTTTCCGTGCCTGGCCATCTACCTCTTGGCTGACCCCACCTGCAGATGATCTAGTTCACCTTGTGGTCCAACGCACTTGGAAGAACCCTGATTCTGTTGAGGCGATCCCTCTGAGACCTGACAAGATACTTTCTCCACCCAAGGATAACCCACATTGGTCCAGTGGTTTACCAGTCGATGTTATGGTAGTGGCGGCAGACACAAAAAAGTATCTTGTTGAAGAGAGTCCTACTGTTCACCCACCCAACAGAGACTCCCGGGCTGTGGACAGATTGGGGAAATGAGTCTTTGCTTCAGCGACCTTTGCCATATGGTCCCTGAACTACTTGGCACATTTTACGAGGCTGCAAAGAGACATGATCTCTGAAAGCTCTGGAACACTCACAGGGCAGGTGTCTGACGAGGTGAATGATAAAGTTGCCACACAGCTCACAACCCTGGAATCGATCTCCAATTTGTCCATGAGGTTGTTGCTCTCACATGCAATCAAAGGGGTGGCTAGAGCTGCAGGTTCAGGCATAGTTATGAGATGGCATGCCTGGATGTGCCTTTGTGACCTTGTGGACCCTTTCAAATCTTCCTTCCTGAATGCTCCCATTGAAGCATCATCCCTTTTTGGCCTCAAAGTGAAGACACTCTGGCCAGGTGTGAGCAGGATGGTAAGACCCTACCTGCCGTAGCTCTAAATTTTTACAACCCTCGACGTTCCTTTTCCAGGAACCAGAGAAATGGCAAAATGTGACAAAAAAAATCTCAGGGTCCTGTCCCTGCTATGCGTGGTGATGATACCCCCAGGGGCAGAGGGGGTAACAATTTTGGAAGACATGCCTACTGAGGCAGATGGGTTCCACATAATCAGGGACCCAGGGATTCTTTCTCTGGGCAGCCTTATCAGTGCTCCTGAAGAGTGGCCTGAATGCTTTCCTTTGGAAGCAGTCGGGGGTCGTTTTTCTCTGCACCAAGCTGCCTGGCTTTCGATAACCACCAATCATTGGGTGCAGAAGATCATAACCAGAGGTTACACCATTCCCCTCATTGCTTACTCAAAGCTCCCAGCAAACCTTCCTGATATTCCACCCAGTCAAAGGGCAGAAGTAGCTGCAGAAATAAGCTTTATCAAAAAAAGAGTCATCTAATAAGTCCCACCAGACCAATGTGGATCCGGATTCTACTCAAGATTCTTTTTGGTGCCAAAAAAGACAGGGGACTGGGGACCAATTTTGTATCTCAGCAGTTTGAACAAGTTGGTTGCCCAAACAAAATTCTGGATGGTCACGGTTCATAGGTAGGTACTAGGCTATCGGCCCAAGGGCCTATGTAAGCCTAGCCAGCAAGGTTCCATGGCTTACGCCACCCAAGAAAGTTATTTTCCTGTGCCACTGTCGAGCAGAGACACAGAAGTGATCCCCTGGGTGTATTTCCTATTTCCCATCCACTCATCAAGATTTTTCTTGAAGAGTGCTAATGAAGAACTTTGCTTGACCTAGATGGGTTGCTTGTTCCAGAGTATAGGAAGTCTCTGGGACAGGAATCTATCTCTCCAGCGTGTCCTGTTTATTGTGGTGACAAGGTTTAGGTCCCTAGAGGGTATAGCTCGGAGGGATTTGGATTTCTTTAGGTGTAGCATGTCCAACAGCTCTGAGTTTGACATAGCTTTATATATTAGGCAGAGATCACCTCGGAGTAGGCGATATGCTACGGAGTAAAGCTGGAGTTTTTTGAGGCGGTCAGTGTAGGGCATTTGTTTGAGGCCAGTAATCCTCTTTGTGAGGTACTTCTGTGGCCTTTCCAGCTGCTGCAGATGTCTTGTGAGGTACATTCCAAAAGGGGCATTGTACTCTGTAATGGGTCTAATGAGTGATGAGTAGAGGGGAACAATGACCTTTTTTTTTCCTGGATGAGAACCCTTTTATGATGAGGTGTGCCACGTAGAAGGATTTCCTGACTACTGTGGTGATGTGACTATCAAAGGAGAGACTACTGTCCACCTGGGTCCCAAGGTCTCTTATTACACATTCGGTGTTAAGTAGATTGCTGCCAATGTTGTAGTTCATGGGTACAGAGTTTTTACCAAAAGGGATGACACTGCACTTTTTGACACTGAGCTTGAGGCCATGGCTCTGACACCAGGCATCTGTCTCAGTGAGGCCCTTCTGTAGGATGTCCACATCATTTGGGGACTTGACTATGGCTCCCAGTTTGCAGTCATCTGTGAACTTCATTAGCCAGAGGGCTTCTGTGTTAGCCTGTACTTCAGAGAAGTAGATACCAAACAGGAGAGGTCCCAGGATGGAACCCTGTGGTACTCCACTTGTCACTGCTTTGAGGTCAGATTTGGAGTCTGCAATATTTACAGTGTGGGTTCTGTCAGTGAGCCAGTTGGCAACCCATCTTGTGATGTAGGGATTTATACCTAGTTTAGTAAGTTTAGCTATAATTCCAGAATGGGGAATGGTGTCAAAAGCCTTGGCGAGGTCAAGATAGACTGTGTTAACCACCTTACCCTCATCCACGGCTTTGGTGACTGCCTCAAAGAAGTCTATCAAGTTCAGGAGGCATGATCTGCCTTTCACAAACCCGAACTGGGTGGGATCCAGAGTTTGGAGGTTACCAATGTCTTTGTTTATGAGTTCCATGATGATACGTTCCATGGCTTTGCAGAGCAGGCTCGTCAGGCTAATAGGTTGATAGTTCCCAGGATCAGTGGTGGTTCCCCCTTTGTGGAGTGGGATAACTGTTGCTGTGTGCCATTCAGTGGGCACAAAGCCTGATGCAAGGCTATTATTGAACATGGTGCTTAAATGGGGAGCCATTTCGTTCTGAAGTTCATGTAAAACGCAGCCTGAGATGTTGTCCAGTCCCATGGATGCTGTGTTTTTGGCTTTAGAGAGTGCAGCTTTTATCTGCGTAGTTGTGATTACAGGGACTCTGCATTCTTCCTTTATAGATATGGGCCCTTTAGGGGATGAGAGGGGGGGTAAAGTTAGCACTGACACGATCTGCCAGGATGTTGGCAATATCAGTTGGTTCTGTAATTTTTGTGCCTTTGTGCTGTAACTCAGAGCAGATGTGGGTGTTATCATCTAGATTCTTGACATAGCTATAGAATGCTTTGTGGTTGTCCTTGGATTTAGTGGCGATTTTGTTTTCATAGCTAGCTTTGGAGGATCTTATAAGGGATCTCAGCTTCTTACTGAGGCTGACCAGGGAACTCCTCCACTCATGGGATTTTACTCTCTTTTGCAACAGTTTCTTCCTTCTGTTGTACATTTTGTTTATGGCAGGGGACCACCAGATTGGCTTCTTTTTGTTGGAGGATCGCGTCTTGGTTCTGTTTGGGATAACGATCCATGCACTCATGTAAGTGCTTATAGAGTGCATTTGTGTAGGATTCAGCAGTTGTAACTGTATTGTCCATCTGCATGGGTGTCATGAAGTTCACCACTTCTGTCTTAAGAAGCATGAAGCTGGCTTTGGAGAAATTTTTTACTGTGGTTTCCTTAATGGGGGTGGGGGCGGGATGTGGATATCAAGGGTGATAAGCTTATGGTCAGATCGGACCAACGAGGAGTTGACTTCAGGTGTGGAACACCGGTCACTAATGTTGGTAATGACTAGGTCTAGGATATTGTTGCCTCTCGTGGGGGTGTGGATAAGTTGATCTAGGGCATTGGAGTTTATGAATTCCAGAAAGCATTGAGCTAAGGAGTTGATACACAAGTAGTTTTCCCAGTTAATGATGGGGTAGTTGAAGTCGCCCATTATAAGGGTGTTTGATTGAACCCTAATATTTTCCAGTACATCAAGAAAAGAGGAGTGGGAATCCTGGGGCATGGTGGGGATCTGTAGCAAGCTACAATTTGGGTCAGTCCATTCTCAACTTTCTAAGAGAAGGTGATTGGATGTACTCAATAGATCTCCGGGACGCGTATTACCATATCAAAATGGACAAACATTCCAGGAGTCTGCTTTGCGTCTGGCTAGGAGTCAATAACTACGGACTCTCTACACCCCCCAGAGTGTTCCCAAAGTGCATGGCAGTGGTTACAGATCACTTGAGACTACAAGGATTTTGGGTGTTTCTGTATTTGAACGATTGGCTCCTTACCACCCCCACCAAGCATCTTCTGGTAACACCCCTGCAATACACCCTTTCACTGGCAAAACTTTTGGGGATAACTGTAAACTAGGAGAAATCCAGTCTTGCTCCAGTCCAGAAGACAGCATTTATCGGAGCAGTCTTCGACACCCGCTCTTGTCAGTTGTTGCTCTCAGCTCACAGACTTCAGAGATTGAGGCTTCAGCTCTGGGTGATACTCTGTCAAAACAAAGTTCAGCAAGAGAGGTTCTTCAGGTTCTAGGATCCATGGCAGCTTCAGTACCAATAGTGCTTCTTGAAAGATTGCACATACGAATACTTCAGTGGCTTCTTCTCTCTTAATGGTTTCCGAATTACCTCCTCTATGTTTTCAGATTCAGATAACCAATTCTTGCAAGCAGGACATTCTTTGGTGGATGAGGCCAGACACAGAACTTTGGAGCCGTCCTTTCCAGCCCCCTCAGCTCAAAGCCATTGTGACCACAGATGCTTCCCTGATAGGGTGGGGTGGGGCCATTTTCAAGGAAAGACAGTCCAAGGTGCATTGCCCACATTGGAGGCCAACCTGCATATCAATGTTCTAGAACTGAGAGTGGTGCTGTTAGTGTTGCAAGCATTCCAACCTGTTTTTCTTTCTGGAATGATTGCAATTCAGTCAGACACTATGTCAGTAGTCTGGTATATCAACAAGCAAGGTGGAACCAAGTTCTATCCCCTGTGCTGAGAGGCTATGAGAATTTGGCAGTGGGCGATAGCTTCCAACCGCTTTCTGATAGCAATGCATATCCTAGGGATTTCCAATGTGATTGCAGCCAAGTTGAGCAGATGCATTCTCTTGCCTCACGAGTGATCTCTCAATTCCAAAGTAGTGGCAAAAGTCTTCAGCTGTTGGGGCCTTGCTGCGTCCTATTTGCTTCCCTGTCAAACAACAAATGCAGCAGCTATTTTGATCTATTCCCCCCAAAGGGGGAGTCCCCAAGGGATGCTATTATTTATTTATTTATTTAAATTTGTTGACCGGGAGTGTCTGACTGGACGTAGGTCCAATTTCAGTGGAGGCCCGGGGAGAAAAGCTCCACAGTTAAAATAAACAGACAGTATATACATTGGATTACATAGTGAATAACAATTTACATAGCAATTACTTACAACATATTTCCAGATGATGAACATAGTATATAGAACATAGTACATCAGTAGACAACTATGATTCACGATTGGCCTACGGGACTGCTCTATGCCTATCCTCCCATCCCTCTGATTCCCCAATTCATAAAGAAAGCCATTCAGTTGAAATGCAAAGTGATCCTCATAGCCCCCTTTTGGCCTTGACAAGTTTGGTTCCCTTTCCTTCGGCCTCTTCTGCTATGTTGACTGTGGATTCCGGATCCTCTTCCAGACCGTATTTCTCACCCCCAAGGGTTATGTCATCTGAACCTGTCTAGTCTCAAGCTGACAGCTTGGTTTCTCCACTTCCATTAGTCACCAGGCAGGATGATCTCACCTCATCTGTTTGTGACATTATTCTGGCCTCTCATAAACCATCCACTAGAAGACTATATCTGGACAAATGGAAAAGATTCTCTATTTGGTCAAAGGAAAATATGCTAGATCCATATTCAGCTCCAATCACAGCAGTTTTATAATACCTGTCTACGTTTTTCGAAGATGGAGCCACAGCCTCAACCATATGAGTACATCTAGTGGCTATTTCAAACTATCATAATGGATTAAATGGTGCTCCCCTCATATCACTGCGTTTATGTAAAACTTTTCTCAAAGGAGTTTCTCACATTAGGCCTCCAGTCAGACAGCCCATAGAGCCATGGAACTTCATGTTAGTTCTCCAGTCTTTGACTCAACCTCCTTTTGAGCTGGCAGCAAAGTGTGACCTCAAATTCTTGTCGTGGAAATCTGTCTTGTCAACCAGGTGAATTTCTGAGCTTCAGGCGTTATGCACCAAAAGACCCTATCTAATCTTCCACAAGGACAGAGTATCTCTCCGGACAAATCCATCTTTCCTCCCCAAAGTTGTGTCCGACTTTTCAATCAAGTCAAACTACTGACTTACCAGTATTTTTCCCAAATTTTTCTAATTAAGGGTAATATTGTCTACATTCCTTGGATGTGCACAGACAATTGAGATTTTTATTTAGACAGGGCCAAAGCAATTTGTAAGACTGACCAACTTTTCCTTTTCTTGGCCTAGAATGGGAAATTCTTTCTCCAAGGTCACTTTATCAAAATGGCTAAGGGACTGCATACGTTTCACTTACCTGTGCCACAGAATATTAAAGCCCATTCCACTAGATCTATGGCAACATCAGTAGCCTTCCATTCCAGGGCTTCTATGGATGGTATCTGTGCAACAGCCACTTGGGCTAAACCCCACACTTTTATCAATCATTACAAATTGGATGTGGTCTCCAGAAGGAGAGCTGCCTTCGGCTCAATGGTGCTCAGGGATGTTGTTCCATAAGAGCCGCCCAAGGATCTCAAGGTAGCTGGGGATTCTGTCCCATCAGTGATGAATAGAAAGAAGATTAACTACATCAGATAAAGAAGTTATGTCTTACCATAACATTCCATCTGTGTTGATCTTTTTTCATTCATCACTTCCCACCCTCCTTCCCCTGCCAAAGGCTCCTGGGGATACTTTGGGTTCAAGTGGTATCTTAGGGCATTTGCACAGAAATGACTCCTGCTTTACTTGTATAACATGTGCAAACTTGATCTGAGGTAATAGGGAGAAGGGCATTGTGGGGGTAGATGCTTAGCTCGAGAGTTTTTGGCTGGCGCGAGCTTGGATTTAAGCCGACTCTTTTCTGAGGGCTTGGAATTGAAAGTGATTTTTATATAAAAAACTTGTGTCACTGAGGAAGGCTCTGTTGAGCCGAAACCGGTCTGTATATCTGTTATCTGAGGGATTCTTCTCTCAGGTTTTATGTATTAAACTATTTTTTGCTGATACCTACAGCTGCTGGCTTCTATTGTGTGGGCTTGGAATTGAACCTATCAGTGATGAATGAAAGACAGATGGAACATTATGGTAAGACATAACTTCTTTTTTTATAGTTTTCTTCTTTTCAGTTAGCCGACATTAGAGAAAAAGCAGATAGGAGAGTCCAAGAGAAAATCATAGAGCTGCACCAAACTGGAGTGAGAAAAACTGGGGAAATTGAGACCTGTCAAAAGTTTTGTTTATTAGGCGCTTTTTATGGAAACAGATACTGTTGAAGAATCAAGAAGATTTTTCCTGACCAGAAAAGACATATCAAATCTTCTGCTGAAATGCCAATATGAAGGATGCAACTTAATGCTTGGCCAAGAAAACCTTTTGCATCTTGTGAAAAAGTGGCACATGCAAACACCAAAGTGCAGCATTTTCTGCTGTGCCAGTATGGTTCTTGAAGCGAACTCTGTTCAACAAAATTTCTTGTTTTGCTACCACACTGATTGGCAACAAAAAAAAATGTTATAATTGTATGGAAATCTGATAACAGTGTTAGATACAACTTACAGAATGACAAGATCTGCATTGCCTCTCTTTTTCATGTGTGTGAGTACAAATGTTTGCTGCACAGTAGTTACAGCATTCATTAGTCAACATTGAATGCCTTGAAGCATTGGCATGACAACTGAAAACAAGTTGCTTCAAGGGTGATTTCTGCTTGTAAGAGATTAATGTTTTATCAAACTGCTTTCCAGGTAAGTTACATTTGCTGACGGTACTGCTGTCACAAAACTAGTTGTAGGGACATTGCTTGCAATTATAGTGTTACAGCTTGACTATTAATCTGGTGGTGTAGAAATGCATAAGTATGACTGCCACAATAACAATCCTTACAAGTACAAGTGGTTGTGCTGTACTGTCTATTCGATTGACTCTCAGTGGAGTCTTGGGGTAGGTGGAGGAATGATGACGGAAATGAGAACAGCACAACAAATGTTGGCAGGGTATGCCTTTTGTGTAAGAAACAGAAATTGGGGCAGGGTCTTCATTCCTGTGAATGTTACTTGTCCTTCTAACATCACTGAAGTCCTTTGTTTGGTTCAGAGACACTGCCAGATGATGACGGCCATATGATCTCACATCCCCATTATCACTTCTCTGCATTTCCTTTGATCATAAATCACAACTGCATACAGCAGTTAACATACATAGACTTTTACTGAAGTGCACTACAGGTAAGATAGATGTAACAGACAGTGCAGGTTGTCACAGAGTGGCATATATTTTCTGTCTTCCTGACCTTAGTCTAGGTTATCTGTAACAGACTGCAGCAGCAACTGATTTGTTAATAAAATTAAAATTGTTTTCGGTATGCCACAAGTTTGTGCATGTTGATGTTATATATGAAAATGTGGTATACTGGCTATGTATATTTGGGGAGTCACTATATTATAAGTAACATTGCACAAATAATGACTGAGAATCATTACTGTAAGGCTGTATATAAATATTAGGTATTCTTTTTTACATTATTGTTACAGCAATAGTAAAATTTCAAATTATTAATAGCCTGTTACTAGGTTAACAACTCAGGGGTCTTGATGGCCTTGTGATGGAGGTAACCTCACCTATTTTGACCTCCTGCATTCTATCAGTGAGCCAGTTGGCTATCCAGTGGGTGATAAGAGTGTATACCTATATTAGTAAGCTTGCCTATAATGCCTGAGTAGGGTATTTTATCATAAGCCTTGGCCAGGTCGACATAGGCTATGAGCACAGTCTTACCTTAGTGCTTTGGTGACCCTCTCAAAAAAAAAAAAAGTCCACCAGATTTAATAGGTATGACCTTCCTTTAACATAGCCAAACTGTGATGGGTCCAAAATTTACAGGTTACCCATGTCCTCATTTATCATGTCCATGATGATTCTTTCCATGGCTTTACATATGAGATTGGTATGACTTATGGCCCTGTACTTAACTGGATCAGTGGTTGAATTGCATTTGTGCAGGAGAATGGTTCTAGTCATCTTCCTTTCCTTGGGCACAAAGCCTCACTGAAGGCTTCAGTTGAAAAGTGATTCAAGTGGACCAGAGAGGTCATGTTTCACGCTATTTGTTAAATATCCTGGAATGTTATCAGGGCCCATCAATGCAGTGATTTTGGCCTTGGAAAGTACATCAATGACCTCTTCACTAGTAATAGTTGGGGGGTATTGTGTTATGTGGTATTTCCTTTGGACTATCGGGGGAGTGGAGAAATTTCAGCTAAACCTGTCAGCCATATTTAATTATGATTTCATGGTTTAATTTTATGATATACTTCAAACACTAAGATAATGTTGTATGATGTCCACTATGAAAAGGCTTGGGCCGAATAGATAAGTAATAAAGAGGATGGTATTCACTGTTTACGGATAAGTAATAAAGAGGATGGCATTCACTGTTTATGAAAACGTATTTTAGGAATGCTTCATAGTGTAGCATATGCTACAACTGCAATAGATCTTGACATGGCTCTTAGTACACAGAAGACAAGCAAGTGGTGAACAGGAAAAGCATTTAGGCACTGGATATCAATGAAATGGATGCCTGCCTTTAAGGTGAATGGTATATTATTTGAAGAAAATGTATATAAAGATATTGAGCATAATTGGAAACCTTTTTGTAGATGCACAACATGTGGAAGGAGTAAAGACATACAAATTGATAAACTGTGTATAGATTCTAAAATGTATTCTCGGACACAACAGATTATATATATTTACAAAATCTTATGCAAAACAGTTTGGCTTCACAAAGGGGGTGATATGTCATCCTAGCAACATCCAGGTAACCTCAGATACTGAAATCATATTAGATTGTATTGAAAAAGAACTGTGCAAACTGGATCCAAACAAAGTACAGGGAGGAGATGGAATTAATAATAACACTTCAGCAAGAACTTACAGTACCATTATATCTATTATTTACTAGGTCATATAAATAATGGGAGATTCCTCAAGATTGGAGACGTGCTTATTAAACCTCTCTTTAAGGGAAAGTGGAGTAGCACAAACCCAGAGTCCTATAGACTGTTAAGTCTACTTTCATGTCATTGAAAAATAATGGAGAAGATAATATTGGATAAGTTATTGTCAGAACTGGATAGGTTGGGACTTGAAACCATATATTAGCATGCATATATTGAAAATAGATCTATTACCACCTGGAACATGATATTCTATAACAATATAATTGCTATGAAAGATAAATTGTGCTGTGATGTAATTTATATAGCTTTAGCTTCAGCATTTGACAGGATCATTCACAAAACACTGATCAATAAATTAGAAGTAGGTATCAATGTATTATTGATAAGATGGATAGCTGCATAGCTTACAAGTAGGACATGGCGAGTATCATACAGCAGTTGGATAGGTGAAATTCTTGGCTACAGTCAAGGTGTCCCACAGGGCTCTATCTAGGTCCATACTTGTTTAGATTGTATCTTTCAGACCTAACTTTTTCATTTGAGGTGTTCTACAGTCTATATGCAGATGACCTGAAATTGGGTAAACTGATTACATGTGTTACAGATAGGGCATGTCTGCAAAGAAACTTGACTAAATTAATCATTTGGCACAGGAGAATAATATGCTGATAAATACATCAAAAAACTAACCACGATATTTGGGAGACATAATTTGAAAGATGAATAATATAGCACACAGTGATTGAAACTTTAGATTCATTTAAGGTCCTTGTCATATGGGTAGATACAGTTTTGAGTTTTTCTAATTATATCAAACCAATTGGCAAGTGATAGTTATAGCACTATAAGTTGTATAAAAAGATTTATAAAGTCTAGAAAATCAGATATGAAGTCATTGTTTGTTAGTTACATTAGGCCCAAACATGAGTATGGAATAACAATATGATGAAACCTTGTAAGAAAACAAGCATGACTAAACTGGAAAGAGTACAGTGGAAATATAAAAAGAGCACCCATGAATATGAAAATTTAAGTTATGAAAAACTAAAATATCTGAACTTGTACGGTGTCTTTTACAGATATCTAAGAGGAGATTTTATTCATGTATATAGGGCATTTAGAGACAACTACCTCTGGAAATGTTTGGGCTTATCAGAAAGTAGTAGAGAATCATCAGACAACCAATGTAGAAGATTCTATAGTAATGAGAAGTGTACTTATTGGTTCTCTGAGAAAGCAGCTGTCGTATGGTATAGACTACCAAATTACATTAAAGCAAGTACTAGTTTAGATATTTTAAGAACAGCCTGAACACTTATTATGGGAACAAGTGTTTTGGTATATTGGCAGGCTAGAAGGGCATTAATACCCATGCTTGAAATATTTGTATGCATGTATTATTGTATTCTGTAAAGAAGCTGTGCTCAAGTGTTAGGGGAAAAAGTAATATACAAAGATGTCTCAAGTATTTCACAATAAACTTTAGCTATCCTAAATGTACCTCACAAGATGCCATTTAGCATGTCTTTCTGTTATGCTTTTAGTTTTTCTCTTCTGATTATGTGCAGGCGTCTTGTATTTACTTGCAGTTACATGTCCACAACATGTTATGTGTAGAGAGGAATATATATCATATTCCTGATTGTTTGGAAAATGTCATATGGTTGAGATCACATCATTGACTTTCAAACCTTCTGCCCTCTGTCATAACCTCCTGCAAATTATATATATACCAACTCTGAGATCTGACTACACCAGAGAAAAGGGCAAATTCCCTAAACCCCAGTATACCACTATATCAGTTCAAATACCTTGACTTTTTAGAAAGTGGATGATGTGGTCTCAACCATAAAACATACAACTTTCCAAAAACTCAGTAATGTCATATACACTTGTAGAGAGCCCTGTTGGTGTTTACTACGTTACTTTATTTGCTGAATTGGTAGAGGGCTGTAACAAGGATTCTGTTCAACAAGGTAGACATTGCAATTGTCGAGAGTAATTTCATTATAATTCTGTCTGTTGCTAATTGTATCCAGCAATCCACAATCCCTCCTTCCCATTTTTGCACATGGGGTTAGAGTGTCACTTCAGTGGTGATAATCTTCTAGAGCCAAGGTTTATACCACCAGGTGGCTAGTCTTGCCACGGTAGTTCTACACCACACACTCACGTGCAAGCTTACACCATATGATGAATTTAGTGTCTAAACCACCTACAAAGAAAATTTCCTGTAGTAAGAGTTACAGTGATAAATATTGATTTCTATGGGGTATGACAGCAACAGAGCATTTTTAGAAATGCTTTGAGTAGCATAACCTTGTGACTTCTTTCTTCTTGGTGTAAAGCTGTATTTCTGAGCAAAAGTTTAATTATGGGCCTTTCGCATGCAAAGTCCAATTCATTCATTTTCACACAACCTTCATGTGTGGTGGTGTCAGATGTTTACTCTCAGTTGTATTATTTTACAAATTGTTTCTTTGATATTCTTAACTGTTTTTTTGCAATGTAGTCATGCTTATTATTTCTATATAAATGATGTCACCACAGATGTTCAGCTTTAGGTCACAGTTGCAGTAGCTTCCAGGGGTTATATGTTTCTAAGGATATGTTCAAATGGCCAGCTTTCAAAGTTTAACTGCAATTTCTATGTTGTGTAACTGCCAGTGCGTGGAACACAGCCACATAAAGCAGGTAGTAGGGGCACCAGAAGCTTCAGAGCTTTCTTACTTCCAGCAATGTGCACCTTACATGGAAATGATGATCAATTAGCAAACTTTCAAGGCTGGGAAAATAACTACCCGGCTGTGGGAAACTTCTTACAATTTCATACTGTGATGATTGTTCCCCTCTACTCGACACTCATTAGACCCATTATAGAGTACAATGCCCCTTTTGGAATGTACCTCACAAAACATATGCAGAGGCTGGAAAGGCCACAGAAGTACCTCACAAAGAGAATTACTGGCCTCAAACAGATGCCCTACACTGATCGTCTCAAAAAACTCCAGCTTTACTCTGTAGCATATCGCCTACTCCGAGGTGATCTCTGCCTAACATATAAGCTATGTCAAACCCAGAGCTGTTCGACATGCTACACCTAAAGAAATCCCAATCCCTCCGAGCTACAGGCTCCAGGGGCCTAAACCTTGCCACCACAATAAACAGAACTTGCTGGAGGGATATATTCCTGTCCCAGAGACTTCCCATAGTCTGGAAAAAGCTACCCATCAATGTCAAGCAAAGTTCCTCATTAACACTCTTCAAGAAAAATCTTGATGAGTGGATGGAAAATAGGAAATACACCCTGAGGATCACTTTTTTGGCTCTGCTCAACAGGGGCAGAGGAAATTAACTTTCTTGGGTTGGCGTAAGCCAGGGAACTTTATTGGCTAGGCTTACTTAGGCTCTTGGGCCGATAGCCTAGTACCTACCTATGAAGACCTGTTTTCTCCATGAATGTATTGTTTTTATGGCCAGAAATTTCTTTTATTTGGACAGTCGTGTTGTGGGGGAATTTTTTAATCTGTGAATGCTTGTGTGAACAAATTGTTAAAGTCTGAGTTCTGACTTATTTCCTACATTTTTATATGGGAAATGTGTGTTAGGGAAAGTATTTTGTGCTTTTCTGGACTAGCTAATGGCTTCTTGCCCCACAATTCTTGGCTGGCAGGTGATTTCCCAACTCTGTTAGGTTCTGCTAACCATCTTTCACCCATATAATGCTTTTCAACTATATTGCCTTTATTCATGAGAAAACCAAAGTCTCATTGTACTACAGCACTGAGCATCTTACATGGCAAACCAAAGGCTCATTCTACTAGAGCATTGACTACTTCCAGTGCTTTTATGGGTAGATTTTCCATTGATAGATGAGATTAGTGCTGCAACTAGTTGTCAATTGTTCATACAGTTCTGTCGCATTACAAGCGGCATATGCAATCTAGAGCTTGATTTATTTATTTTTTATCCACAACTCTCAGGAATATTTTCCTAGATACCACTAGGATTGTTAAGGGTAGCTAGTGAATCTGTACCAAGTGTTGAATTGTATGAAAAATACATCAGGTTCTCAACATCCCTCCTGATGTCCACTATCCTTGATTGTCAGACTCTGGACAGCATGGTTGGACCTAACCAGGGGACTTTTTTGGACAGCCTTTTCACTGTTGTGCTTATGTTCTGTTGACCTGTTGGAGTAGTCAGGTAAGTCTGTTTTATATCTGGTAAGGTTTCCTGACCAGAAGTAGGCAACCTCAATCTGGGGTAATCAGGTGACAAGGGGGAGTTATGGGAAGAGGAGTAGTCTGACTCCTGGATCCAAGCTGTTGTAAAGCATAGAGGTGTAATCCAGTTGGATTCAGTAACCTAGTGTTGAACTGGATGAAACAAGATAGCACAGATGTAGCATTATGGTAAATATATAATTTTGTTTCACCTTTTCTAGCCTTTTTCACTTTTTTTTTTACTACAGCTTCCCTTCTTGAGGCAAGAAAGTTTTGAAGGTTTTGTTGCTCTAGCTGCCTGTTTTATGCAACGTTGCTTGTGCTATTAGCAGTTAGAGCCATGAATGGTGCCCATAAGCTTTGGAAGGTAGCTGGTTGGTCATATAGTTAGTATGATATAACCTGTGTAAGCTTGGACTGCTGCAGCAGTGATCTGTCATAACGTTTATTGCAGTGTTTAGTTTTACTTACACAAATATACTTGTTTCTGTGAAAGAGCACATGTTGCTTAGTGGGGAACACACAGGTAATGAAATAAATCCAGAAATAAGTATATTCTATAGTTGAGCTGAAGCATAATGAACAAGCTGTGTTATGTTTTCCTTTACATATTTGTTATTCTTCTCATGAATTGTTTGTGAAAACACTAGAGTTATAGATTCTCTCATTATTTACAAAAAAAAAAAAAAAAAAAAAAACCTTCAGAGGTTCAACTTACTATATTATGACCAATGACCTAGTGAACAATGACGAATTAATTGAAACAACTGTCCATGATCCATGGTAGTTTGTAGTGGTGCAGAAATTCCATAGTTAAAAGCTTGTAGTCAGCAAAATGCTGACTTATAAGTGCCTGACTTTCCTAAGCAAAAGTGTTGAAAATTGGGGAAAAATCTGAAAAGATATGCTGTCTTCCACCCACAAACCTTATGTAGCATAACGTTTTGAATGCAGTCAAGGAACACTGTCTTAAGAATGTACTTGCAAGTTGTCTCCTTCCTTATTTTGACCACATATGTTTAACCAGTACTGTTGTAGTTCAGGTCAATATTTGGCATTGACAAATGTTTGTAACACTTTAAATTTCATATTCTTGTTTTTTCTTATATACATTCCATAATATGTTCATGTGTATATATATGTGGTAGTTTTGTCATATTTTATTTACTGCAGACGGGGGGCATGTGTACAGGACTGGAACAGAACACATTGGAGTGAACACCAACAATGGCCTTGAGCTCCAGGATGAGGCCTTAAACTACGTTCTCCAATTTTGATGGTTATAAGAACTGCACTTTCAGTGAGCTGTGCACTTTACTTCATTCTTCTTTTTCCCCTAACACATATAAAATGTAAGATAGTTTAATCTGTAGTTATTTGTAGCTTATGAGTATAGTTATCAAATGATTAAAAACACTTTGTTTTGCAATATTGAAAGTTTAAGCATATTTCTTTAGTGTTTATTTTTTATTTAGCATTACTTTAGTGGGAAGATCATTCTGGGTATACAGAGAAATGTTTTTCTGCTGAGGCCTGTAGAGAGAGAAACTATGTTTAGGAAATATCAAATAATACAATAAAACACAATAATAGTGCATAGAAAATACTGAAAAACAAGTTGTGAGCACCATGTTTTTCAACACATTTAACAGCAAAATATAAAAGTTTCTTGTAATATAGAAATTGAGTCACAATCCTTAAGCTTAGCAAAACAAACACTTTCTGCAGATAAATCAGATTCTTTACAAGAGAGCAACAGGAGCTTATTAGCATAGTTATCAAATGATTAAAAAATGTTCTCCAGTCTGAAGGAGGTATGGGCTTTTTTGAAATTGATTACATATAAAGATCTGCAATAATAGGACTACCTCCATATCTGCTGACCTCATCAAATCCAAACATAGTGAAAGTTTTGAAACTTGAAGAGGATAAGTCTAAGATAACTTCCTTACTAAGTTTAGCAGAAGCATATTGGTATTAAATGGGAATGGAAACTAAACCAGAAGTAGACAAAAGTCAGGCAGCAACTGAATGTGCCAAAAAACAAAACAACAACAACAACAAAAAAGAATATGAGAAGGAGAATCATTAAGAAGGCAAGAGATGAGGAAAAGGCATAAATATAGTTACAAGTACAGAAAAGTCCTGGCACAACCTCATGTCAATCAGGGCCTGATGCAGGAATGGTTAAGTAGAGGTGAACTTAAACTAAAAGATGAAAGGTTAATATTGGCAGCCCAGGATAATGGCCTGCATGTACGATTTACAAAATCCATTGAGTGTGTGGAAGAAACAGGCAAATGCAAGTTCTGTAAAACAGAACTGGAAATAGTTGCACATCTTGTTGCTGGTTGTGATACACTAATGGCAGAGGGACTGTATACTGAAAAGCATAATAATGTGGCAAGACTGTTACACTGGTGTTTGTGCAAATAATGCAATACTGAAGTAGCTGCAAAACATTGCAAATGTGCCATAAAGCATTATAGAGAATGGTAAAGTTTATATCACATGGGAGCACCCATTACCAACAGTTCAAGAAACAAAAGCAAGAAAACCAGATGTAGTAGTCCATGAAAAGAAGACAAAAGTAGTATTGATCATTGAAATTGTTACACTCAGTGATTACAATGTCTTATGTACAGAGAGACACAAAGTCATAAAATACCAGTGTTTGCAGGCAGAAATGAGGGCAGTGTGGAAGAAGAATACCCAGACAGTTCCAATAGTAGCAGGAGTAATGGGTCTCATAAAACAGAATTTACAGCCCTATTTAGATATGCTACCAATACATATAACTCCGTTATGAATTGCAGAAGGAGTCAATTCTGGGCACATTGCAAGTGCTGCAAAGAGCACTTCTGGCTAACATCAGAGACTGAAACAATACTAATTTCATGAACTTTGATCATTCTGTGAACTAGGAATGGGGTCCATTCCCATCATGGTAATAGAAACTCAAAAGACTTGAAGAAATTATTTGGGAGAGAGCAACAGAAGAGAGAGTTGTGGCACAGGTCAGTTTAATACTGTTGCTTAATTAATCCATAGCTTTTTGACAATGTGCTGAAACAGTATTTGTTTATCATCATCATCAACCCTCCCTTTTTTTCTCCATTTTCTGTATGGGGTCTGGCTGTTGTGTTAACTATCACCATCTCTCTATATTCAGTCCCATACTCCTGCCTTCTTCGACAGTCATGATTGACTGTCATAGATCTCTCGCACAATCCGTCCACCTTTTTGCTGAATGACCTTGTTTACTCTTGCCTTCTTCCTGTCTGTCCCAAATCTCCTTCACCAGATTGTCTTCTGCTTTTCTGCACATGTGCCCTAACCACTGTAATCTATTCTCTTTGATCTTTCCTGCAGTTAGAGCTACTTTGGCTTCTGCTCTTTTACCCTCATATGTTCTTCTGTCCCACAGTGTGCATCCTACCACCCATCTCAGGCACTTCATTTCCATCACCTCTAGCTTTCTCATCTGCTCTACCTTTACTGCCCAGGTTTCTGTACCACACAGTAGTACTAGTTGCACCACTGTTTTATATGGATCTACTTCACAAGCTCGAAGAACTTCGAACTGCAAATGGTTGACACCATAGGATTGAAGTTTTGAAACTTCGAAATTGTAATTAAAATTTTTTTTTTAATTCATGTTTTTGCAGGGAGGCCACACCCCCTGCTAAATAAATATGCATGATCACATGAATCTCCATTCAAAACGTTTGAAGTTTCAAAGCTTTGAGCTTATGGTCTTGACCATTTGTAGCTCAAAGTTTTGAAACTTCGAGCTTGTGAAGGGAATCCTTTTAGTACACCTTAGTTTTTAGTTTCTTGGGCATTCTTCTGTCATGCACTACACCTGACACTCTATGCCAGTTGGCTGCAGCCCGCCTAATTCTAGCTTTTCACTTCTTCATTCAGACTTCCCTTCTCCTCAACCATCCATCCTAGATACATGAAGCTGTTAACCTGTTCCACTGTTTTCCCTTCTCAGCTTCTTCTGATTTTCCCATTTGCTGCCTTTACAACTTTCTTATCTGTACTCAGTTTCATCCCATGTGCCTTCAATTTTGTATTCCATTCCCCCATCCTTTACTCAAGTTCTTCTTGGAGTCCATCTGTAATGACATTATCTGCATACACCAACTTTGTTGATCTGTCCCCTCTGACCTCTTTGCAAATGTAATCCATTACAAATATGAACAGCAGTGGGCTCAGAGCTGAACCCTGATGCACACCCACTCCCACTGGGTACCACTCTGTGGACTGATCACTGTTCATACTTGGGTCATTGTGTCCTTGTGCATAGCCTCCACTAATTCTACCATTGTTTCTGGGACTTCAGTCAACTGCAAGACTGAAAAATCAGCTTTCTTGGGACCTTTTCATATGCTTTCTACAAGTTTAAGAATGCCCAACTGGACTCCTTTCGCATATGTAGCTTCTTCTCAACTATCTGTCTTACTGCAAACATTGGGTCAGTTCTGCTGCATCCTGATCTGAATCTGAACTGCTCATCTCCCATCTTACTTTCTACTATTCTAGGCATCTGTTTATCAATCATCGTCTCCAGAAATTTCATGCAGTGTGACAGGAGTTTGATACCTCTGTACAGCCCACACTTATGGATGCCCCCTTTTTTCTTGTACACTGATATGAGTGTTTATTTTCCAGTCATCTGGGATAACCTTTCTTTCCACACTGTTATGAGTACCCTCAAGATCCATTTCTCTGGTATATAACCCAGTATCTTTATCATATCTGCAATGATCTCATTTGAGCCTGGTGCTTTCCTTGATTTCATTTTCGTTAGTGCTGTTCTTACTTCTACTAAGGTGGACTCCTCTCATCGTTGGCTGAGTCTGGGGCAGTACAGCCTCAATTGGGTTTTCTTCATTCAGAAGCTGTTGGAAGTAATCCTTCCATCTGCCTTTGATGTCCCGTGAATTGGTGAGCAGGTTGTTGCTGGCATCCATTATGAAGGGTGTCTGTCTTCTTTATCTTTCTGTCTTTGGCTTGCACCCTGCTATAGTTTCTTTGTGCCACCTACTGAGTCTTTTTCCAGAAGTCACTGATGCCCTGTTCTTTTCTTTTGCAACTCCTTTCTTATCCTCTTTGTTAGCCAGCCAGCATTCCTTCCTAGACTGCTCCTTTTCTGTCTGCCACTTTTTCCTGTCCTGCACTCCTTTTTTCTTTTGATGACTGTGACCTCCCCCCCCCCCCACACACACACTTCTGGTCCAATAATTAAGGAGCCTGAATCCTCACCAGTGACACCAGTGAGGGATATTAATTTGGAACAGAAATAGATACACCAGTGTTTCCAGATGCAGCTCTCTGCATCAAGCACAATTTCCCTTAAGAGCACACAGGGAACACAATCTGGGGGCTGGGCCCCCCTCTCTCCAGGCCCAGAATAAGACTCCTCATTGGTACAGCTGTAGAACTGAGTCCTCAGCTGACTGTTCAAGCCAAGTCCTCCACCACTCTCATTTTGAGAAACTAGTGCTATGTGTCCTTGCTCCCAGTAGCTGACACACACTCTTTGAGATTTGAAAGGCTGGCACAGATTTACTAGCTATGCCCCTCTGCCAGACTATAAGATAATTACTGCTACCAGACACTCCAAAGCCAGCTACTCTTAGGCTGTTACAAGGGTACCCAATTATAGTGAGTAAAAGTAATATTAATAAAAATGGTAATGTTGACCAAAGAGCAAAGCGTTCAGAAGTGGCCACAGTCTCACCAAATAAATATAAGTACTCCCAAAGGTTAAAAAATTCTCTAAAAGACCAGCCACAATGAAAAGCTTAAATATATGTAATAATAAATAGTAAAAGAACATGAAAATACTCAAGATATATTTACAGTAAACACCAGAGCTTCAATCGCAGGGAATATTAAAATAACACAGATAAACAGATTCACAAAGATACAGAAAAACAGTACTTAATTAATCTCACTATATTTTCCTGACTGATCTAAAGAATTACTATTCCCTGGTTACTTACTAAAGCAAGGCAAGATGAAGTAGGTAAGTGATCCTTCTATGTCAGGTTACAAAAACAGACTTCTCTGAGACTTCAGTCTCATCTGGTATTAAAACATCATTTTAGTCCTGGATTACAGACTGACATGACATACATCTGGTCATCTGACTTCTGGTTTGCATACTACCCCCCTTTACTAGAAAATGAACCAGAATCTTGCATATATGTGTTACCATACATGCCAATAGAACTTTGCTAAGATGTGCTATAGCAGCTGGACCCCATAAAACCATTTTGTACTTCCACTCTTCCAGGATAGCAATTAATTCACTGCTAAGGGCAATACAGCAGAATTCCTAGTCCTTGTCCTCCCAGACATTTTGTCTATGGCTGCAATCAGAACTGTAAAATACAATGTTCATGGCCTAAAATAAGTAATTTAATTTCAAACTGTTTTTCAAATTTAGCTGGACTGAGACTAACCTCTTCCCTCTTCTCTTCCAGTATCCTCTGTTACAATGTATTACTTTCAATAGTTACCATGCAGGTATACTTACTTTTCTGTCCAGCAGGACCCACTGTTGTTACCTTTTTTAACACAAGCAATTTTACAAATACATTCTCAACACAAGCACCTGTAGAAATCAGTTTGATATACAAATGACATATAATTCTTTACAAAACTCCAGCTAGCTATGCTGGCATATGTCACACGTCTACTGCCCTACTTCTCCTGGCATAGCTGGCAATCCCTCACATCGTTACATCTCTGCCTCATTTGAAGACTCAAGCGACCATGGAGAAACATGGCTTGTGGAAAATGAGCCTGTCTGGGAATACATTGTCTTAAGAACCCATCTGCATTGGCATTGCTGACCCCACTACAGTGCTGCACTGTTCATGTCACATGCCTGCAACCCTAGGCTCCACCTTAATAACTTGGCATTTTGCTGGCTGGTACAGTGTAGCCATAGAGCCCCCTCAGACTCCTCCTGACATCCACTGTAAATAGCACCAAGTTGTCCCTATCATGGTAACTCTTCATCATGTTAGCATGGTACAATTTGTATCCCTGTCTCTTGCTAGCAATTCTACCATGTAGTTAACATCACTGACCTTCCTTACCACTTTGAAGGGTCCCTCACAAGCTGCCTGCAGCTTATTGTGTCAGACAGGAATGAGAACCATAACCTGCTGTCCCACAACATACTCTTGGGCTTGAGCATTCCTCTCCTACCAGACCTTTTTCTGCTGTTGAGCCTCTGCTAGGCTCCTCTGGGCCAAGCCTATGAGCTCCGTAAGCCATCTGTTGAGGTTTAGGACATATGCCACAACAAACACATGGAATTCACACTCACCCTCCCACTCATCCTGAACCAAATCTAAAGGCCCCTCACCTTATGCCTATACAACATCTCAAAGGGAGAAAACCCTGTGGATTCCTGGGTACTACTCTGTATGCAAACAGCAGATAGGGCAAATATTTGTCCCACTCTCTTAAACTGGACTGCAAATGCCCATAGTATGGCCTTTAGTGTAGAGTTTAACCTTTCCACAAGACCATTAGTTTAGGGGTGATCTTTACATGCATCACCCCACAGCACTTCCACAGACAAGCCAGCAGGTCCAACATGAAATTTGCACCTATGCCAGTCAATATTTCTCTCGGAATACCTACCCTGCTGAAAATCGCTAACAAAATATTTGCCATCTTCTCTGCCTTGATGGAGGACAGAGTCACTGCCTCAGGGTATCTAGTAGCATAATCTACTACCACCAGGATATACTTCTTTCCTTTGGAATTTGGGGTATTCAGAGGCCCCACAGTACCCATAGCTAGCCTTTGAAATGGCTCCTCAATCACAGGCGAAGGCAGCAAAGGAGCTTTGACCTTGTCTCCTGCCTTTCCTACTTTTTGGCACTGCTCACAGGTCCTTCAGTACCCTGTTACATCTCTTGCAATCCCAGGCCAATAAAAGTTCTGCATAATACATCTGTTGGTATGCTTTATGCCCATATGACCTGCAAAAGGAATGTCATGGGCTATGGCTAGAAGTGCCAGATGGTAGGGTCTAAGCACTACCAACTGCTGTATTACCTCACCCTCTAGCCCTTCCTCAGGGGTCCACTCTCCATACAGTAACCCTTTGTTCCAGTATACAGACTTCTCTTTTCCTTAAGAATTGGGCGTCTCCCTAGCTACCTCCCTCAAGTCTCTTAATGTACGGTCTGAGAGCTGAGCCTGTCTCAACTCTGTTTTTGTGACCCTTCCCAGCTCACTTCCCAGAGGAAGTCTAGTATCCTTTAACAGTGGTGCCTCACTGTCAGCCTGGGTACTACCACTCATCTCTGCCCTTGCAGTCACTCTATCCAAGGGAACATCAGTACCTACCAGCAGCTGTGGCTCAGTTTCAGGCTCACTGCTACAGTGTAGCTCCCTTCCTGAAGTAGCCACCTCACCAGCCCCAGCTTCAGGTGTGGGGTCTGTCTGGGTCTCCCCCAGTCTACCAGACCCACATGCCTGTGTCCAAGCCTGCCTGTATGTAACTGCATGCACACAAGGTACTGCATTTATCAGAATCATTTCCTACCAAGACATCTGTGTGAATATAGCATCATAGGAAGTTACTAGGCTATTGGCCCTGAGGCCCTTACAAGCCTAGCCAGGAATTTATCCCAGGTTCCAAAAAGTCAGTACCCTATGCCACTGTCCAGCAGGGACATAGGTGGAATCCCAGGGGTGTATTTTCTGTTCCCCATCCAGTTATTCAGGTTGCACTTAAAAAGGTTTAATGAGGTACTGTGCTTTACATGGATTGAGAGTCTATTCCACAAAAGGGGGAGTCTCTGGAACATAAATCTGTCCCACCAAGAAGACCTATTGATGTCATAGACCAGGTTGAGGTCTCACATGTGGATTACTTGAGTGGAGCTTGACTTGCAGAGATGCAGTAGTTCCATCAAGACGGGGTCTGAGATTGCTTTGTATGCCAGAGGTCACCTCTGAGGAGTCTGTAGGAGACTGAGTAGATGGACAGGGCTTTTAGCCTATCTGTGTAGGACAGATGTTTGAGGCCCTGGATTCTCTGGGTGAGGAATCTCTGTGGTCTCCCCAGCTGCTGCATATGCTTTGTGAGGTGCATGCTGAAAGGAGCATTGTATTCAATAATCAGTCTTATAAGGGAAGAATACAGGGATGTTATGACCACCTTGTCCCTGCATGAGATACCCTTACTAATGAGGTGGGCCATGTGGAAAGCTTTCCATACAACAAAAGCAATATAGTGGTCAAAAGTCAGTTTGCTATCAACCTGGGTTCCCAAGTCCCTCACAACTGATTGCATGCTTAGTGCCTTATTATCAATGTGATTATTTGTGGGGATGTCATTCTCCCCAAAAGGGATGATGATGCATTTTTTGGCAATCAGTTTGAGGCCATGTTTCTGGCACCAGTCATTTGTTTGGGTGAGACTCTTTTGGAGGATGTCCACATCACTACGGGAATTGATGACAACATCCAGCTTGCAGTCATCTGCAAACTTGGTCAGCCATAGCCCACTAGATTTGGCCTGCACCTCTGAGAAGTATATCCTAAATAGAGGCCCCAAGACTGATCCCTGCGGTACACCGATTGTTACGGGTCTACTATTTTATGTGGCTTCCCCTATTTTGACTAGGTGGGTTCTATTAGTGAGCCAGCTTGCTACTCATCTGGTAACATATGGATTGATACCTAGTTGAAAGAGTTCATTTATTATACCTGAGTGGGGAATAGTATTGAAGCCCTTGGCCAGGTCAAGGCAGGCAGTGTACACCATCTTCCCCTCGTCTATGGTCTTGGTGACTGTCTCAAAGAGGTCGACCAAATGTAACAGGTATGACCTCCCCTTGACAAAAGCAAACTGTGTGGGATCAAGTCTCTGGAGGTTGCCAATGTCCTTGTTAATGAGGTCCATGATAATCCAATCCATGGCCTTGCAGATCAGGCTAGTTAGACTGATGGGACTATAATTTCCTGGATCAGTGGATGATCCACCTTTGTGCAAAGGGATGACAGTAGCTGTCCTCCACTCAGCTGAGATGAAGCTGGTACTCAGGCTTTGGTTGAATAGGGTGCCTAATGGTGCTGCAAATTCCTGCCTGAGTTCATGTAGGATGCAGCCTGGGATGTTATCTGGTCCCATGGAGGCTGTATTTTTTGCCTTTGAGAGGGCAGTGATGACTTGCTCCCTAGAGATAAGGGGAGGGGGCAGGTACTGGGCATGTCCTGTTTACTGATGGGGGGACAGAGGAGTGAAGTTTTCACTGAACCTGTCCGCCAGCAGGTTGGCTATATCTACAGGGTTTATGTATATGTTATGTATATGGTGTCCTTAAGCACCACTTCTGAGCCGATCTGGATGCTTCCCTTGAGATTGCAGACATATATGAAGAAAGCCTTGTGATTGTATTTAGTAGATGTGGCCAGTTTAGACTCAAAGTTTGCTTTGGAAGATTTCACTAGAGCTCTTATTTGCTTGTTCAAGCTAAGGAGAGATTGCTTCCAATTATACACCTGCTTCTTCTTGATTCTGGAGAGCATTTTTTTTTTCCTTTTATTATAGAGTTTATTTATTGTAGATGATCACCAGACAGGTTTAGTCTTCCTTGAGGAGGATGATTTCATCCTGTCTGGTATTCCTGATTCCACGCAGCTATATAAATGCTCATATAGTACTTTAGTATAAGTCTGGACATATGTACCAGTTTCTATGGAGGGAGGAGTCTGTGAAGATGTTTATACCTTCCCTCAGGAGGTTGTAATCATTGTTATCAGCTTTGAAGAAGTTTTTTTGTTTGACCCTAGCTGGGGGGGGGGGGGGGGCAGGGAAGATGCTGACTTTGAAAGTGATTGCTTTGTGTTCGAATCTTACCAGGGATGATGACACTGTAGGGATGCTGCTGGGGTTATTCATGTTGGTTAATACCAAGTCCAAGATATTTTCACCCTTTTGTGGGGGTGTCAACCAACTCAAACACACCTACTTCCTTGCTTCCTTTTCCACCCTCCCAGTCAAAGTGAACCCTGGCCAAAGGCATTTGGAATAGGGTCCCTCCTAAAGCTCTGACTGGAGTGGACTGCCCAAGCAAGTACTGCTTCTCTTTAACCACTGCAGACTTCACAATGGTTATGTCGGAGGCTGTCTCTCTCTTAGCAGTGACCTGTTTTCCATACACTAAGATAGAATATAAACTCCAGTGATCGTTTGGTACCCCTGTTGTCTCCAGATAAATTAGTACTGGCATACTGTTATTCCCACTTGCTGGCTCCCCACCTTGCTTCATAGACATCTATAGGATATATGGCCCCACTGGTTACATTTAAAATATCTAACCCTTGATCCTGGCCATGTACCTGAACTAGTGGCTTCCCCTATTACTGGCAGACTCTGTTGGGGTGGTTTAGGCTGCCCACCATGGGTTCCCTATAACCATGTGCAGTGCTGGGTATTCCCACATTGTGCAGTGATGGCCTGCTTGCTAAGTAGAGATCCCATTATCTGATGTTGTTAATCTTATTTCCATTCATCACTGATGGGTTCGGTTCCGAGCCCTCGGAACCGAGTCAGCCTATTACCAAGCTTGCGCCAGCCAAAAACTCTCAAGCTAAGCTTCTACCCACAGTGCCTTTCTCCCTGTTACCTCAGATTTTGTTTGCTGCATAGCCGTAAAGCCGTGTTGCAGCCAAGCTCTCAGCTAAGTGGAAAATTATTTGATATTTGTGTATAAACTAGTTTGTTTCTAAAATTTTGTGAACTATAGTTTATCCCTGTTGAATTACAGTAGTGTTAGATATTTTTCTCTCTATCCTTTGGTAACCTTTTCAGTATCATTGCTGGTACGGCCCTTTTCTCTTTACCCTTGTGGTATTCTTGAATACCATAGTTGGTATTCCTTCTGTGTTCTTTCTACTGGTGTGTTTTTTGAAATTGGATTTGTTTATATTTTCTGCATGTGTTTAAATCTTTCCTGTCTTAGGAATTTAGAGTTTCTTTCTTCTGAAGTTTGAATTGTTGTGATTACTTCTCAAGATGTTGGATAAAAAAGGTACATCTGGTTTCAAACACTGTACCTCATGTAATGGTAAACTACCTAATAGCGACACTCATGATGATTGTGTTTATTTCTTGGGGGTGCCCTACCTTTCAGTGCAGCCTCCCTGTGGGATTTGCCAGAGTTTCAGACAACGCACTCTAAACGAGCGCAAGAATAAACTAATCTTGAGGGGACTACTAAAATCTCCCTTTTCAGAGGGCCTTTCTGTGATGGAGGTCTCAACCTCTCCTATGAGAGTTAAGAAAAGGCCCCATTTGGTTCCCTCTTCACCCTCGGGTGACCAGGGTGAGCCTGTGAATCCAAAAATTCAGAAGTTATCTTCTGAGCATAAGCCTGCCTCCTTTGTACTGTTCTCATCTGCTATGAGCAATTCAACTATTGCTACATCTGTGCCAGCTTCATCGCTGACTCCACTGCTTCATCCGGCACTGACTATAGACCTCACCACGCCTAATATGACTTCGGCACCTGTGGCCATTTCAGCACAGTGCATGCCTTTGATTCCAATCTCTGCAGTGATGATTGAACCTCCCATTTCAGCTCTGAGTGTCCCTTCGGCACCGAGCTCTATTACAGCAACACTGGATTTGACCCCACTACTTCCTGTCTCTAAACTCGAGACATCGGTGCCAGCAGATCACATACCATGGACCCAATACTCCCCATCCATAGACCCGTTCTTAGGTCACTAGATCCACAAGGAGCCTTTCTGAACTTGATGTGGTGCATCTTGTGGATCAGCTGTTGGCAGCCAGGGGGATACCCATGCCTTCCAAGACCCATCCTCCGGCAGGACTTGGGTTGACCTCTCCACGGCTCCATCCTATTCTCCTCCTTCAACCATCCCAGTTCCAAAGCCTTCTGCTCCGATGTCCTTCTTGGAACCCCCCCCATCTTGACACCTGTAGTGGACCTCACTGAGGCTCTGAGCTCGCCCCTTTAGTCCTCGGTTCCTCCTGAACCGGTCTTTCCTCAATCTCGTGGTTGGGCAGTGGGCTGCTCGGTTCAGGGCATGGTTCCGTGTGGTCCTTTGGTTCCATTCTTGGTGTCGGTAGCCCCGTCTGCACCGATCTGGCTTGAGGCTCTATCCTTGGGAAAAGTTTCACAAAACAGGGTGTGACCCCAGTTCTGAGGTTTTCCTTCTTGGTTCTGGGCTCCCATCCCTCTTCAGGCGGACTTGCTTTCCATGTGATGGAGAGGGCTCTCACTTCCAGCAGCATTCCGCCAATGTCAGAACCCCAGTTTTCTCCCCTTGAGCTACAGCTGCTACAGACCACCTTCCCGGGACACCAGGCAAGGAAGACGCAGGAAACTTCAGTTCAGGGTACCCACTTTTCTGAGTCCTCCTCAGATATCCCCACTGAGGAGCCCCCATGGAAGAGATTGTGCAAGAGGAAGTGCATTGACTTACCTGAGGAGTCTTTAACAGAAGACATGGATTACAATGATGGTGAAGGGTCCCCAAAGTCACCCCTGATGATGTTAAAGCAGAGGGGTGACTAGAAGCCCTCCAACCCTTCCTCTGAAGAGTTCGTGTTCCTGCAGGCTTTCTGTGCCTGGCCATCTAACTTGTGGGTGACCCCACTTGCAGACGAGCTAGTCCAGCTCATTGTGCAACACACATGGAAGAACCCTGACTCTACTGAGGTGATCCCTCGGAGACCTGACAAATTTCTTTCCCCTCCCGGGGAGAACCCACACTGGTCCAAAGGGTTACCAGTTGATGCTATGGTGGTGATGGTGGCCACAAATAAGGATCTGGCTAAAGAGAGTCCTGCTGTTCATCCACTCAACAGGGAGTCCTGGGCTGTGGACAGATTGGGGAAGTGAGTATTTGCATCAGCAACCTTTGCCATTCGGTCCCTGAACTATTTGGCACATTTTACGAGGCTCCAAGGAGACTTGATCTCAGAACTCTCTGTAACACTTGCAGGACAGGTGTCTGATGAGGTACGGGACAAAGTTGCCTCGCAGCTTGCTACCCTGGAATCGATCTCCAACTCATTTATGAGACTGCTTTCACATGCAACCGAAGGGGCTGCTAGAGCTGCAGGTTCAGGCATTATGAGGCATCATACCTGGATGCGCATTTGTGACCTCATGGATCCCTTCAAGTCTTCCTTTCTGAATGCTCCCATCGAAGCATCTTCCCTTTTTGGTTCCAAAGTGAAGGACACGATAACCAGGTGCAAGCAGGATGGTAAGACCTTTCTGCCATAGGCCTTCATGAGAAGATGTAGCATAAAAATTCTCAGGGTCTTTTCCGTGCCGCACGTGGTGATGATACCCCCAGAGGCAGAGGGGGTAACAACTCGGGAAGATGCCCCTACAGATGCAGAGGGGGTCCACATAAGCAAGGCTCCAGAGACTCTTTCTCTGAACAGTCTTACCAGTGTTCCTGAAAATCTGCCCAATTGTTTGTTTCTGGAAGCAGTTGGGGGTTGTTTCTCTCTGCACCAAGCTGCCTGGCACTCTATTACCACTGATCGTTGGGTGCAGAGTATAATTATCAGAGGTTACACCATTCCGCTTATTTCTTATCTGAAGCTTCCAACAAAATTTCCCAATGTTCCTCCCAGTCAGAGGAAAGAGGCAGCTTCAGAAATAGAAAAGCTATGCCAAAAAAGAGTTGTTCAACCAGTTCCACCAGAGCAATTTGGATCCGGATTTTACTCAAGATTCTTTTTGATGCCAAAAAAGACAGGGGGACTGGAGACCCATTTTGGATTTCAGGAGCTTGAACAAGTCTGTCACCCAAACCAAATTCCAGAAGGTCACGGTTCAGTCCATCCTCCCTTTTTTGAGGGTGGGCAATTGGATGTGCTTGATAGATCTCCGAGGTGCGTATTGCCGTATCAAATGGGCAAGTGTTCCAGGAGTCTGCTTCGCTTCCGGCTAGGAGCCAATCATTACCAGTTTTGTGCCCTGCTGTTCAGTCTCTCTACAGCTCCCAGATTGTTCACAAAGTGCATGGTAGTGGTCACAGCTCACTTGAGACTGCAAGGACTCTGGATGTTTCCATATTTGGACGATTGGCTCCTCACTGCCCCACCAAGCATCTTTTGGTAACAGCCCTACAATACACACTTTTTCTGTCAGAGATTTTGGGGATAACTGTGCACTGGGAGAAGTCAAACCTGGTCCTTATTCAGCAGATAGAATTTATTGTAGCAGTCTTCAACACCCGATCCTGTCTGGTGTTGCTCACAGACTCCAGAGATTGAGGCTTAAACTCTGGGTGATACTCTATCAAAACAAAGTCTCAACGAGAGGTGTTCGTCAGGCCCTAGGATCCATGGCAGCTTCAATCCCGATAGTGCCTCTTGCCAAGCTGCACATGCAAATTCTCCAATGGCTTCTTCTTACTCAGTGGTTCCCAAATCACCACCCTCTACATTTCCAGATCCAGATAACCAACTCCTGCAAACAGGAACTTCTTTGGTGGATGAGGCCAGACACAGAACTTTGGAGTCACCCTTTCCAGCCCCCTCAGCTCAAGGCCATTGTGACCATGGATGCTTTCCTGATCAAGTGGGGGGTCATTTCAAGGGAAAGACGATCCAAGGCACATGGTCCACTTTGGAGGTCAACCTGCATATCAGCATTCTGGAACTGAGAGCAGTGCTGTTAGCATTGTAGGCATTTCATCCGGTTCTTCCATTTGGGACAATTGCAATTCAGTCAGACAGCATGTCAGTAGTCTGGTATATCAACAAGCAAGGGGGAACCAAGTCCTACCCCTTGTGTCGAGAGGCCATGAGGATTTGGCAGTGGACGATAGCTTCCAATCGCTTTCTGATAGCAATGCAAATCCTGGGGAGTTCTAATGTGATTGCGGACAAATTGAGCAGATCTATTCTCCTGCCCCACGAGTGGTCACTCAATCCCGATGTGGTGGCAGAAATTTTCAGCCACTGGGGCCAGCCAAGCTGCAACCTTTTCACATCTTCATCGAACAACAAGTGCAGCAGCTATTTTGCCCTATTCCCCCCAAAGGTGGAGTCCTTGAGGGGTGCTCTGACTCATGATTGGCCTATGGGACTTCTTTATGCTTATCCCCCCATTACTCTGATCCCAAAGTTCCTAAAGAAAGCTCATCGGTTGAAATGCAAAGTGATCCTCATAGTCCCCTTTTGGCCTTGACAATTTTGGTTCCCCTTCCTTCAGCCTCATCTGGTATGCCCGCCGTGGGTTCTGGACCCTCTTCCAGAACTGATTGCTCACCCCCAAGGGTTGAGCCACCCGAATCTGTCCAGTCTCAAGCTGACAGCTTGGTTTCTCCACTTCCATTAATTGCCAGGCAGGCTTATCTCACCTCACCTGTTCAGGATATTATCCTGGCCTCTCATAAACCATCCACCAGATGACTATCCAATACAAATGGAAAAGTTTCTCTTTCTGGTCAAAGGATAACATGCTAGATCCGTATTCGGCTCCAGTCACAGCAGTTTTGCAATACTTGTCTAAGTTTTTTGAGGAGTGTGCCGCAGCCTCAACCATATGAGTACATCTGGCTGCAATTTCGAATTACTATAATAGGTTGGATGATATGCCTCTTATCTCACTATGTTTATGTAAAACCTTTCTCAAAGGAGTTTCACACATCAGACCCCCTGTCAGACAGCCTATAGAGCCATGGAACCTCACATTAGTTCTTCAGTCTTTGACTCAACACCCCTTTGAACCTGCAGTGAAGTGTGACCTGAAAATTTTGTCTTGGAAATCCTTGTTTTTGGTAGCCATTACATCAGCCAGGTGGGTTTCCTGAGCTACAGGCATTATGCATCAAAAGACCCTATTTGGTCTTTCACAAGGACAGAGTATCACTCCGAACGAATCCATCTTTCCTCCTCAAGGTTGTTTCTGACTTTTCCATCAATCAGTCCATTGACTTACCAGTGTTCTTTCTGAATTTCTCTAATAAAGGAGAGTACTGCCTACACTCCTGGGATTTGCACAGACAACTGAGATTTTATTTAGACAGAACCAAAATTATGCATAAGTCTGACCAGCTTTTCATTTCCTTTTCTGAACCTCGAATGGGAAATTCTGTATCCAAGGTTACTTTATCAAAATGGCTAAGGGACTGTATGTACTTCTCTTACTCTTCCACAAAAGAATTTATGCCACTGGTTAAAGCCCATTCCACTAGATCTATGGCAACATCTGTAGTTTTCCACTCCAGGGCTTCTATGGATGATATTTGCGCAGCAGCCACTTGGGCTAAACCCCACACTTTCATCAATGATTACAAATTGGATGTGGTCTCCAAAGGGAGAGCTGCCCTCAGCTCAATGGCACTCAGCAACGTTCTTCCATAAGGGCCGCCTATGTGTCTCAAGGTAGCTTGGAATTCTGTCCCATCAGTGATGAATGGAAAGAAGATTAACAACATCAGATAAAGAAGTTATGTCTTACCATAACATTCCATCTGTGTTGTTCATCATCTTTCATTCATCACTTCCCACCCTCCTTCCCCCTCCAAAGGCTCCTGGGGGATACTTGAGGTCCAAGTAGTGTCTTGGGGAATTTGCGTAGAAGGGGCCTCTGCTTTCTTGTTCTATCATGGACAAATTCAATCTGAGGTAACAGGGAGGAGTGCATTGTGGGTAGAAGCTTAGCTCGAGAGTTTTTGGCTGGCATGAGCTTGATAATAGGCCGACTCTGTTCCGAGGGCTTGGAACCAAACCCATCAGTGATGAATGAAAGAAGATGAACAACACAGATGGAACGTTATGGTAAGACATAACTTCTTTTTTCCCCATTTCATCTGGTCCTGCTAACCAAATTCTCATGTCCTCGAGCACAGTGATAAGGGCTTGTTCCACCACCAAAAGGTCTCTCAGCCCTTCAGAAGTGATGACCTGACACCCACCCACCTGTGAAAATAATTGCTTAACTCAGCAATATAATCACATACACTTTCATCTGCCTTGCATATGTGCTCACAAAACTTTTTTTCTGTAAGCTTCAAGTGTTAACTTACAACATTCTAGTAAGCATTGTTTCACTTTATCATAATTTAAACAATCAGTGTCAGACATTTTAAAAACAGCAGTTGCACCTTTACCAATAAGTAAGGGGGTCAGGAACCGTACCCAGAGCCCTCGGGCAACATTATACTGTTTACATACTTTTTCAAATATATGAATAAAACTATCAAAATTATTATCCTCTGTAAGCTGTGGAAGAAATTTACTGATCTTTATTGCTTCTGGGGTTTGGTTATTCCCTTCCCCATTACCTCCATGAACAGTGAGCATCTCACTGTCATGTTGGCACTGTTTCTCATTTTCTTCAGCCTCCAAACACTGCAGTCTCCCTGCTGATTCTAACTCTATATATTTTGACTGCAACAGTCTCTCATTTTCTTCAGCCTCCAAATGCTACAGTCTCTGTGCTGATTCTAGTTCCAAATGTTTGGCCTCCATTTTAAGTCTCTTTAACTCCAGATGGGGGTTTACGTCCTCTGAGGAAAAGGTGAACTGTCCTGTTTCTGTGGGCTGCAAATTCGCATCATCAAACTGGTTTATGCTGCAGCTACAATTAAGGCTGAAATCATTTCCTCTTTAGTCAGGTTGGCATGCACCAGTCCTTTGGTTTTGCAGACCTTGGCCAACTGGGCCTTTGTCAGCTTGTCATAACCCTCTGTTCTGACATCTTTGCCTGCTTTCACTGACTAAACTAACGAAAAATAAAACTGTTGTGAAAATGTAACTCTGTATGTTTACCTTGTGGCTGCTGTGAGTACACACATCTTCAGTGACAACTGCCTACACGCTACAAAAGTTCAACTAATATCCACACCATTGCTCACCAATATGTGACATCTCCTCCTCTGGGCCAGTAATCAAGGAGCCTGAATCTTCACCACTGACACTGGTGAGAGACGTCCACTTGGAACAAAATAGATACGCAGTATTTCCAGATGCAGCTGTCTGCATCAAGTACAATTTCTCTTAAGAGAACACAGGGAACACACTCATTCTGGGGGCTGAGTTTCCCTCCCTACCCTCTCCCTAGGCCCTCAATAAGACTCCCCATTAGCACAGCTGTAGAGTTGAGTCCTCAGTACAGTGTCCAAACAAAGTCCTCCATCACTCTCTCTGCAAACCCACTGCTGTGTCCCTACTCCAAGTAGCTGACACACACACACACACACACACACACACACACACACACCTCTGGGAAAGGCAGGCACAGATTTACTAGCTATGCCCCTCTACCCAGACTATAAGGTAGTTACTGCCACCAGACACTTCAAAGCCAGCTACTCTAAGGCTGTTACAAGGGTACCCAATTATACTGATTGAAATTAATATTAATACAAATGGTAATGTTGACCAAACAGCAATGCTTTCAGGAGTGGCCGCAGTGTCACCAAATAAATATAAATACTCTTAAAGGTTAAAGCATTCTCTAAAAGAGCAGCTACAATGAAAAGTTTAAATATATTTAATAATAAAATAATAAAAAAACATGAAGATACTAAATATCTATTTACAATAAACACAAGAGTTTCAGACACAGGAAATATTAAAATAACACAGATTAATAGATTCATATAGATACATAAAAATAGTACTTAACTAATCTCACTATATTTTCCTGACTGATTTAAAGAATTACTATTAGCTGGTTACTTACTAAAGCAAGGCAAGATGAAGTAGGCAAGTGATCCTTCTATGTCAGGTTACAAAAGCACACTGCTCTGACACTTCAGTCTCATCTGGTATTAAGACATCATTTTAGTCCTGGATTACAGAATGACATCACACATATCTGGTCTACTACTCTCCTTTACTGGAAACTGAACCAGAATCTCACACATACGTGTTGCCATACACACAAATAGAGCTTTTGTAAGACGTGTTGTAGTATCTGGAAGCCATAAAACTATTTCAACACTTCTACCCTTCCAGGGTAGCAATTATGTCAAGGTTAAGGGCAGTACAGCAGAATTCCTAGTTCTTGTCTTCCAGACGTTTTGTCTGTGGCTGCAATCAGAACTGTAAGATACAATCTTTATGGCCTAAATTAAGTAATTTAATTTCAAACTATTTTTCAAAGTTAGTTGGATGGAGATTAACCTCTTCTCCTCCAGTATTCTCTGTTACAATGTATTCATTTCAATAGTTACCAAACAGTCTGACATATAGTATACTTCTTTTTCTGTCCAGTAGGACCTACTGTTGGGACATTTTTAATACAAGCAACTTTACAAATACATTTTCAACATAAGCCCCTGTACAAATCAGTTTGATATACAAATGACATATAATTCTTTACAAAACTCCAGCTAGCTATGCTGGCATATGTTACACATCCAGTGCCCTACTTCTGGCATAGCTGGTAATACTTCACATTGTCACAGTGACTTCCTGGACATCTGCATTCCACCACCATCTTTCCTTTTGTACCTTATTTCCATACTTGGCTCGACCACTTATTTGTTCTTTGGTCCTCACACATGCTGTTTTGAGGTGCTGCCATTCTTCAACTCCACCTATTTCCTCCTCATTTTGGAGTGCTAGAACACTGAGTAATTCCTTGAATTGTTGCACTTTCTCTCCAGCCAACATCTAGGTCTTCAGCCAAGTCTCTGTTGACCTTAGAACCTTCTCTAACCACTGCTTACAGCTGATTGTGGTAACCAGTGGTTTATGCTGTGGGCCATCTGTTTCACTCGGAATTATTTCACAGTCATTGATTCTATCCTAGTGGCCTTTCCTTAATTGGAGGAAGTCTACCTGAGTTGCATGTTGGTCACTCTTGTATGTCATCTTGTGACTGCTTCTCCTGCTGAACTGTGTTTAGTAACACAAAAATAATATAATTAATGGGTTATCCATGATTAATACTTCAGTAAACACAATACTCTGAACTTTCTAAGCATTAAGTAATACTTTATTTCTCTTTTTCTCGTATACCATTTTTAGTAATTGCAGTCACTGGAATCTATTTTTCTCATATACCATTGTTAGTAATTGCAGTCACCTGTTTCCAGTGTTATAAGCCTCTATAATTTTCCATGTCTATGCATGATACACATTATCATCTGGTTTCTCAAAAATGACATGTTACATTTTTACCTTCTTCCCTATCTCTACAACAACCAACATTTCTTTTACTGAAGTCAATGCTTCTTGCACTTGTCACTTTTCAGTACCAAATCTTCCATTATATGCAGTAGTTATGTTTTCCTACTCTCAATTACAATATTTTCCATAATATCCTGCTGCAGGATATTACAGATATTTTCCATAATATCCTACAGCAGTAGTTATAAAAGCTAATAGGCCTCCTTTTTAGGTTGATTGTCATATCTTTTCCATATACATTTCAGAATGCCTTGTCAAGTGAATTATTTTGAAAATACTATTACAGTGCCATGTCATATTTCAGAAGAACACCTCTTTGTCAGTCATTTTTCTGTAAGATTGATTCCTTATCCCATTCAGTCCCAGAGCAGTGTTGCATTTAATTTTGCCTGTAACTGCATATTTTTCCTGTCTGCTTATTGGTTTGCCTTTTGCTTCTGGATACATTTCTTTACATGCCATTCTTTTAGAAAGAAATTGTTAGTACTGTGATACATTGTTTCCAAAAATTTAATGAACGTTTGCCGTAATAGAGTCTTCTGTGGTAGACAACAAACCCTTGCTGTTTTCAATTCTTGTTTTGACACACACTACACTCTTTACTTTTCAAAATCCTTTTCCTAGAACCTTCAAAATATTAACATTTTTTTCTCAAAAATAGTGAAGTTTCTTTTATGCCCTTTCGAGTAAGACATTGGCTTCATAATACTGTCTCCCTTCTTAAATTGTTTTCTTTATATATCAGTTTCCTCCTCTGTTTTATTTAATATGATCCAGTAAGGTTTCATTTCCCTTCTCCAATAACTTACACACTGTAATATTTGATTATAAAACATTTTGTATACCCAATAGTTTTGTTCATGTTCTGTTTTAAAAACAATGCATTACTATTCCCATGTATTTACAAAAAGTGATAAACTGTCATGGCCTTGCCACAATCCCTCAGTGTCTTTAAATCAACAATATCAATGTAATATCTACAAATTTATTATACATTTCACATTTTTGTGTTCCTCCTCCCAAAATGAAGGAAAACTTGACGTGATCAGAAAAGACAACATTTTTCACTTTCCTTAACGCCTTCCGTATCTTCAAAAAATGTAAAATAATATATTTCATTACATAACTGTCTTCTTTTATACATCATTCTACACAGTTACACTGTCAACAGTCAGTATCACACACAGTAATCTCTATGCCCTTCATCTAGCTATCCTTTGCCATCAGTGTGTAAATCATAGTTGTTCTTCAAGGATTACTGCTACATCCTTCTGTACAGTTATCCTGTATCCATGTTTGTAAAGCAGTGTCATCTACAGCAACTTTGTCTGAGCTGGTAGTATGAAAGAGTGATGTTTCACAATCTAATCAAAAATGCTGTCAGTATTACATTTGGGAGAGATCATCTCGCATTGCTTTAAATTATGCTCAAGTGGCATTGTTTGGAAATGCGTGAAAGATCCACAATTATAGCTGGATGTAGTTTATCCCCAATATTGTGCTAAAGAGTAACCCCAGTACCTAAATGGGTAACACCATTCAGAACTTCAAAAGAAGTACTAATCTCCAATACCCTACTCTATAAATTTTTGTCGTCATAGAACAGGTGGACATCAACAGCATTACAATTTCCAGTACAATAGCAGTAATGTCATCGGCACTTAAGTCAGCAGAGCAAAACTGAATATTCAGTGTTCTGTTCAAAACTTTTTGGCAAGCACAGAGTAACTGTTACATGAAAAATTATTTTTATTTTACAGAATACTACATAACTTTCTAAAGGGTCAAATGTTTCAAATATCACTGTCTGTGTAAACTGCCCTTACATTTTGAGCAGTAAACCATAAGAACAAAACATCCCTATCCAAAATGTCTAATCTGTTGACAAGTTCCTTTTTTAGGTCATTCTCACCACAGGTTTACAGAACCTGTATGACCTCCTGACACGGTACACTAAACTGCTAGTGCTGCTGCCCTCCCACTACAGCATAAGTTCATACCGGGGACACTGCAACCTATTCTTGCATATGCATACTGGAAAATGTCTCCCTCTTTGTACGCTATAAGTCACCCATATCTTTTTCATTGATAGATAATCCCTTTTTACAGATGAAGCCATACTTATGTCAAGATAACAACAAACCATCATTTCCTCTGAGAAAGCTATAACCACCTTGAGATTCTTTTTCTTCTGACAATTGAAAATGAGCTCATTAGGCAGTTCTCTTGTGATTTCCAGAAGTATGGGTCTGGAACTTTAGCAATATCTTACACTGCAGCTAACAGAGCATTTACTTCCACAGTAGAAGCAGAGCAACTATTGCCATCAGTGCTTTCCATGCTATCATTCTTAGCTGTCATTGTCCTTCCATCATCCCTAGCAGCAAAAGTGAAGTTATGCATGACCATAGTAGGGGAAGTTCCCTGGTGCACAGTCCAAATTTTCACACTGACCTGGCATGACTAACCCAGTCAAAATAAATAAATAATGGAATACAATAGTCAGAGACTTGGGGCCACATATAAACAGTAATCTAGTCTTTGGCCATCATACGTCTACAATAGTGAGAAAATCATTCTATGTTGTGCAACTTGTAAACAAAGGTATAGCATCTAGGTCCAGGGGAAGTCATTGTTCCACTGTATTCATCATTCATCAGAGCTATCATTGAGTACAATGCCAGATTTGGTATGTACCTAACCAGGCTTTTCCAACAGTTGGAATGTCCACAGAGTTTTTTTTACTAACAGAATATGGGGTGTGAGTAACATATCTTATCGGGACTGCCTCAAGGCCCTATCCCTGCATTCTGTCTCCTACAGGCTGTTGAGGGGAGATCTATGCCCAGCATAGAAAGCATTGTCAGACCCCACTCTGATAGACCTCCTGCATATCCGTAAAACAAGCAGCACCATAATTACCCATTCTAAAGACGTAAACCTTGCCTGTGATATAAATAGGACCTGCTGAAGAGACAGGTATGTATACGAAAGACTACCCCTTCATTGGAATAGGCTTCCCAACCGTGTGAAGCAGACTTGCTTCCTTATGCAATTCAAATGTAACTTAGACAATTGGATGGGGAACAGGAAATTCATCCCTGGTTTGGCACCTATATCTTTAATTGTAAATGGTGCATCACCCAGGCCCCTGCTTGCAAATGGTTCACCCCAAAGCCCCTGCTTACACTTATCAAGGGTACAAGAACTTGTCAGAGATTTAGGATGCATGGCTAGGCTGAAAAAGTCCCTTGTGGTTACTAGCCTAATAAACACATATGAACCTATGAACAATAATGACATTGAAGTGTGTGTGACAGGACATTACAGCAAAGGTTTTGTTGCTGTCTTAACTTTGCCAGCATTGCAAATCATTTTGTGTGGTTTGTGGTGAATGGACTGAAATGGTATGATGTCCTGTTATTGCATGCACTTTTTTCCTTTCCTGTTTTGAGAAATGGAATTGGTAAGTTATGCATGAGTGTGAACAGTTGATAACTTGAATATCTGTGGCAAATCATGAATAGTACACAGCAGTTGTTCAAGTTCAGTAGTTTAAATGTAACATATGGGGATATGGGAGAGTGTGATATAGCATGGAAGTTGCAACAAAATAACACACTAACAGTGACATCTTGAAGGTGTATTGTAATGGTATGAGAATACAGGAAAGGTTGGTAAATGATTTATAATGAAGATTAAAACTCCAACTGCTGCCAAGCATATTGACTTTGGAGTTTAACATATTTCATGGTTTTAATTGTATTTTCTATATTGTGTTTAGATATGTGCAGTTAAATGCCCAAGGCAATGAGAAATATCATAAATGTGAGGAAGACATACCTGCATTTCTGAGAAATCACCCCCAGGACTTTGTGATGAATGTAATGTAGAAGTAGTTCAGTACACTTGGCAGTACGCATATAACATCTGTAAATGATCAAAGTGGAATGTTCGAAGTGCAAAGTGAGTTTAAGACTAGTAAAACATTTAAAGTGGCTTTAGGCAGTAAATTGTCAGCCTGCACTTGTGCAGACTGGAAAGCATTTCTATTGCTGTCTAAGCATATGTGTTGCATTTATGGATGGGGTTGGAATAGCCTTCATGTACCATATTCCTAAAACCCAGTGTTTATCTTAAACAAACTATTTTTCTCATGCAGTGATCAGTGGGAGACATCTGAAGACACAACTGTACAACAAGAACATATGGGTGTACTGAAAAAAGATCAATCAGGACTTGTCCTGCTACCATGAAGAAGCAAGAGAACCATGTTAGTCAGACAATGCACACAGTACTTGAAGAGAATAACCAATTCTGTTTATTTAGTGAGAAGTGAAAGTTGTCTAAAATACTTTTCTGATAAGCTCAGACAAATAGAAGATTAGAGGAAATGGCAGTTGATCATGGGTTACCACTGAGATGCCTGGTAAAAAGCAAGCACATACTGAAATATAACCCCTTCTGCAGCGAAAATTTGGAAAGTGAAAGTGTGGGAGCACAGAGAGTTGAAATAAAAGCAGACGTGCAGAAGCTTGATATGTGGCAAAGTATCACAGTACCATCAGGACAGTTAAACACAGTCAGAGATTATGCTGATACATGGTCAGTAATTTATAGTGTCAAAGTGACAGCACCAGAAGAACACTTAAACACAGAGGTGATGCCAATACATGTTCAGTAAGTCTTGGTATCAGACTGACAGCTCCAGAAGAACAATTAAACATGATCACAGATTATGTAGATACATGGTCAGTAATTAATGGTATCAGACTGACAGCTCCAGAAGAACAGTAAAATAGAGAGAAAGATGATGCAGATACATGGTCAGTAATTCATGGTATCAGACTGAAATACAGAGTTAGAAACTGACATATGCAATTGTGAATGGCTGAATGATATTATTATTATTATTATGTATGTCTGTATTTAATTTAAAAAATATATCCATATTATGGTGATTTGGTAGACACTGTTATTCTTGCTCATAAGTCCGTTAATAGAATTGTCTGTGAAAAGGTTATACAAATTCATATTGTTGGAGCACACTGGGTTTTGTCAAACTGATGTGGAGCATGTGCTACAGTCTTTGTCTCTCATTATTTGTTGGCACAGATCTAGTGCTTGACATTCATTTTATTTGTTTTCAGAAAAAGATAGGACCAAATCACTTTGGTGTTTTTGCTGTAGCCAATGCTGTCACCCTTGCAAGTAGATTAAGTTGTCAAAAATACACTTCATTCAAAAGAAAATGAGATAGCATCTAATTACACGCATTGATGAGGAAGAGATGAAGATGTTACCTCATACTATACTGAAAAAAAAAGTCCAAGAAAGTTCAGTTGACACTATATTGCTTTTGCAACACATATAAACCAGAAGATAGTATGACTGAATGCTATGACTGTATAACATGGCTACATTTCACATGTGCTGGCATTAAAAAGGATGACAGGTATGAGAAAACCAAAAAGAGGTTAATTTGCACAGAATGCATCAAGAAGAACTATCAAGTACTTTAAACTAGTAAAAAAAGAAAGTTCATATTGTTCATCTGTGATAATTTTCTAATTTTACATAACATTTCATGGCTATCAGCATTGTGGATGTCCTTCCATATCATTCTTGCTGTATTCTTTACCAAAGGGAATCCCTGCCAAGGGTAGCCTGTCTGGCCAGTATACCAAAGCCTAATGATTTTATAGACATTGTACATCACATGTATGCTCTCCGTCCAAGGCATAGGGCAAGGTGACGTACAGGCGTACAATCTTAGAACTTCTTTGCTGCCAGTCTGAACATAATCATTGATCATCAGCCTGAATGCTCTTCCTTCTGTGCTGGTTACCAAGCTGTGTTTCAGAGAAGTGCCCTGTTGGGGTTTCTTCTTATCTTTTTCTCCTTTTTCATTTTGTGAGTTTACATGTCATCCAGAAAGGGAAAATGTCAGTGTGGGAGGCAGATTCCCCATAAGGATCATCAAGAGCAGTGTCTGTTCTGTTTGGGTGCTCCTCATGATAATTCACAATGTTCTATCTGCCAAGTGTGTGTCCCTAAGACCCTAAGTAGTCATTTCTCCTCCTTGTCCATTTACCCAGAGAGCAAACGTTTTAAGTTGTTGGCACTGGGTGCTCTGGCAGAATCTTCCTGTCCTGAAGGTCAGCTGCCTGCCAAGAAAATGCCAAGAAACTCAGATCTAATTCAGCTGCTGTCCCACCTCCCCAGATATCTTTCTTAAGGCTGATAAAAGCCCAAAGGAACTCCTAGTTGTTGTGTCAGATTCCTCGGCTAAAACCTTATCAGAGGCCGGCATTGATCTGACTTCATCCTTGTTCTCAGGGGCTCTGCAAACATCTGCTCCAGACGTTGAGGGGGAACCTTGGCTGGTTATTTCAGAGAGATTGAGGGGATACCATAGGCACTTGTTTGGGAAGAGATTCCTACTACCTTGGTTAAGTGTAGACAAGGGTCTGAACTTCCTACGGTGTTTAGCGCAGATGTCCCTCAAAAGTAAAAAAAAAACAGGCATGTTTCTCCTGCTGCTAAAGATCCTCAGCTTGAATGGCAGGATTTTACCCAGGGGTTATTTAATGCATTGATAGTCTTAAAGCCTCCCCAATAGATTTCTGTGCCTGCTCCCCCTTGGTCATTTGCCCCAATTAAGCAGAACTCCTCTGAAGAGGATTTGGATTCTGGGGAAGAGTTTTTGGAATATTCCTTTCAGATCCCTTCTCCCTTGGATTATGGCTCTGAGGAGGAGGATTCCATTAGTCTGGATTCTTTCTTGAAAGAACTTTTCTTTGGGGATACTATTTTTCATATGATGGAATATTTTAAATGGGACTGTTCTCAGGATTCTGACATTCAAAAGAGGTATTATGAGCTCCTCCAGATGGAGTCCCCTAAGTCTTCTGCTCTACCTCCAGTCTTGGCTGCCTTCTAAATACTTTTTCAGCAGCCTTTGTGGCCCTGGATTCTCAACTTCCATCTCCAAAGAAAGCTGATCCTGTTAATTTACAAATGTCCTACTGCTGATCCTTCTGTAGTGGCTGTCTCTTCTGAGAGACCCTCTATAAACTTTTGCCTTAAACTATTTTTTTCAGACAAGGACAGTAGAGCTATGGAACAGTTAGGCAAAAAGGTGCATGCTGCTGCCACTTCAGGCTGTTAATTACCAGACCCATATGACTAGGTATGTTCTAGCCTTCCTTTCTCAGGCCTCCCAGGCTATCTCAGACCTCCCTTATTCTGAAAGGAAGGCCTTGGCCCTCTCTTTACTGAGCTCAACTTCTAAGGTTGCTCACCACTCTATTAAATGTAGTTATGTTGTAGTTGTTGCCTCCTCTAGGGCTACTACTTTTTTTTTCCGAACTTCTTTATTAAATTTACACATATGACAAAAGCAATCTTATATTTATATAAATGAAATACATACAAAATGGTATCACTTTAGTTGCAGTATAAATCACAGACACCATTGAAACAACTGTAGTTGTAGACATTATACATCGCTTATAAACCATCCAGTCATTGTCAGTTAAGCATTATATAGCTCATTCAAATCCTGCCTCTTAAACCTCATTCCTGCTCTGCATAAATTGTTCCCACACTTCCCATTTTTTTCCTATGTAGTTTGCACCTTCCCTTTTCTAAAGATCCCAGTTCCAGTTGTTTTATCTATGTTACTATATTCACTACTTCTAGTAAAGCTGGTCTAGACTTTGATTTCCATGTTCTAGTAATTGCTTTTTTGGCAGCCATCATAGTTAGACTCAGCAAGGCTTTACTATGTCTAGGCAATTCTGATTCCGTAGCATAACTCAAAAAAATCATCTCTCCAGTCAGTCCAATCTGCTCACTCAGCATCTCTGACAGAGTGGTCTGCAGGGAATCCCAAAAGTCTGCCAGCTCATCACACTTCCAAAACATATGTTCCCAGCTACCTCTTTCTTACCCATCACACCTCCAACATTTGCTGTCCACCTGAGGAAAAATTCTTTGGAATCGGGGTATAAAAATACCTATGTAAACACTTCCAGGCAAAGATCCTAAATCTTCTAGACTTTGTTTAGGGCTACTACTTTTGGTTGTGTTTTGAGACGTTACTCTTGGCTTCATCTCTAGCCTCTTCCTGATGATATTAAGGCTAAATTGTAGGATGCTCTTTTTGACAATAAGAACCTGTTTGGTTCTGCTGCTGCTCCTGCTAAGTCTACTCACACTTGATATTGCGGTCTACCCAACACCCTAGTTCATAGTTGAGAAAATCCCATCTGCATGAAAGCTTGTAAGTTCCCATAAACCTTTATAAAACAAGAGAGATCCCTGATTGCATAGGCAAGAGGGGAGTCACTTCAATGATCATGGGGATTGTCTTGAAATTTTCAGAAGTACCCTTGATATAATTATACAATGTGAAATACTATGCTGCAACACTCCTGTCTAGGGTGAAGAAAAGGCATCCGTCTTCCAGGCCTTTAGCAAGGGATCCAGGAACAGAATTGTGCTAACTGATTGTTCAGAGAGGAGGCAAATCGGCCTAATTGTGGAACTCACAAAGATGGATCATGTCTTGCAAGACCCCTAATCTCTAGTTTGCATTCATCTCTGTCTCCTTTGCTGAAGCTCATTTTTGTCTGACACACAGTTTTGCACCAGCTCAAATTTAGGATGCCTGTAGAGTGATATAGTGCTGTCAGGCTACATCCCGAGGTAATATGGCTAGCCTGTGAGAAACTCCAATGTGGTTATCCCTTGAGTGTAGATCTTCATGATGAGTCTTGTACTGCCTATAAATACTTGAACAGGTCATGGGCAACCAAGTTGATTCTCATTATTCTCCATGAAAGATTGTCCTTGTTAAACATGATGTATTTATACATTTACCATAACACGCACCATAACACCTTTTAACAAAGATATCCTCTTAGCAGATGCCTGAACAATACCAGAATGGCATCCCATGATAGGACCCTCAAATCAGTCTGATGAGCTGGTTCGTATAGACATAGTACAGTTTTAAAACAAAAAATAATTTATATGTCAAGGAGATGCCACTGGTTTTCTTGATGGCACTGTAAGTATGTATGTAAAACCCTTATTGTAACTTGTTAAATGTTGCCATTATTAGAAAGGGGGAAAACATAAAGGTAGACAATCACAAACAGCTGATAAAAATAGCTTCAAAGAATAATGTGACAGGACATTGGTCAGTAACATAAATAAATGATCAAGAAACAGAGACAGGCAGGCTCCAATAGTACCTTGGTTCTTTGACTTATCTAAAATTGCAAAGTAATTTCACATACACAAATATAATTCTGTACTACAATCTTTTATTGCTTACTTAGGTACCTGTTGCATGTCCACCGACAAGAAAATAAACTATCATCCAGGCACTACAAGAATTTATATTTTGGATTTTACTCACCCAGTCTTGTGTGACTACTTCCATACTGTGGATGAAGCCTGTGGTGAATGACCTATGACAAATAGAAAAACCATTGGAGAAACTAAAATTATGGACATAAAATCAAAAGGCATCTGTGGTGCCTGTTTTCAGCTATCCTCAAACAGTGTTTTTTGGATCTAATGTTGTATCTGACTTTGCCCACTGAGTTTTTGGGTATGTAGCTCATGCACCTCCCCTAACCTATATTCTTCTCACAAGACCTATCTACCTCTGATTGAGTTTTCCCGTAACCCCAATATTCTCAAATAAAAAGCACCAGTGAAAACAATCAGGAAAAAAATGTAGTCAGTTGATAAGAAAGCTGAAGCTCTGAGAAAGAAATAAGACAAGGTGTCTCCACCTCCATGTCATACCAGGAAAAACTAGGTATTACCTTCTACCACAGACCAGGGGTAAAGCAGGCAGTGTAGGTTGACCACGGGTAAAACCAGACAACAAAGATGCATTGTTATGATAAGTACATAACTTGTGTATCTTTTGTTGTAACTTTCATACATTCTAAATCCTTTGAGACAGAGTTCCCATCTAGCATAATTTAACGGTGGTCTCATGTAAAATATTCTTGCAGTACCACAGAACCAAAGGCTCGCCTTTTCCTGCTCAGGTTTTCAAGTTTGTAATGCATTAGAAAAGTATGGACATTAGTCAAAGTAGTTCTGGGTACATACAAACCCTGTGGTTTAATAACCTAAGAAACACAATCAATGAGCCATCATGCTCATGTATCCATTGACACATGTTGGCCCCAATTCACTTTGAAAAAGTAAATACACAACTGCTCTGATTACCTAAGCTTTTCCTTCTATGGAGGTAAAATCTCAACTGTCTGTGCACATGCAGCAAATATAGAACTTTTCCACGGTACACTGATATCATTTATAAAGTTAACTGCCAGAGTTAGGAACAGATATGTATGTAAACACATATACACCCTCACCCACATCCACACACACACACAGATATGCACACACATATATACACCTATATCTATATAGGTGTGCATGTGTGTGTGTATGTATGTATATATATATATATATATATATATATATATATATATCAGACACACACACACACACATCTATGCATATATATATATATATATATATATATATATATATATATATATATATATATATGTATAAATGTGTGTGTGTGTGTGTATATATATATATATATATATATATATATATATATATAGGGGCTGCATCCCCCAACCCCCCTAAATAAATATAACAAACTCCAAGATCACACTACAGTGGGGAAAGGGTAAAGTTCACCATGGTGGCCGAGTAATTGTTTACCCTGGGTGAATTGCTGTTGTTCTGTATGTTCGATGAACTGAAGATTCAAAAAAGTGGTGCAGATGAACTCAGATTCGATAATGTGGCACATCGATAATTTGAAGTAACAAAGAATATAATCGAGAACACACCGATTTTTATACTACCATGACTGTGCAACAAAACACTCTGATTTTCATATGTCTTGCATGAAAATGCATACTGCAAAGTTTAGCCTTACAGAGAGTTTGTTTGTTTTCTTTCTGAATTCCTGCTTACTCTGTTCTATGTCCTGTAACAGTACCAAAAATGTACACAGATAACATGGTACTTCTTAACAAACCATTACTTGTGTACTTCAACAAAAATGTATAACAGCTACATTAATACTTTGCTATCCAAGGTACTATGAATTAAACTTAATCACTGTATGAAATAATTTAATTTACTCTCATTAGTTAGCTATTTCTTTATTTTTTTGTTTACATATTGATTTCCATTCGAAATCCATGTGGAAACATCAGAATAAACAAGAAAATATCTGTAGTCATTGTAAAAAACTAGAGAAGACATTAGTAATGTAAGTACGTATTAGAAAGTTTTCCACAAGTAGAAGTGTGAATTCAATCTCTACTACAAATCAGCTACTTGCAGCTGCCTACACCAGGGTGTGGCAATGTGTAATAAAGGCACTAGCAATCATTGCACTTGAGTCCATCGTAATGTTTCCTGTACCAGGATCATATCGATAGGCTATTCAGGTACCAGTTCAAACCTTAAGCCAAGTCAAAGGAAATAAATAAAATAAAATTATCAGTCAGACTTATCATATTCATTGAAAAGGTAAAACAGGCTATTGACAGGGTTCATGTTGTCCACACAGGGCTAGCTGCATGACCGAAGGAAAGCATTTGACACCAACCACCATGCACTCATCCTTAGTAAGCTTTAGGAAATAATACTGAATGCCTCTGTAGTGAAACAGACAGCAAAATAGCTGAAAAACAGAAACCACTCATTGCGAGAACTTTCAGCATTACCACAGAGTGTCATAGCATCCAGTTATATTCCACACGGCTTAGTGCAAGGACTTAATTTTATCTGCAGTTACTTGCTTTATGTCTTGCCCATGTTGGCAGATGTATGGCCAAGTAAGTTTGCACATGCCTCTGAACTTGCAATCAGTTACATTGTCCTTCAGATGCGAAGGACCTTCACCAATATGGCCAAACACACACAAGACATTAACTGTACTACTGAAAGCAGTAGGAACTGACCATGCAGTTGAGCTGTCGCCAGGTATATCCTGATACCAAAACTATGTCTACTACACTGTGGTGATTACTGAATGCAATCTAACAGAAAGTAAATCCTATGTATAGTGATAAAAAGGGGAGATGATTTCCCCATGAATAGGAGAACTATCTGCAGTGTACCGGCACCATAGTGGTATGCTTAGCATTGATCATATGTCTGTCTTTTTGATTCCCCTGTTTAAACTACTTACGTACGTTAGAATAATAGCAGCTATTGAATTTATGGTAATGAGAGATGGAAGGAAAAGCTAGTTTATACACAGGGTATGACTCATACTAGTGTAATATACATTGTCCAATACACTGTCTGGAGCAGAATGCAGTCCTGCATCACAAAGCTGGGGAGGGTTTTTTTCGCTCACAAACAGAAATTTCCATAAAAAATCACTTTGAAGCTGGCTACCTGTGAAGCTGACTGTATTCTGTCTTCATTACCCTGTCCTCCCTAGCTTCTGTGTTCATCTTTCATTCTAACAAAATACATTTTTGATTAGTCCTGTATCATGCAACATGAGAATGACTACCCTTGCAAACAAATTTCACTGACAAAACAAGTAACCATAAGTTTGATCTGGCTGCATACTTTTCCCCATTTCTCACCCACTTTGCTTTGATCTTTCTACATCTGATCTCTCCAAAAAGGTATGTTAGCTATTACACAGCCATCAACATACAGTACAGAGGGTAGTGTACCCTTTCATTCTATCCCTTTGATATCTTATTTGGAAATGCTGTTACAATTTATGTTTTTTTTTTGTTTTGTTTTTTTAACAAAGGTATAAGTGAGTGCATTGCTGAGTAAATCATGTTGCCATCCATTAGCTTTATGTTATACACTTAACAGACTTTTCATACATGATAATCCTGAGACAACAGATGGTTGATAAAACAGTGCTGTTTGATGTGTTTTTTACGCAAAGTAGATTAATGCTTACAGATTCTACTTACTTATGGGACATCACAATACATTAGCTTAGCTTGCCCTGAATTATTCTCCTAAGACTTTGAGTGGTATAATGGTCATCAATACAAACGCATTCATATACAAGCACCTTTCCTCATCTATGTCCAAATAGCACCACAACAGTTAAGTACAGCTGGGTAAGTTAAATTTAACATAACTTTACATGTTGGAATGATCGCTACTGCTGTGGCCTTAGAGATATGGGTTATATCCTGCCCAGGGAATCATACCAGGCCATCTTACACTGCTTCTGGGCACCCTTCACTTGCTCAAAATGTCAGCCAATATCAGCTGAGATGAGCCAAATACACATTTGGAAGTGAAGACGTTCTCATCTTTACTCCCAGCAGACAGACAGGGATAGAGAAAAATTCAGGCTGAGAATGGACAATGGCCAGAACAACAACACATAAATGTATACACACTGGCATAACTGATGCCACTAAAAACAAGGGGCATAGAGGGTAGCTGACTGCTACTGCAGCATTCATAACTCAGACGTACTCTTTTGGGAAGTTTGCTTATGCCACTGTAGTATGTTCATTACAGTGATGAGTACTGCATGACCCTTAGCTATATGGATCAACTATCCAAGCATAATACATTAGCATCATGTAAGGAGCAGAGTCCCGAAGCACCACACAGAATGCTACTACAAAGGTCTTATCTATACTGAGCTGAAGAAATGAAGTTTAAAGTGATTCCCAAGAGCATGTACAGAGGACTGTGTTGCTGCTTAGAGAATACTTCTTCAATCCAACCCTTTCCAAAATCACACAACTGAAGCCTAACCCCTAGCCCAGTAAGTTTTTCCCCTGCCTGCAAGTGGTTTGCTATGGTAAGTATAACAGGTAATTGCCTTAAAGGAAAACTCCACCCTGCAACTAAAAATATGTATTTTTCAGTCTTTGTTTCCAGACCTATTTTACCACCTCAGAATCACTCTAAGTGCTTTATTTGTAATTTTAGCCTGTTTACCACAACCTGGCTACTAAAGGGGCTTGATCTATCAACGTGATCTTCTTCTGCTTCAACTGTTTCTCTTTCCCATAAAGCATTTCAAGTCTTCTTTCTATGACTCATGCCAGACATGAGGAAGTTACTGTGAATTCTCATGCCATTGACATATAATGGAAAATGTGTCACTCACTGTCATTTTGTATTTCCTTCTGTAAAAGGGCTGTTTCTTTTCTGTTGCTAATCACCCTAATTTATGTTTTGCTCAGCGCTTTTTTTACACCATACTTTGAAGTTATCTAGCTGCAGTCAGAGAAGTAGCTAAATTAGAGGCTTTTGTTCTAGGTACGGTTGCCACCCGTCCCGTTGTCAGCGGGACACTCACGGTTTGAGTGCTCTCATCCCGCTTCGCGTGGGACTTTAAAAGTCCTGTTTTTACTTCGGTTTTTCGGCAATCACGTCACCACCGGACCTGCAGTTAGAGGGATTCTCTGCTAGGTCCGGGCACAGTAATTGGCTGCAGCTATTTGTAGGGGGCGGGAACTTCTTGTGAAGAGCCCCATAAAGGTCGCAGCTGTAGAGCACTAAGCTCTATAGCAGCCCGGACAAAAGATCTGAATTTTTCGCCAGCATTGAACTTGAAGCCAGCATTGAAGCCAGCATTGAAGCCAAGCCAGCAAGGGAGCCAGCCCAGCCAGCCAGCAAGGGAGCCAGCCCAGCCAGCCAGCAAGGGAGCCAGCCCAGCCAGCCAGCCAGCAAGGGAGTCAGCCCAGCCAGCCAGCCAGCAAGGGAGTCAGCCCAGCCAGCCAGCCAGCAAGGGAGTCAGCCCAGCCAGCCAGCCAGCAAGGGAGCCAGCCCACCCAGCCAGCAAGGGAGCCAGCCCAGCCAGCCAGCAAGGGAGCCAGCCCAGCCAGCCAGCAAGGGAGCCAGCCAGCCCAGCCAGCCAGCCCAGCCAGCAAGGGAGCCAGCCAGCCCAGCAATAACTGAGTGGTAAGTAGATAATTGCATTTTGTGGCTTTAATTATTTAAAATGGGAATAGTGTGCTTTATTTAAGTTTTTAATGTTTAGAGGTAGATGGGGATGTAGTATGTAGTATTTAAATCTGTGCAGTGGTTATTTTGAGACTTTTGTACTAGTTTAAAATGGGAATATATTGTGGTTTAATTTTTTTAATGTTTAAAGGCAGATGGTGGGTGCAGTACGCAATATTTAAATCTGTAGTAGTTAGTTTAATATTTTTGTGTAGTAGTGTTTAAAGAGATAAAACCTGAAGGTATATGTAATTGTTATTATGCTTGGGGGTATGATTTGGAAGCATTACTTTTAAAAGGCTGAACTGTGTATAGAAGTTGTTTGTTTCTGTTGGGGGACAGTGAAATATAAACTTAGTGTGATGCATTTCTATTGTCGTAGCTTTTTCTGGGTATTGTCTGTATGCATATAGGAATTGTTTGAGCATAGTTTGTATTTTTGTATGGAAATATGCACTATAATGCTGTTTTCAGGAAGTTACGATATACTGTTTAGGTAACTGTTCCTGTTCCTGCAAGTCCATGTCTGTGGTACAAGTCTACCTTTTGAGGGGGAATGTTAACAGTTAATGTAATTCATTTATTATTCTAGTAGGTACACGTTGCCAATTTGCCAAAGCTGTTTCAAGATTGTTTTCATTTATACTTGTAAATGTGTGCATTTAATTTATTATGCATTTTTAATAAGGTTAAAATGTACTGTTTTGCTTGTAATGTGAATATGGGTGTGTTACTTTTACTTGGGCCTGTTTATTGCATTGCTGTGCTGGATTAATTGCTATGTTTTGAGGTAAAAGGAGCCCATGGAGTCTGCTGTACATTGTAGTTTGTTACTTCTCTTGCAAGAAGTATTTTTAAAAGTTAAAATGTTTGGACTTTTTCCCATTTATTTTTATTTTTTGTGGATGGATGCTCTGAAGTTAATGCAATGTATTTCAGATTGTGCTAAACCATGTTACAGGGTAGTTTCGTCTAAGTAGCAAAGTTTTTATTTTGTGTTTTAGTGATGTCTTCAACATACTTATTTACTGTTTTCATTATAATCAGATTATGACCAGTGCTGCTGTTGGGCATGTTTATTAATAGATCATTGCTGTGTAAATTAGTGCCATACCTTTCTTAACTGCTGTGGTCCAAAGCTAAATTAGGTCTATGGTATCCACTGTGCATTGTGATTCATTTTACTGTTTTTGGTTCAGTGAATATGGTTAACTTTTTGTCTTGTGGGGTGTGGTGGGCATGTTCAGTGGTAAAAATAATGCATTTCATTTTCTACAAGCTGTGTTAATGTTAGTCTTCAATGGCCAAAATGCCCCTACATTACCTCATTTACTATTTGACCTTAAACTGTTTGTAAACTCTTTTTGCTCCATTCCTCTATTTCGCATGCCAATGTTTTTTGAGCCAGTTCTTTCACATGCCAATGTTTTTCGAGCCAGTTCTTTCGCATGCTAATGTTTTTCAAGCCAGCTCTTTCATGTGCCAATGTTTTTCAAGACAGTTGCCAATGTTTTGAGCCAGTTGCCAATGTTTTTCGAGCCAGTTCTTTCACATGCCAATGTTTTTCAAGCCAGCTCTTTCATGTGCCAATGTTTTTCAAGACAGTTAATGTTTTCGAGCCAGTTCTTTTGCATGCCAATGTTTTTCGAGCCAGTTCTTTCACATGCCAATGTTTTTTGAGCCAGTTCTTTCACATGCCAATGTTTTTCGAGCCAGCTCTTTCACATGCCAATGTTTTCAAGCCAGCTCTTTCATGTGCCAATGTTTTTCAAGACAGTTCGTGCCAAGGTTTTTCGAGCCAGTTCTTTCGCATGCCAATGTTTTTCGAGCCAGTTCTTTCACATGCCAATGTTTTTGAGCCAGTTCTTTCACATGCCAATGTTTTTTGAGCCAGTTCTTTCACATGCCAATGTTTTTCGAGCCAGTTCTTTCACATGCCAATGTTTTTCAAGCCAGCTCTTTCTTGTGCCAATGTTTTTCAAGACAGTTCGTGTGCCAATGTTTTTCGAGCCAGTTCTTTCGCATGCCAATGTTTTTCGAGCCAGTTCTTTCGCATGCCAATGTTTTTTGAGCCAGTTCTTTCGCATGCCAATGTTTTTCGAGCCAGCTCTTTCACATGCCAATGTTTTTCAAGCCAGCTCTCATGTGCCAATGTTTTTCAAGACAGTTCGTGTGCCAATGTTTTTCGAGCCAGTTCTTTCGCATGCCAATGTTTTTCGAGCCAGTTCTTTCACATGCCAATGTTTTTCAAGCCAGCTCTTTCATGTGCCAATGTTTTTCAAGACAGTTCGTGTGCCAATGTTTTTCGAGCCAGTTCTTTCGCATGCCAATGTTTTTCGAGCCAGTTTCACATGCCAATGTTTTTCGAGCCAGTTCTTTCGCATGCCAATGTTTTTCGAGCCAGTTTTTTGTGCCAATTAAGCCAGTTCATTTGTGCTGTGCAGCAATATGTTACTGAACCCTACTAACAGTGTTGGTCAATATGTTGCATATCAGGTAAGTACAGATTCAAGCATGAAGAGAGCAGCAGCTTCATCACAGTCAACCAGCAGAAAGAGAATGTGCAAGTGGCAGGACGTTTGGAAAACAGAATTTGACTGGATCGAGAGATGCACTGATGTCAAAGCATTCTGCAGGTACTGCAAGAGAGAATTTCTAGTGACCCACGGTGGAAGAAATGAGGCAACTGAACAACATAAGACTGCCATTCTTCAAGCTAAATCCACTCACCTGATGACAAAGTGGGCAAGGAATGCAAACCTTGAGGGACCAGAACTTAGAATCATTGCAGCAGAAGCCTCTGAGGTTTTCCATGCTGTTAAGCACAATATTTCATATAACAGCTTGGACTGTGCAGTAAAGTTGGCCAGCCAGTTGTACAGTGACTCAGACACTGCAAAGAAACTATCTTGTGGCAGAACCAAGGCTGAAGCCATAGTTGAAAATGTTTTGGGGCCACACTCATTGGAATGCCTCCTGCATGACCTTCAAAGACCAGGTACTTCATTTGCAATTTCATCAGATGCTTCCAACAAGGTGGACATAAAATTATTTCTTGTTGTGCTAAAGAAGAAGGGTGGTGAATGGCCTTTTGGACTTCTATGAAGACCCTGACGAATCTGCACAGGCTATTTCACAGCAAATTTCCAACATTATGGAAAGGCATTCCTTGCCCTGGAACCATATTTCAGCTTATGGGGCTGATAATGCCAGTGTGAACTATGGGAAGAAATCTGGTGTGTATACCAGATTAAAAGAAAAGTGCCCATCACTCCAGAAAGCTAACTGTCTTGCCCATATTATTCACAATGCAGCCAAAAGCTGCAGCAAAACTACCATACGATGTGGAAGCATTTGTAATGAGACTTTTCAGCCACTTTTCTGGTTCTGCCACAAGGACCAGAGACTTGAAAGACTTCTTTGAGTTTTGTGGCATGGAATTTGAGAGTCTGTTAAGACATGTGCCAACAAGGTGGCTGTCACTACTCCCAGCCATTGAAAGAGTAGTGAAAAATCTCCCAGTGCTCCAGTCCTATTTCCTCTCTCAGGGAGAGAGGAGACCCCCGGCAGATATGGTCGTACTTTTCAGGTACTTGAGCATGGTGAGAATGAATTGCCTACACTGCCCCAGTACTATCTGCACTTTCTCTGTGCTGTTCTTGTCGATTTTAATGAACACATAAGTACATTAGAAAAATCAGCACTTACTGCCATGGAAACTTATTGTGTAATGGTCTCTCTCAAGCAAAACTGCAGGCAAGAGCTGAAGGTGCTTTCTTTGGAGGAAACTTAGGGCACTTATGAGCACATTAGACAGCACTTCTGCTAACAAACTGAAAAGAGACTTTATTGTTTTCTTGGAGACAGCAGTGAAATACCTGGAGCAGTGGTTTGATTATACTGAAAGCAACTACTTGTTTACACTATCTAAATTATCTTTAAATGAGCCCTTTGCCTTCAGTGATTTGCTGAATGTGACCACTGCCCTGAGTCTGCAGGATGTAGATGAAGATTATCTTTAGGGACTACTTGGCAATTAGGCCCTCTCGAACAGTTATGTAACACAAGCTTGACCCCAGGAGAGAAGTGGCTGAAGCTTTTCAAAGAAGGGCCTGAACTGACTACACTCTATCCGGTAATTGCTAGGGTTTTATCTATACCACCCTCAAACGCATTTGCAGAAAGAGTTTTTCACTGGTGAAAGGTAAATGGACAGATGTGTGAAACCGATGTAGTGTGGACTTGTTAAAAGCTGAACTCATGATGAGTGTAAATTACGGATGAAATGTTGTGACTTTTACTCGAATATTATTTCAAATCGGGCCCTTCTTCAAGCCATAAAATCAAATTCAAAATACACTTTTAAAAAAGTGATTTATGTAATTTTGTGTTTTTCTTTGTTTAGCATTAATTTGTACTAGGGTATGTAGTTGTGTTCTTTGCTTTAGCTTTAATTGACAGTCTTAATTTTATACTTGGCTTGTATGTGGTATGTAGATTTTTTAAGTTTTCTTTCTGAATAGCAATGGATGGTTTATGAATTTTACTTTTTAAATAAACAAGTGTCTGTTTAATGAGTAGTGTGTTTTTAGTTCCTTTAAAGTTTATTGTTACAACCGATTAGTGTGTGTGCAGTAATAGTTCACTTCATTTAAATGGTTTGAGTTTTCAGTATGCTGTAATGTCACAATGTTGCATCCATAACTAATACTGCATCTCCTTTAACAACTCTGGTGATGTCGTGGTGGGGGTGTGGCCAGTGTCATGTTGGCCACACCCCCCATGTCCCACTTTGCCCTTGTTAAAAGGTGGCAACCCTGGTTCTAGGTGTTATTTTGTAGTCCACTATGAATTGATAGACCCCCCCCACACACGCACACAAACACTACTGCAGAGGTGTTAAAACTGTCACTGCAATTGTCAGCTCAGAACTGAAAGGAAGGGACATCCAATCTAAATGTCTTCCCGTCTGCCTGCAGTAAGAATTATGTATTTAATTAGTTTGCCAGCAGTAGAAACATAGGTCTCAAACTGCTAAGAGGCCAATGTGGAACACAGACCCTAACAATGTGTGACAAATGGTCAAAATGTGGAACACCCTATTTCCGCACTGCGTGAAATGTGCCATTGCCATGGATCATGGTAGAACATCTGTAAAATTCAATAAAACACACTTCCCAGATCCAAAATCTTTATTTGATAATCTGCAAATACCATAACCACACCATAAGTAAATGAAACAGCACTTTACAAAAATAAAAATCAGATTTACTACATTTTCTAAACATACATATTAGAGGGACACTTTAAATATTGCTCCTATAACCTTAGAAATATTGCTAGAACAGGATCTGTCTTGGCATTCAGTTTTTCTAAAAAATGGCAATTACTCTCCGAGACGTAGTAGGGGGACAAGCAGCACAAACAGGCACTTTAAATATTGCTCTTATAACCATAGAAATATTGCTAGAATAACAGGATCTGTCTTGGCATTCAGTTTCTCTAAAAAAATATGGCAATTACTCTCCGAGATGTACTAGGGGGACAAGCAGCACAGACACTTTAAATATTGCTCTTATAAATTTAGAAAGTTGCTAGAATAACAGGTCCTGGCTTGGCATACAGTTTCTGGGAAAAAAGACATACTAGGGGAGCATGCAGAACAACAGAGACACTTTAAATATTGCTCATAAACTTAGAAATATTGCTAGAATAAATGGCAATTACTCTGAGATATATTAGGGGGACAAGCAACACCAACACCAACATAGAGACACTTTAAACATTGCTCTTATAAACTTACAAATATTGCTAGAATAACAGGATCTGTGTTGGCACACAATTGCTCAATTACTTTCAGACTTCAAAATCCTAGGGGGACAAGCAGTACAAAAACAAACTTTAAATATTCCTGTTATTCTAGCAACTTGTTAAGTTTATAACAGCATCTGTGTTGACATACATTTAGCTCTGTTTCTGGCAAACTTCAGAGACATACTAGAAACAAGCAGCACAAACTTACAGACACTAAACATTGCTCTTATAAACTTTGAAACTATCTAGCTTATAAACTTGGAAAGTTGTTAGAATAACAAGATCTATGCTAGCATACCAGTTCTCAAAGAAAACACTTGCCATTGCAGCTAAAACACTTACCTTTGCCTAGGTACACAGCAACCGCTCAATATGCAGTTAGTCAAAGTCTCTAGCAGCACAAATGTTCACCACAATGATCACGGCACAAACTATGATGATCCTGGTAGTCCAGCAGCAAGCAGCAGCAAAATAAAACCTCAGCCCTTCTGTTCTGGCCGCTTCTGAGTCCCGATGTCTTCAATCTGCACCTTCCTTCTTCCGATGTCCACAACATGCACCTTCCTTCTCCCGATGTTTTTAACCCATATTCCACTCCTTCCTGGTCTTCTTTCCTGGAGATTAAACCTAAAAAGTAAAATCCCTGATTCCGGGAAGCCTTTTGCAAGCCATTATTTTGGTGCAAAAAAGGCTTCCTAGAATGTGATTGGCTAGTACTGGGGAGCTCTCATAGGCTCCTGTCCTCCTGAGATTTTTTACTTGATTGGCTCGTAGAATGCATTCACGATTGGCTGTAAATGAAGTCTACGAGCCAATCAAAAACTGCAGTGCACAGCCAACGCTGTATAATGCAGAAGGGCAGCAGAGGTTTGCATTGGTTTGTATACCGCAATGCCGATTGGCAGTAATTGTGGTACACAAACCAATCAAAATCCTTGTAGTGGAGCCACAGCTGTTCAATGTGGAACAGCGGAACGGTCGCTTCACTCGTCTTAAATGAGGACCGTTCCGCACAATCCGGAGCACTTGGATGCTCAGAGTAGAAATATTTATTTATATAAACACTTTCAATTTAATTTTTGCAAGTAATTTTCCAAAAATTCTTGATTATTTCAGTGTGTTTTTTATTACTAGTCACTTTTGATTTAACCCTGTTTATGTATACAGGCCATTTTTATGTTAACTTATTTTTGTGTGCCCATTACTTTCTGATTAACAGCTTTCTTGTGACATGTTGTTTTGGTAATTTCTGACCATTCTACTCATCTCCACAATTTTTAAATTAGAGCAAAACGTTAATTTGCAAACCTGACTCCATGATACTGGCACAGTAAAAGAATGTACTGAAATCTCACTGTATCCTACAGTTCATGCAGTGAAACATTTTTTTTTTTGGGGGGGGGGTTGCTTACTGAATATTTTAGGAAATAAAGTATGACTTGCATTACGCATATAAGTAATGCATTTCTTGAACTTACTGTGATATTTTCAAATTCAACAGCAAACTATTAAGCAATTCGCTAGTCCTTACCCTGCCCTGCATCAGTAACTTTTCTTTGAACCACCCCTATCTTTCTTCATATTCTCAGTTATGATATGAAATAAGATCAGCTATCTAACATGTATATTAATTTCAGTTTTATTGATGATGCCATAATCTGATTGTTAAAAATCAAATATAATTGTATGCAGGGCTGTGGAAAAATACAGCTTCATAAGCTGGAGTTACTGCTGTGTCTGAACTGCATTTTTTTATTATGTAACAAGGAAAAAGTAAGTGTTATAGGAGTAGAGGCCTGTTAATTATTGTAAAAGGAATTTATTAGCCTGAATCCTCCATGCTTGGAGTGCATTGTTGCTAGGGAAGATTTCAAACATCCAAGGTCAGAAAACAATACCCCTTGAAAGCAGGTGGGTCATGTATAGGACTGTGTTTGCGTGAAGTCTGAGGTGAAAATCACAAGGGATGACAACATTTGCAAAGTCTTTGATTGGTACAGTTATTGTAAACATAAAGGTTTGCATGAATGGTTTGATAAGAAAAGTGTATAAAAGATGTATTTTTTCTCTCTTCAGAGAGACTGATTAACCAACTGCTATGAAGACCGTCTCCCAGTGCTGCAAAATAGAAATTTCTGTTTGCACATCTTGGAGTGTTGCTCCAGACTGAAGGCATACAAGGTAAATTCTTTATGTTATTTATTTATGACTTTAACATTTTGGTGAAGGGCTCTGGATCTGAACTATTGTATTGGTGCAAGGCAGTTCTGGATTAGGGCCCATCACAGATTTTCTGTGAATTCCACACTGCTTTGTATGGAATACTCAGTCTCAGATGTGCAGCTATTCAGGGTGTGCAAACATACTAGCTTTGGTAGGGAAAATGTTTTGTAAAGTAAAAAGGGGTTGGCTTGTTTCTCTTTTACACAATTTTAGCAAAATGTAAAATAAGTGAATGACTGTTTCTGTTTGCATACCTTACAAACAACTCAGCCAAAGTAATAGTGAGAGGACCCCACAGCAAATGAGAATAGTACATGTATGTGCACATACAGTAAAGGACAAATTAACACAAGGAGGTGCCTTGTGTCAAGGGCGGTACCTTCAGGATTGAAAGGTAAGAGGTATGAGAGATGTTTTATTCTGTTAATGTATCAATGTATGAGAGAAAGAAAAAGAGAAAAAAAAGTTAACAAGTTCATGAGCCCACCGCATGATTGGCACATAGACTGTAAACTGTTAAAACAAATTCAAGAGCCCACAGTCTGATTGGGGCATAGACTACACAAGTTCATGAGCCCACAGCATGTCTGGGACGTAGACTATAAACTGTTAAAACAAATTCACGAGCCTACAGCATTATGGGAAGTTAAAGTATGCATGGTTAAAATAAATTAATGAGCCCATAGCATGCTGGGACTTAAGTGGGACTGTGTGGAAGTACCCTCAGAGAGTCCGAAAGAGTGGTCAGTTCTGGACACAGTACCTATCTGCCCCATCATCCCGATTGCAGTGCTGGAACAAGGTGCAGCTTGGTTGGCAGCAATGAGCTGGCAGTGCCCCTCCGGCTTCATCTAACGCATCTTGCTCCAATTGTGGAGAAGCAGCACATTGGAGAGGGAAATGCCCACACAGGCAAATGCAAACAGTCCAAGATACTTAGACTGAATGGCAACCAAATTATAATAATGCATTTTTCCAGCACCACCGCCTCAGATTCAAAGGATTCAGGAAGCTCCATACTGACTAGGTCAAGAATATAACACAGAAGCAAATCTTAACCCTCTACTGCCAGTCAATCAAAACAGACCTTACGTTAAGATGAAAATAGATTCAAAGAAAACCCCGTTTCTGGTGGACAGTGGAGCCACTAGTCAGTGTTAAAAATTACTTCAGATAGTCAACTACCAGTATTACGGCATGAAGTAAAGGCAGTCGGAGTGACAAATACTACGGTTACGTATCCTGTTTCAGAACCTATCCCCATTTCTTTAGGTCCGAATGAAGAAAAGCATTATTTTCCTTGGAGTACAACTGTACCAGTAAATCTGCTAGAAAGAGATTGGTTATTCAAGCTGGGTTGCACTATTTACTGTACCCCAGAACGGGTGTATCTAAATGTTCTGACAGAATCAGAGGGGGAAGTATTGACAGATTTAGCAGAAGCTGAGGAACAGCCTGTTGGAACCATACACACAGATGGAGAGTTACTACAGCATCTGCCTGCCAACTTGTGGGCTAAGCATACAAATGAACTAGGTATACTGAAATCATCAAAACCAGTAAAAATAAAATTAAACCCATAAAAACATCTCCCTAGAGTGCCACATTAATCACTAAAGCTGAAAGCACTGCAGGGAATCAAACTGTAAGTCAATAATAATGATATCTGCTAAAAGCCCTTATGATACTACTATTTTTTTTCCAGTTAAAAGGCCAGGAAGACATAAGGGCTGTAAATAATGCAGCATTGCCTACTTTTCCTGTTGTTCCATGGTTTTCATGGTTTGTTATTTTGTTGTTCCTTGCAAAATATTTGTATGGCCACTAGATGGTTCTAAATGGATTAGTTTTTGCAGAAGTATTTCTTTTATCAAAGGAAAGTTTCATTTCATTTTTTACTTATTTAGTATTTTTTAATTCATTCATGCATTTTACCAAAATTGAACACAGTTTTAAAAGTGAATGGTTATTTATAATAAGATTATGTGATTTAGTAATGTATTGGCACACATCTTTAAATTTTTATCATGTAAAACATAAAATGTTAACATCAGGTTAAAAGCACAAAAGCACCTTTTTTCACTTTTTCTCAATTACAAGTTGATTGCTTAGCAAAAGTGATTTGTTAATTGAAATAATGTGCTCTATAAAAGATGTTAGCTTTGGAAGCAGCCCACATCTGATGAAGTAGGAGAAACGAAAACATACTGTGTATTTGGAGGCATTTATGTGAACTGTTTGTGGCTTGTGGATTAAACTTCTGTTTCCTGTTGCAGCTTCAGTTCTATGCTTTATTGTTTTACCTTCTGGGTCATCATACTGTCTAATTTCAAGGTTGTTTATTGTGTTGGTGACCGGGTTACCTAGATATGAACTTACACTTCTTTCTGATCTATCTACTTCTCTGATCCACTGTCCTGTTCTAAATCCTGCATCTCTGTTGCGTACTGCTGAGGATGGTGAAGAGCATAATTGTGTGTGTGTGTGTGTGTGTGTGTGTGTGTGTGTAACTATTTGCTTTCTCCTAGGAAGGACTTAAAGGACAGTCCCATACCCAATGCTGATCAGAACTTGTTCATGTATGGCTACTGTAGAAGAAAGCAAAGAGGAAAGAAAGTGAAAAGAGCACTAGTTATCCTTGCACAACTGTGCATGACTTCTCTAATTTTTACACTGTGGCAAAGCTTAAAATAATGTGGGGGGGGGCAAGAAAGTAAGTGAAAAGAGCACTAGTTATCCTTGCACAACTGTGCATGACTTCTCTAATTTTCACACTGTGGCAAAGCTTAAAATAATGTGGGGGGGGGAGAAAGTGAAAAGAGCACTAGTTATCCTTGCACAACTGTGCATGACTTCTCTAATTTTCACACTGTGGCAAAGCTTAAAATAATGTGGGGGGGGGGCAAGAAAGAAAGTGAAAAGAGCACTAGTTATCCTTGCACAACTGTGCGTAACTTCTCTAATTTTCACACTGTGGCAAAGCTTAAAATAATGTGGGGGGGGGGCAAGGCCCAAACATAAGGAAAGATTTTAAATATTGCTCTTATAAACTTAGAAAGTTGCTAGAACAACATTTGCGTTAACATACATTTTCTGAAGGGTGAAAAGTCTGAAACTCAAATGGTTGTCATTATTTAGTGATGTCAATCCTCAGTGATTTTCCAGAAATCCACAAATTCTATGAGGAGCAGATCAAAAATATGAAGCAAAAATCTGGACAGTTGAGAGGTATGCAGCTAAACTGGATTTTGTCTGCAATTGTGTGCAATATCCATTTCTGCTCTGCAAAATTACATTCCATAGACTGCAGCATGAAGTTCATTAATTAGTGCTGCAGGGTATAGATTAATTACAGCACAAATGTTAACACAAATTACTTCGATATGCATTTGAAATGTAACTGATCTGCACTACACATTACAAGATATTCCATCATGCATTACTTTCAGCAACAGCTATGAAATTTTCTCTTCTGCTTTCAGAGAGGCTTGGATGGTAATAGTCCCCTTATCAAGAGAAAGTAGAAGGTTCAGATTTTCCTGTAGTTATAAAAAAAGTGGAGGTCCTGCAGATTAAAAAAACAAAAAATCAGGAGTAGATTTACAATAACATTTGTACTGCAAACACAGTGGACAGCAAATGTGTTTTGGTGCATGGTGGTATAGCACAGTTATCACATGGGAAGGGGACATTCTAATTACTGATAAAGGCTCCATCAAGATCATTAACATACTGAAATACTGCAGCTATGCACAGATGTAGCCTCCCAGTTCTGTTATGTTGAGGACTTCACATTGCCTGCTTTAACTATACTAATTAACACGGCTGAGCCCACTGTCATCACAGCATTTTAAGAAGGCAGTGTGAAGTTACCAACTCATGTGCTGAACTCGTACACAAAAGATGCTACCACAATGTTTACATGAAAGCGCAGAGCTGGTCAGCTGCTTGATTACCTTGCTGCTACGGTATGTCAGTTTTTATCAGTGTGCTGTGCTCTCATTCTCAGTCAGGAATACCTGCAAACACCCTCCTCTTTCCCTCAACACATTCTAACCCACCTCTATATACATCATGTAATCTTCATCCTAACCAAGTATTCCCTAATGGTCTCCATTTCATTTTCCCTGACCAAAAACCGCTACATGTCTTTGACCCTCACATTTTACTGCTACTGCTCTGCACCCTGGGTTTTATCAAGCTTGCTCTCATAAATCACAAACACTCTTCTGCAATCCCCATTTCTTTTTTTTTACCACATGTTCCTTTCTTTAGTATGAAAAAAGAACATACTACACAGACTAAATGCAAAAAAAAAAAAAAATTAAGCAATAAGCATTTACTCACTTAATAGTCCTACCAGAATATTGTGTGCTATATCTTATGTCTGCATCACAAAGTCTGACACAATGTTACAGCCTCTCACCACAAACTTTACCTTTGGTCCTTCAAGTTCTAATGGCAACTTGCGGGTGTGATCAGTTTCCCCATTCCCTTTAAAGCTATGATCATCTGCAGCAGAGATAAATTACCTTGTTTAAAGTCAGCACTCCCAGACAGTTATAGTAATGCAACAGAAGTATGGTGGGAGAGAACATACACCAGCAGAACAGCAATCCATGACATTTGCACTGTGATAGAGACCCCCACTGTGCAAAAGTATACTACTTTAAACCACACCGCCTTTGATTTCCGTTTTATTTCACAGAAACACTCCTCATTGCCATTAGGGATCTCTATTGACACTGTTAACACCCAAACATTTTTTTTAAGTCATGAGATTTTGAAAAAGGGAAATAGTTATGTTTCACAGTGAACTGTGCTTCTTGCAATCCCTGTAGAAGCTTTACCACCACCATTTTTACATAAACTATCCCCAATGTCTCTGCACATGAAAGAACCACCAAATCTGAAACCCATCTTTGATAATTGCAGTCCTCATTATTACAACAGGCATCTCTCCTATGTTACATCTGGCATAAGTAACATCACTTTCAGATGAGGATAGCATTTTCCATAGTTCTTTAATATGAAATTCATGTTATATTCCTATACTTGGATTTTTGAACCTCTCATACCTAACTACTACATCAGTCCTTCACTAATGGCCTCAGCAGTTACCACCCAATCTGTCACACTACAAATGATGGCACACCTCTAGGTACATTCAAGTTATCACAGAAGTAATAGTGCAAAACTTACCCAGCTGCCCATTTCCATACCGACTGAAGAAGCAGAGATCCCCTTTAATAGCTCATTTGCTAAAATTCTAAAATAGCCAGGTTATGTCCATTTCATGCATTGTTTTAATTCAGTTACTCTTTGACCCTACTACCATTTTAGGAAAGCTGTTAAAAATTATCCATTATACAATGACCCCCAGTTAATATTCCAAAACATGCATGCTGCTTGGTCAGCGTGCACGTTGTAAATCAGACTTATACTAATGGAAAAAGATCTGGTCGCCTTGACTTTTTCCATTAATATAAGTCTTTTTTTACAGCAATGGAGAACGCAAGATCTCTTGCTTTTTAGACACTGTCTCTCTATGTTAAAGGAGTTTAACATAGCGAGACAGCTTTAAAAAAAGTAACGGAGATCTTCCTTTCTCCGTTGCTTTTTTTAAAGCTGTCTCGCTATGTTAAATGGGTTTAACATAGCAAGACAGCTTTAAAAAAAGCAACAGAGATTCTCTGTTGCTTTTTTTACAGCTGTCTTGCTATGTTAAAATCCTTTAACATAGCGAGACACTTTGTAAAAAGCAACGGAGATCTTGCTTTCTCCATTGCTTCCACCCACAGCTCTGATGTACTGCGTAAGCATACACATGCACAGTACATCAGAACTGCTGCAGAATACCAGACAGCTGCAGAAGGACAGCAAGGAGGCATTATACAATGCCATTATTTAAGAAAAGTAAGTATTTTTTTCTTAAATAATGTCATTGTATAATAGCAATAACCCACGCCTGGGTGTCGGTAATGCTGGATTTGCCCACAGTTGCCTTTGTTTGGCCACTCGGGCTTCGCCCTCGTGACCAAACCACACCAACCATGGGTAAATCCAGCATTACCCACACCCAGGCGTGGGTTATTGCTATATTATCTGTTCTGCGAAACACACTCCTTACATCTCCCAGAAATATCTAACTTGTAATTTCAGACTTGGTTTCTTTTTCTTGTCCAAGTATGACACCCACTGGGGCTTTAGATATTCAAGTAATGAAACCTAAACATTTCTGTCATTACTTTTTTTCATGTTCAAGACTATGCATGATACCAAACCAAGAGCCTCTTTGTCATCCTCCTTTCAAACTACACATACTTCATAAATAAAACAACTCAGGTAAACCACTGTAGGGATTAACTTTCCTGCAACTGCCAAAGCTAAAAATAAAACAAAGAATATCCACATGCAGGTAAAGACGAAGGCTGCTTAGTTTTCCAAATACAGTCAATAATCCACGAATAACCAATATCCACACTATGATAATAATCCAAGTTCAAGACCAGTTCAGTGTAAAGTTAAAACTTTTATTCGATGCTAGCACAGTAAGCGCTTTCACCTTCACGGCTTTATCAAACTACAAAGTGCATAGTCAATTAGGTCCATTTAAATATAGTTAAATTGAATCCCATAGGTTCCTACACATGACATCATTCCTAGTCATTAAACATAAAAAATTATTTTAAAATTATTAATTAAAATTTATTAATACATATAGAATATAACATTCATATAAAACATCATTAAAAAATGCACCTAAAACAATTAAATATATTTAATATATTTAATACCATATAATTCATGGTCTATAAATTCTTTTTTTCTTCAGAATGGGTTTCACCAGTACTTTATCATTAATCCCAGGGAATTTATCAGCTCTAAGCCTGATGATCCACTTAAGTTCACATTCTAATAAGAATGTGTCTATATCCCCTATGACTATGCACTTTGTAGTTTGATAAAGCCGTGAAGGTGAAAGCGCTTACTGTGCTAGCATCGAATAAAAGTTTTAACTTTACACTGAACTGGTCTTGAACTTGGATTATTATCGTAGTGTGGATATTGGTTATTCGTGGATTATTGACTGTATTTGGAAAACTAAGCAGCCTTCGTCTTTACCTGCATGTACACATACTTCATGTCCAAAAGGTAAATCTTCTCATTTAACTACACAGATGAACAAAAAACAGCAAAAGCGTTCAAGCTGAACAACTGAAAGTGTAAAAGAAATGTAGAACGCCTTTTCATCAGTGTCTTCAAACACCAAACTCTTGCACTGTAGTGAGCTGCTGCCAAAATTCAATTAAAATTTCCTCTGGTACAATAGCCAATGAACCGAGTAAAATAATAAAACCAAAGATTTATTGTAAAAATAAACTAGTTGGATTTTATTTTACACTTTCTACTACACAGATGAAAGGATGCAAATTTTGATTTCAATTGGTGATGATTACAGTACATTCCATTAGCCTTCCTTAATATCCCACAAAATGCTTCTTTATATCAAGCCATAACCCCCTTGTTTTAAATAGCTTTCTCTTGATTATGCATCTCTGTTTCTTCCTTTTTCACTTGGTTGTGTGAAGATTCCCTTGAGGTCAAGTTTCTTATCATACCCTCTGCTGAGGTCATGTTTCTTATTTTACTCTCTCTTCCACTAGAATATACGTAAGTGTGAATTTTTTTTTTCATTTCCTGTTAGCAAAGTTTCTAATACACTTCATACAATGAACAATCTTCTCCTCCTCCAAAAATCAAGCCCTCAGCACAGTTAGTCTCTCGCAATTTTTCAATAGTCAAATGTCAGTGCTAAGATTTGCCAGCACCTCTTGCTTATCTAACATTCTTACCCTTTTTCTAATATGGGTGCCTTCCTGCACATGTTGGACCGTGGTAACATAACTTCAGTTACTTCTGTCATTCTAGCTCACCCTTCTGATTCAGATCACAACTGAGCTTCAAAGCATTATATCAACATCTCACAGCAAATCTATTTTTAGTTCTGAATTTCAAAATCTGCTGATGGCCAGAAAGGTAAAGAATTAAACAAACATTCTGTCCTCTGCCCCGATTCACAGCCATGAATATTATAGAGTTCCTGTTCATAGTTTTCTTCATCTGTTTTTTGAAACTTTCTGGAGAGCAGCTGATGCCCAAACGTCACTGCACATTTGCTTAATATGGAGTTTTTGATGTGAAAACGCAGGCCGGCAGCTCTTGTTAAAAAGGACTTTGTCCAACAGTCATACATAATTTTAATATTTTTATTTCCAGTTCATTTACAATTCATAGTATTTACAGTCATCTAAAACAAATATATTGCAAGTTTTTCATTTAGTTTCACATGCCATGCTGTTTTAATACTATTCCTTTATTCTTCTATATGCATTTTCTTGTATAACTTACAACTAATTTATAATGCTTAATGCTTCCACAACAGATTTAAATATACTTTCCTTTTTATAGGCTTAATGTATATCTTATTTTTGAAATTTATAAAGTATTACATTTGTTCATGGTTTTGCTGGGGCTAAAATGGGACCAGAATCTCACTGGTTACAGAACAGATGACCGTAGCCTCCTCCTGACCTGTTTGCTGCAGCTTCACAATTCCATCTTTATTGAAGGGTAGGTAAACAGTTATGCCTCCAAAAGACTACAGGAACCCAGTAAAAAGGTTATGTCTGAGATCATCAGAAAGGCTTAAGTGGAGTGACTACTGAAATAAGGCAGAAAGTAAGAGATGACCTAATATGTGTCAGTACATAGAAGAACAAAAACAGAAGTGATACATCATTAACTAAACAAAACTAACAGATTAAGGAATAAAATTACATGTAACCCAACTATGCTGTAAACTGAATTACAGGTTTTATCACCCCTACACTCAAGATGAAATTACCTCTAGCTCTTCAAAGTCAAATACAAAACACAAGCCTATGCACATAATGACTGCAGTGTGCTTTCTCTTAACACAGAGGTAGAAACTGGTTGCAGTGCTAGGTACAGTATGCTGACATAAAGACCATCAGCATGGTATAAAAAGCACCTTGCCACTCTTAGAATCTAAGGCTGCTCAAATTAGGCAAACTGGTATAATCTAAAAAAATATAAATTAAACAAATTTGGGATAGTTTTTAAATTCCAGACCTGCCCCTCCTGCTTTACAGTCCCAACATTCAGAGTCATGTTTACATTTCCCTCATATGTCTTCATTACAGAAACACTTGTTCAGTAAACAGCTATATTTGCAAACTCACGGGATCAGCAGAATAAAAATCTGTGCAACTCTTGTTTAATTGCTGCCTACAGAATTAAAACTTTAGAAACTACAGGGAGACAAGAAGCCAAAAAAGATCAAGCTGCCTCTCAGAGTACTTAAGAGAGGAGAGAGATACCTACTTAACTAATGGTTCTCTTCCTCCAGATGACCACACAATGGTATAAAAAGTACTGGAAGACTGCAAAAATTACTCATCTGCATACGGGTATGAGTAAAGAAAAAAGGAATTTTAGAGGCTTACTATACCGACTTCTATTAAAGGAAAAAATTATGAAAATAATTTTTTTTGTGCACTATTGGTGGAAATTCTGGAGGCTGTTATGCACATGATAGACACAGTATGGCTTCACAGAGCAGAGATCTTGCCAATCAACACAGTCTAGTTCAACATGTGGGCTGTCAATAAGGCAGATATGGACAATCTGTGGTTGCTGTAAACAATGCATTTCAGAAAGCTTGACCTCAGAGAAATTTAAAGAAGAAATTAGATGATGTGTTTCAGATCTTAAATGGTGTGGTGGACCTGAAGCCGATTAAATGATGGGAAGGAAGGGTGACAACTGGATATACTGTCGTGAAAAAATGTCAAACACTGAAGTGAGGTGCCACAATGTTCACTGCAGGTGAATATCAAAACAATGATGGGGTACATGGGAAAGATAACAGATTCTAGAGAGCATGAAATTAATTTTCATTTGCACACCGAACTGGTAAAGCCATGGCTGAAGTGTAGTGTGCAGCTCTGACAGCCAAAGAGAGATGACAAAAAACATGGAATAGTGACATAAAAAAATGGAATTGGTGATATGCAATGAAAGAAAACTTGTCATGTAGGTACTATAATGGAGAATGAAGTTGAACAGAAAGGCAGGGCTAGGGTAGACATGGAAAGCAACTTGGGGGAATGCGGAGTTGCAATTAAAGTCTGTCCTAATTAAATTATTTAAGAGACAAGGCAATACACAGCACTAGAGCCAACAGTACAGTGTACAAAAGCAGAAAGAGCTTTGGCCGGCAAACATCTACCTGACATCAGCTGGACGTATAAGTGAATTTAAGTACACTTTTATCTGCTCTTTTGCATATAGTACTGTATTTAATTTATTTATTTGTGTTTTTCACTGAATATTAACTTAACTGAAGTTGTGGCTGTCTCTCTACAGAGTACTTTGTAGAATTTCTGTGTAGCCATTGATAGCAGTGGGGGGTAGTTTCAGCTCATCCCTGACATTCTGTCTTGCCTTATATAAGTGGTACATTTCAAGTTATCTCTGCTTAATATCAGAGCTTTGTCTGGCTAACATCTACTTGAAATCAGCTGGACGTATAAGTGAATTTAGGTACACTTTTATCTGCTCTTTTGCATATAGTACTGTATTTAATTTATTTATTTGTGTTTTTCACTGAATATTAACTCAACTGAAGTTGTGGCTGTCTCTCTACAGTTAGTTCCCCACTCACCCTCCCTGTTCTTGTTTTGGTGTTAATGTTGGTGGCTTTGAAATTGCCTGCCCCTCTTGTAGATTTGTATTTGGATACTCCTTCTGGGCCCATCTCATTTTCCTCACTCAGCTAAGTGCAGTGAGATCATATTCTGATTTCAGGCACTGCTACTGTGTACAAAGAGAGCATTTGGGAAGGACAACCCTAGTAGCCTCTTAATTCTGCTCTGTTCCCTCCCTCAAAAAAAAATATAAATATATATATATATATATATATGGGTCCCCTTTATTTGACCGAACCGACGATTCCCGACCGAAGTCGAAGACCAAACGACCGACAGGTAAGTTTACGAAAGGGTAATTTGCCGAAAGCGGAAAGACCGACAAGGGTAATGTGTGAGCGCGACTCGGTAAGTGTGCGACAGTGACGGAGTTAGGAGCGGTCAGGTAAGTGTGCGATATTGTGGGATTTTGGGTTAGGGTGTGGGAAAGGTGAGTGTGTGCTAGTGTCGGTCGGGTTCAGGTAAGGTAAGTGTGTGATAGTGAGGGACTGTAGTTTGGGACGGGTTAAGTGAGTTAGGTTTAGGGTGCGGTGGGGTGAGTGTGCGATAGTGACAGGCTTTATGTTTTGGGTGGGTTAAGTGAGTTAGGGTTAGGGTGCAGGTAGGATGAGTGTGCGATAGTGTCGGACCTTGGGGTTAGGGGTGGGTTAAGTGAGTTAGGGTTAGGGTGCAGGTAGGGTGAGTGTGCGATAGTGTCGGACCTTGGGGTTAGGGGTGGGTTAAGTGAGTTAGGGTTAGGGTGCAGGTAGGGTGAGTGTGCGATAGTGTCGGACCTTAGGGTTAGGGTTTGGGTTAGGGCTAGTGGCTATGCTATGTAGTGTAATGTGTTGTTTACGTTCGGTGTGTCGGTGTAATGGTGTTCGGTGTTTTGCGTTGTCGGTTGTTTGTGTTGTCGGTTATCTGGTCTCGGTGGTTTGTCGGTATTTTAAAGTAGACCCATATATATATATATATATATATATTATTCAGCTGCTCTTACTGTAACTGTCTTAGTTTTCTTCTGCGTGCTGTTATCTGTTCAGTCGCTCTTACTCTGCACTTAGTACTGCTTGTTAGTAGCCTTCTAATTTATTGCCTTCTGCAATTGTTTTTTAGTCATTTGTGAATTTAATTGCAATTATTTGAACTGTATTTGCCATAGTGTTGCTACACACTCGGGTGTGCTGGCCTACACTACAATTTGAATTGCATTTACTGCTGTTTTAGCTGCTTTTCTGTAACAAAAAAAAATTCTAAGCTTGTTTCCTGCCTTTCCTGTAACTAGTCAAGTCCAGATACAGACTTGCTGTATCCAGGAGTGTTTTTAAGCTACTGAGCCCCCCAAGCCTTTCTGTGTTGGAGGGAAGCCTTCTAGCTTATCAATGGGAGTGGTAAGTACTTGGTAGCCTATCTACCATGGGAAGAGTGGGTTTTGGCCCTGAAATTGTAGTTCATTGGCCGTTTGGGTAGTTTTTCCATCTCTTTCTACTTTCTGGTTAAAAGCCCGTTTTGCGTTTGGTCCCTGCCTTTCTTATAACTAGTGTAGTCCAGGTACAGATTTGCTGTATCCAGGACTATTGGTAAGCTTCTGAGTCTCCCCAAGCCCTTCTGTGTTGGAGAGAAGCCTTCTAGCTTATCAGTGGGAGTAGTAAGCACTAGGTAACCTATCTACCACAGGAGGAGTGGTTTCTGGCCCAGAAATGATAGTTTATGGGCCATTTGGGAAGCTTTTCCATCTCTTTCAATCTTCTGATTTAAAAGTCTGTGTTTGCGCTTGTTTCCTGCCTTTCCTGTTACTAGTCTAGTCCAGGTACAGATTTGCTGTATCTAGGACTCTTTGTAAGCTTCTGAGGCCCCCAAGCCTTTCTGTGTTGGAGGGACCTTCTAGCTTATCAGTGGGAGTGGTAAGCATCAGGTAGCCTATCTACCACAAGAGGAGTGGTCCCTGGCCCAGAAATTGTAGCTAGTGGCTGTCTGAGCAGTTTTTTTTCCATCTCTTTCAACTTTCTGGTTTGAAAGACACACTATTGCCTGTTTCCTGCCTTTCCTATAACAAGCCTAGTCCGGTTACAGAGTTGCTGTAGCCAAGATTGTTAGTAAGCTTCTGAGCCCCCAGAGCCTTTCTGTGATGGAGGGAAGCCTTCTAGCTTATCAGTGGGAGTGGTAAGCACTAGGTAGCCTATCCTCCATGGGAAGAGTGAGTTTTGGCCCAGAAATTGTAGTTTATTTGGCCGTTTGGGCAATTATTTTTCCATCTCTTTCAACGTTCTGGTTTAAAAGCCGTACTTGCGCTTGTTTCCCACCTTTCCTGTAACTAGCCTAGTCCAGATACAGAGTTGCTGTATCCAGGACTGTTGGTAAGCTTCTGAGCCCCGCAAGCTTTTCTGTGTTGGAAGAAAGCCTTCTAGCTTATCAGTGGGAGTGGTAAGCACTAGGTAGCCTGTCTACCATGAGAGGAGAGGTTTTTGGCCCAGAAATTGTAGTTTATTGACCATTCGGACAATTTGTCCGTTTCTTTTAACTTTCTGGTTTAAAAGACCACATCTGCGCTTGTTTTCCATCTTTCCTGTAACTAACCTACTGGGTAGCACTAGAAAGCCTTAAACTGATACAAGCCTTCTAACTTAGAAGAGAGACTTTGGAGTGATTAAGTATCAGTTTTCTGTACTTTCTTGCTGTACTTAACTGTTTTCTGCCTAAACGCAGATTTTCCAGCATTTATTTAAAAGCTTATCCGCGGTGGTGGTGCTGCGGTAGCGTTGTCACCTCACAGTAAGACACTGTCTGGTTCGATTCTCAGCTAGAGTGTCTGCTGCGTGGAGACATGCGTGAATGGGCGTACCTTCGATGAAGGTTGTGCATCAGGGCTGGTAACTCAGCACGTAAAAATCAACTACCAATCATTAGCAGACTGGAGTTCCGCTGTGGCGACCCCTAACCAGGAAAAGCTGAAAGACACAACAACATTGTGATTTAAAAGCTTGTTTTTTTCACATATTGTACTTATTTGACTGCCTGCACTTTTAAAAAGTTGTTTTTGTTTAAATAATTTAACTGTCGTAGGCTACACACTAAAGTGTGATAGCCTTTTCTGATCATTTCTAGTCGTTTAAAGCTGTTTTAAGTGTATTTTTGCCTTATCTTTTCAAAAAAAAAAAAATTCCTTGTTTCCCACCTTTCTAAGCTAGTATAGTCCAGTTTTCAGGCTAGTGCTGAATTCAGGGCTGTGATACTAGTTTTTCAGTTGCCCATACCTTACTTGGATAGAAGGAAGTTTTTCTGTTCACCTGTGAGAGAGGGGAGCTTTGAGCAACCTATCTGTCCCTGGAGGAGTGGTTCCAGCCTAGAAGTTAGTAGTTTATTGGCCATTTTGGGCTAATTTCTCTTTCATTTCCCTACTATAAAAAATGTGTTTGCATGGTTTTGCGCACCGGGCAGTGCCAGTTAGCTACAGTTAAATTATTCCTGGCTCCACTAAGTCTCCTCTTCAATTTTTCCCTTGAAACTAGTCTAACTCTCAACCTAAGCACTCAAAAGGCATCTTACAGCCCAGCTCTTACTCAGACCTAATAGCAAGCACTAATATACCCTGACACTGATTGCCCAGCAGGGCAAGGCTTTTTATTCACCCCTCACCAACCAAGCAACTAAGCAGCTCACCCTACTATTCAGGCATGACCAAAGGGCAACTTCAGGTGCACTCTCCAGTCCAGCTGGTGAATCTGGGTATCCTGAGGCAATGTTACAACTGCTTCATGTACACAGACAACCCTCTCCTCCTACCACAAAACACTAACATATGCGAGAGATGCAATTATACAGCCAAACTGGAAGCTAAGCTGTCTCCACCCAAGACTGGAACAGACAGTCAAGAGGAGAAGGTTAACACTTGCACCACACCTCCAGCTGCACACAAACCTACTAAAACAGCACTGGCAAAAAATACACATAAATACAAAAAAATCATACTCGGAGGCTCTAAATAAAAACCTGCAAAAGCATCAGAGACCTCCAAAGCAGACACCCAAACAACCTGAACTTCCCGTCACAAACCAGACAACACATAAAACACACAATCAGTGTGCCACACAATCACGGCCCTTAAGGCGAAATAACATACCTAACACACTAGTAATAGGTGACTCTATAGCCAGGCACACTGATGTCCCACTCACTAGGCTGGACAAGCAGAAGATTACTGTTAACTGCTTGTCGGGAGCCAGAATCCGCCACATAACACAAGCACTCAGGTCACTCCAGAGCAAGTACAAATATGACTCTGTCATTATTCATGTTGGTGTGAATGACCTGAGATGTGCCTCCCTGGACTACATAAAAAGAGACATGGAAGAGCTCTCTGATCATGCAGCCCAGGCTGGTATGACCCTGACCCTGAGTAGCATCCTGCCCTCACCAAGAATGATACCTCAGTATAAAGAAAAAATCATAAATTTCAACAATTGGCTAAGCTTCTGGTGTCATTCAAAGGGGATCCAGTGTCTGTCAGCCTGGGACGACATGCTCAACAAGCTGCATTGCTTCACAAGAGATGGCTTGCACCTTCACCCCTAGGCTTTCGAATACTGGCCAAGACTCTTGCTGCCCCCATAGTGCCTTTTTAGGCAAGGCTCAAAAGTCAAACCCACCTCTGTAAACAGCACAATTAACAAAAAACTGAGGGTTATGCTGCTCAATGCCAGGAGTTTAAATCTCAAAATGCACGCGCTCGAAGCACTCCTCAGTATGGAGAACCTGGTTCAAGGCTCCAGAGAGCACCCCAGCACTACCGGGCTACAACTCATACCACACGTTTCGGCCACAGAACAAGGACTGAAACACAAAAGGAGGGGGTGTATCCATATTCATCAAGGATACCTACACCTCCAGGTTAGTGGCGCAGCATGATATTTCTGAGATCATCCATGTGCAACTAACATTGGGCAAATCTGCAATGCAAATTGTGGCCTGCTACAGATCACCCTCCATGACCCAGGACCACCACTCCACCTTTCTGGAGACACTGGAAAAACATGAAGGTCCTACTGAACACCCTGATATTGGGTGATTTCAATTACCCTAACATTCACTGGGAAAACTACTAGAGTACAAATTCCCAGGCCCAACGCTTCCTGGAATTCATCAACTCAAATGTCCTGGATCAGCTGGTAAACTCCCCTACCAGAGGTGAAAACATATTGGACCTGGTCATCACCAACATGGGCGACAGATGTTCTACACCGGAGGTCAACCCGTCACTGGTTAGATCAGACCATAAACTAATCACTCTGGATGTCCACACCCCACCACCATCCCCAACTAAGGAAACCACAGTAAAAAACTTTTCTAAAGCAAACTTCACCTTACTTAAGACAGAGGTGGTAAGTTTCACAGCCCCCACGCTAAAGGATAATGCTGCCCAAGATGCAGAAACCTTTACAAATGCACTCTATGAGCACCTACAAGGATGCATGGATCGTGCCATCCCTAGCAAAACCAAGACTCACACCTCTAAGAGAAGGATACCAGTTTGGTGGACCCCTGCAATAAACAGGCTATACAATAGAAGGAAGAAACTAGTTCAGAAAAAAAGCAAATCCCAAGAAGGAAAGACATCCCTGATCATTACCAGTAAGAAACTAAGGTCCCTCATGAAATCATCCAAGGCTAACTTCGAAAGAAAAATAGCCAAGGATTCAAAAGATAACCACAAAGCCTTCTTTAGTTATGTTAAGAATCTAAGTGGCAACTCACAGATATGCACTGAACTAGTGCAAAATAGCACAAAATATACTGAACCTACTGATACTGCCAACATCCTGGCAGATAGATTCAGTGCAAACTTCACCCCCCCCCCTCACCTCCAAAAGGGCCACAACAATACCGGAAAAGTGTAGTGTCCCAAAAATCACAGACACACACAGGTGAAAACAGCCCTTTCAAAAGCCAAAAACACAGCGTCAGTGGGACCAGATGGTGTCCCAAGCTGCATCTGGCATGAACTACAGAACAAACTAAATCCCCACCTAAACACGCTGTTCAACCTCAGCCTCTCAACAGGCTACGTGCCCATAGAATGGTGCACAGCAACGGTTATTCCTCTCCACAAAGGAGGGGCCACAACTGACCCTGGTAACTATCGCCCCATAAGCCTGAATAGCCTGGTCTGCAAGGCTATGGAGCGCATCATCATGGAACTCATTAACAAAGACATTGGGAACCTCCAAACACTTGACCTGACCCAGTTTGGCTTTGTTAAGGGAAGATCATGCCTACTAAACCTGGTTGACTTCTTCGAGACAGTCACCAAGGCCATAAACGAGGGAAAGGTGGTTCACACAGCCTACCTTGACCTCGCCAAGGCTTTCGACACCATTCTCCATTCGGGTATTACAGAAAAACTCACCAGCCTGAACATAAACCCTTACGTGACAAAATGGGTTGCCAACTGGCTTACAGACAGAATTCACATGGTAAGAATAGCGGGCTTCAGATCCGACTCTAAACCAGTCACAAGTGGTGTCCCGTAAGGCTTGGTCCTGGGACCCCTACTGTTCGGCATATACTTCTCAGAAGTACAGGCAAACACAGGAGGACTATGGCTAACCAAGTTTGCCGATGAACTGTAGCACAACAAGAAACATTGATAGTCAAATATTCTTATATGGAGGGATTGCAGACACAGGTAGTGTGACAAGTACATTTTTCAGGTGAAATCAAGCATGTGAGAGATGACCACAGCGTCTTTATTTTGAAATGGCCTCAATCAAAGCTCACTCTCTGGAAAATTTGAAATACTTCAGGGCAGATGCACTGTAAAAGAAAGCAATTGAAAGTGCATTAACAGAAGTTCCTAAATGGAAAGGCCAAGCCATACATGCAGTTCCAAACCTCAAGCTGAATGTATGGTCATTTTTACAAGTAGGTTTAGCCCTGAAGATGAACTACTGAAATACATACCCATGCAGAGACCAACCCGGTTAACAGGGAGAATTCTACTGCTTAAAACTGAATATCCAATGCCAATTTAAACAATGGAACAATAACTTGACTTTCAAGGATGCATGAATCAAATACTGGAAATGATACTGCTGACAGAGTTTCTAGTCATTTGGAAGAAAAATCATTCAAGACAACAGAGTGGAAGTGTAACCATAAACAGTCAGTTCTAACGATGGATAATTTGTGGTACGAAATCATACAGGAGAATTTATAAAACTGTTTTAAGTTGTTTGTTTACAGTAATTATTTATTTAAAAAAAAAAAAAAAAAAAATATATATATATATATATATATATATAAGTAGGGGGTGCAGGGGGGCCTGCAAAAACATTTATAAAACTGTTTTACGTTGTGTTTGTTTACAGTAATTATTTATTTAAAACATATGGCGCATATCGCGTAATGAGGATGATACTCATGTTATTATTGCGTAGCCCGGCCCGGGGGCGTAATTTGTTACTGCGCATCCTGCGAGGTACTAATCCGTAAGATAACCGTTTCACTTATGCAGCTGGGCAATGAACCACAGATAAACCAAAGACGGGCACATAAGCCTACCACTCCAAACTGTAGTTTTAGGGTAGCCACCTTTCATCGTGGCTAAAACCGGGGTAAAGCCACTCCCCCCGCGTCATCAGTAATTCCGCCCCAGGCCAACATTCCGCCCATTTGGTGATGTCACCATGACATCACTCAGCGAGGAACGCCCTCTTTTTCCGTTCCTGCTTTAGGCTGATTTATAAACACCGATAGTCGGTTACCTTTTTGAAACAAAATACTGGCGCCGTTTTTTACGTACTCCTGTAGTGGCCTTCTGTAATGCGGACTTTAGAACAAGTAGTTGCTGTTGGCTTGTATTGCTTTGTGACAAACATGAAAATGTATTTATAAAACCAAACCGAAGTTTGAAAATAAAAGCCCCCAGTTTCACTGATTACATGACTGGCAACGGAACGGCGGTAGTCACTAGTCAGCTTTCATGCAAACAATGTGCATAAACAAACTTTATCCAGGTTAGCATGCTCCGTGAGCAAGAAGCACGTTGGTTAAGAGCTGGAATTAAAGTTTCTTCTCTATAGCCCTGTTCAGTCATAAAACGCTTCTAAGAAGATGCGCAGTCCTGCAAACCGCAATTCAGTGATCGGATACTGTAAAATAATGAGAGCTACCACCAGTAACAGATAAAAGTGCACAATGAAATATATATATAACAAACATACGTCTATAAATAGTAAGACTTGACAAAAAAAAAAAAAACAGTATTGTAATAATGGTGACACGCTGCTATAGGATAAACGGTGGTTTCCTCAATGTGCATATTTTCCCGTTTTTTGATGCAATTTCAAGAAGAACCGAGTGCACAGTGATTTATCATTGCTGTACTGGTAGCTGTCCATAGAAAGGGATACAGTAGGGGGATAAAAAAATAAATAAAATAAAAGGCGCTGTCTACTCCCCGCAGAAAAGTTAATTATTCCTGGCATACTTCTAGGTTTGAGAGTAGCTCTTCCTGTAATCTTCAATCGGTGGTAGCAGATTAGCAAACAAACAAAAAAAGAAAAAAGTGCCTACAGAAATATTAACCTCAAGCAAAAACACACCGGTAAGAAATAAGCACTGTTTGAAGCAGGGAACCCAAATGATATGTCTCTCATTCCAGACGGAACAAAAGCAAGACTGGATGCACACCTTTTTAAAGTAACTTCTAAGGTCCGGTCGGTGGCATTATGCCAGAGTAATCCTATGGGCTAGGTTTGTAAAGTCTCCAGAGCCATTAACCCAATACACACCTATGAATTTTAATACCGTGGGTGGGATTACTAGGATGTCAGCGCGATGTCAAAAAAGGGAGGGATTAGTTTAGTGAGTGACAGCGTTTGATCTTTGGACCGAGGCAGAAATTCAACTTCAGGAACGGTAATGCCCCTTTAAGATTCCAAGTGTGGAATGCTTTTTTATAACAATGAACAGTAGAGAAATTTAGTCCTCATAACGTAATCAACAGGCTTAGCTATTATCCATCTATTTCTGGTGTGGAGTATTTCGTAACACGGAAGTAATATTCGAAGCGGAAAAGGTTGTGTCTCTAACTTGTGACTGGTGTGAAATAATGTCGGCACTGTGTTTATGTTTACGAACTTTGACTTGGCGACCAGTGATCAAATCTGTGCGGTGTGTAGTGACTGACGGTAAACTGTGGCATGTGGAAGGGTTGTCTGCCAATGACTCTGCCCCAAAAAGAGAGGACACAGACTGTGAGAACACATATGGGCCTTGCCGGGTTGAAGGAGACTCTGAGAGCCACTGCTCACGAACTAGACTTTTTTCTTCTTGTGCAAGATGTCCTTTTGCTTCCGAGTGTCCCGCGTTTACTTCGGCTGCTGGTTGGCCAGTAAGGGGATTCCATGGACGGCGCAATCATTCTGTAGGCACAGAAACTGTCATGCGACCCTTTTGCACTGCACTGGATAGTCGCTCATGCTGGAGCTGTAAAGCCTGTTTAGGCATCGATGACTTTTGCCCTATGTGCTGCGCATTGCAGCCCCCCATTGGCACCCGGAGCTACTTCAACATCATGGACTGGTGAGACCAGGGTGACAAATGAAGATGGGGATTCTGTATTATAAGTACTGCATGTTTGGTCATACATGGGAACTTTTCGGGTAGTGTCTAAAACGGTTGTGGTAGATTTCAAGATTTAAAAGACCAGCATTTGAGGGACAGTCAGCTCGAAGTGTGCTACTTGTTTTCCCCCCGCCCCACCACTTAAAAATCTTTACGTTGGTGGTGATTTATAAGTTAAAAAACATATTAATTCCGTATGTGGCATTTTTGTTGTTCAGTATGTAGTCCAGCCATACCTCTGTACCTCGGCGAAATTGAAATATATGAACCCACCAGATGCTTAGTAGTAAGCCCCGCCCAAACCCTACCTGCGATCATTTTGACTGCACCGCCCAGCATTTGATTGAAAGATGCCACTATAACACAAGGTAATATATGCGAAAAGTACAGTTTTGTACCTACCATAAATGTAGATGTTCGAGGATCTCCATTGCTGCAGTCCTGACTAATGGGTACTCCGCTGCCCTCCATCGGCCCGAATACCAAAGGGCTAGATCTGGCGTCGGTCATGGCGCCCGAGACTGACGTGGTGTCAGTATAAATGCGCATGACCGACACCATAACTTTAGTCTTTCTTGCCTCAGATGTCAGAATGCAAAAAAAAACACCACCCAAAAACCCCAATCTAAAAAGAAAAAGGGGGAAGGAGGGAGGGAAAATTGGACTGCAGCAATGGAGATCCTCGAACATCTACATTTATGGTAGGTACAAAACTGTACTATGTTCGTCTCCCATTGCTGCAGTCCTGACTAATGGATAGAATCCCAGAGCAACGGAAAAAACAAAAAGGGAGGTCGGACAACAAAATAGCCTGAGGAGCTGCAGACATGCCCTGTAAGACTGCAGTGGCAAACCCAGCCCTAGACTTAGAATAAAGAGGCAAATGATAATGCTTTGTAAAGGTATGTACAGAACTCCAGGTAGCTGCCTCTAGAATGTCTTTAGTAGCTACCCCTCTTAAAAAAGCAGTAGATGTGGCCGTAGCCCTAGTAGAATGAGGCCTGATCTCAACTGGAACTTCTTCACCATGATGAGAATAACAAAAAGCAATACAATGGCCAATCCACTTGGAAATAGTTTGTTTGAGACAGCTTTTCCACGGAAGTCACAGCAAGCGAAACAAACAACTGATGAGAACTTCTGAACTCTTTGGTTCTGAACAAATAATATCGTAACTGCCTATGTACATCCAAAGAATGCAAAACTTTTTCCCCTTCAGTTTGGGGGTTAGCATAAAAAGTAGGCAAATGTATAGACTGGTTCAATGCCACATTAGAAACCACTTTAGGCAGAAAAGTAGGATTAGTACGCAAGGAAACTCTGTCCCTGTGAAAAATCAAAAAAGGTTCCACTGCCATGAGAGCCTGTAATTCAGATACCCTTCTAGCAGAAGTAACAGCCAACAAAAAAGCAGTCTTCCAAGACAACAACTTCAAGTCAGTCGTAGCTGCAGGTCAAAAGGAGGCAGAGTCAGCTTCTCCAAAACAAAATTAAGATCCCAAGTAGGAGTAGGAGCCCTCCGTGGGGGTCTTATATTCTTTGCCCCTCTAAGAAACTGTTTAAGCAATGGATGTGAAAATAAAGGAGGGTCACCATCATAGTGAGCAGAAATAGCTGCAGCATGCACTTTAATAGAAGAGAAAGACAAACCCTTGTCCAATAACATAGTCAAATATTGCAATGTACAACTCAAATCAGGCAATGTGACATCAAAGCCTTTAGCTGAACTCCAAAGAAAAAATCTCTTCCATTTATCAGCATAAACTTTTCGAGTACTAGGACGCCTGGCTTCCAAAAGAACATCCAAAACTTGTTGAGGGAGCTGAAGGCCCTCATTCTCTAAAACTGAATGTGCCAGGCTGTCAGGTGTAGGGATCGCACCCTGACATTGAGAAAATGATTGTTTTCTTGAGACAATAAGTGAGGAATCTGTGGTAATGGCCAAGGAGCCCCCTGAATTAAACTCCTCAACAGAGGGTACCAATGCTGACGAGGCCAATCCGGTGCTATAAGGATCATGCACGGTTTGTCCCTCCTGACTTTCAACAGGACTTTTGGAAGAAGAGGCAGAGGAGGAAAGGCATACACGTGAAGGTTGCTCCAACTGAAGGATAGTGCATCTATTTTCCAGGCTTTCGGATGAAACAGCCTTGTGCAAAACAGAGGTAGTTGGAAATTCAGAGGAGAAGCAAACAGATCTATGTCTGGAGTTCCCCAAGCCATGGTCAACTGACGAAACACCTGAGGATCCAACTTCCATTCGTGAGGATCCACCATTTGTCTGCTCAGAACATCTGCTAGCAATTCTGTTCCCCTGGCAGAAACTGTGCTCGAAGAGTGATGTGCAGATCCAAAGCAGTTTCCCATAACAGCATTGCTTGTCTGCAAAGAGGGTAAGAATGAGTTCCCCCCTGCTTGTTGATGTACCACATGACAGTTGTGTTGTCTGTTGAATCAACACTAGTCCCGGGTGAAGCAGATCCTTGAATGCTTTTAAGGCAAATTGAACTGCCAGCATCTCCTTCATATTGATATGCAAGTGAAGCAACTCCGGGGGCCAAAGGTCTTGAATCCATTTTCCTTTGAAATGAGCACCCCAGGCTGACTCGAGGCATCTGTCGTTAATATCTGACTTGCCTCTGGTTGGGTCACAGAGAGTCCCTTGTTTAGGTGACATTCCTGAGCCCACCACACCAATTCCTTCTGGATGCAAGGAAGAATCCGAATGACAGTGTCCAAATCGTGGCTGTGTTGAGTCCAAACGCTTTTGAGATACCATTGTAGCTTCCTCATATGCAGTTTGGCATTGGGAAGTACTAGAATGCAAGATGCCATGAACCCCAAGGCTTGAAGGACTGTCCTTGCAGTCAGCCTGGACAGGACTGATAGCTGTAGGAAGTACTGGTGAAGATTTCTTTGTTTGTCCGGGGTAAGAAATGCCATCTGAGTCGCTGTATTCAGACTCACACCCAGAAAACACATCTCTCGTGAGGGTACTAGACTGGACTTTATTTCGTTCACAGAATACCCCAGGCATCTGAAAACTGTCATCACACACTGCAGATGTCGAAGTAGTTCGTGCTTGTCTTGAGCCAGTATCAAACAATCGTCCAGATAAGGATAAATCTGAATTCCCCATAGTCTGAGAAAAGCTATTACTGGAGCCAGGACTTTCGTGAATACCCTGGGCGCAGTAGACAAGCCAAAGGGCAATGCAGAGAACTGATAATGCAAATTCCCAGCCCGAAACCTCAGGAATTTCCTGCAACTGGGCCTGATAGGAATGTGGAGATAGGCCTCCTTGAGATCCAAAGTCACCATCCAGTGATCCCTGCCCAGCATAGGCAACAGCTGTTGCAGTGTTAACATCTTGAATTTCGGAATTTCTAGAAAGGTGTTTAGAATGGATAAATCCAGAATGGGCCTCCAAGTATTTCCCTTCTTTGGCACTAAGAAAAGACGGGAATAAAACCCTGTGCCCCTTTCATGAAGGAACTTTCTGTATTGCTCCCAACTGGAGCAGAGAAGAAACCTGTGCCTGTGCTTCCAATTTTTGCTGATGAGGCACATCTGGCATACCGTTGAAAGGCGGGAAAGTGTGAAAATAAAATTTGTAGCCTCGAGTTGCAATGTCCAACACCCATTTGTCCTGGGTAACCAAATGCCAATTCCCGTTGAAAAGTCCCAGTTTTCCGCCCAGAGGAGCTGCCAGCAAAGCAGAGTCCGGCAGCCGAAGACACAGGTCATTGGGTCTGCTTCCGAAAGGACTGACCCTTGCCCTCCCCAGCAGAAGGGGTAGAGGAACTCAAAGACCTAGAAGTAACAGGGCCCTGAAAGGAAGCCCAACCTCTACCACGCCTCGACTTGCCTCTAGAATGAAAATCCGAAGAGGGAAAAGACCATCCCTTAGCAGGCCAATTCCTATTGAACTTAGGAGGCTGAACCTGTAAAAATTCCTTAACTGTCTGCATAGATTTAGCTTTTTCCTCCATTTTTTTCCAAACTAATTCCACAGGAGGGCCAAAAAGAACATCAGACTGCAAAGGAGCATCCATAATACGAGCTTTAACATGCTCCGACAAGGACTGACCTTTAAGCCAGGCATGTCTGCGAACAACAGAACTAGTAGCAGCCACCCTGGAAGAAGCTTGTAAAGCATCAAAACCACACTGCAGAGAATGCTTCCCAACCTGGTCTGAAGCATGCACTAAATCCTGAAGCTCCTTACAGTCCATACCTGCAGCTAAAGCATCCACTTTACATTTCAATTGACTTAACAAAAAATTCTGATACTTGAGCATATGAAACTGACAATTCAAAGCCCTCATAGCCAAAGTAGAAGAGGTATACAGTTTTTTACCCCACCTATCCAGGGCCCTAGCATCTTTGTCCAGAGGAACTGGATTCTTAACCACAGAGGCCTTAACGCCCTTGGGGCCTTGAGAAATAGTTTCAGGATCAGCTCTAGGGCTCTTAAACAAGTACTTGTGAGCTTCCGGAACCCTGTAGTATCTATCTGGTTTAACAGGGGCAGGAGGCAGAGAATCTGGGGTAAGGGCAGCCTCAGAAAACACATCCTGAACAACATCCAGTACAGGAGGAATAGCCAAGGGCCTGTGCTGAGGCAAAAACAAAAATTCTCTCAGCCTTTTACGAGAATCAGAATAATCCTGGCCCTCCCATTTGAAATGTTCCCTCATGGAATGCAAAGTTTCAGAGAAAGAAAAATCTTCTGGAGGGGACGCAGAGGGAGAAGCATCCTCAGCATCCGAATCAGAATAGGGAGGGAAATCCTGAAGGTCTTCCACAGAGGAATCTGACTCAATGGAAGACTGAACCAAACCTTCCAACTCTGTCTCTACCCTGGGCCTCTTCTGAGGGGGAGGCATGGAACCCCTAATTAAAGTAATCAAATCTTCAGCCATCTTCAACATGTGCTTCCCAGGAGCTGGACCCTGGGGAAAAGCACCCGCAGGGGCAGATTTAGACTTAGAATGGTCTCTGCCTAGAGAAGGAGGAGGCCTAACCACCCTACGAGGGGAGGGAGCCACAGACAACAGAGGAGCACCCTCAACCTGGCCTAACAAAGGAGAAGCCACCCCCTGTAGTAACAAAGGCTCCCCTTGACACTCAGGCACACTGTCAGAAAGAGCCACTGAAGCAGCCAGTGGTTCTACAGGACCGACATCCGGAGCGGACGCCTCATCCTGTTTGGACCGCAAAGACTTTTCTTTGCGCTTCTTAGAAGAGCCAGTCGTCGGAGAATCCGACGGCATGTTGTAATTACAACGTTTACCAAACACCAGCCCAGCACAGTCCAACCGACGTTTAATAGTACGCTTATTAAAAGTAGCACAAAAGCGACACCCAACAACGTCGTGCTCAGGCCCTAAACAAGGAATGCAGAGTGAATGGTAATCCCTATGAGGAATCTGTTTCCCACAAGAAATACAGTTATTAACTTTTTCTGACATCCGACAATACTGAGACAAGAAAAAGACAAAAAATAAAATGTCCCCAATGGGGTACTCAGCCCAACTTGGTCTCCGGTCTGAAACTCGAAAACCGACAATTCCAGAACGCCGAACGGCACTTGCAAATTCTGCTTCTGCTCAGGACCATGCGGCAAGAAAGACTGAAGTTATGGTGTCGGTCATGCGCATTTATACTGACACCACGTCAGTCTCGGGCGCCATGACCGACGCCAGATCTAGCCCTTTGGTATTCGGGCCGATGGAGGGCAGCGGAGTACCCATTAGTCAGGACTGCAGCAATGGGAGACGACGAACATCACAAGTTAATTGCACAAAAACATGCCAAGATATGATACTACTGAAACAGAAGGATAAATGCTGAATGAGGCCAGGTCCCTTTACTTAACCAATTCTTAAACTTGAATAAATGTATCAGTAGGAACAGTCCAAATAAAGAGTTATAAAAGAGTATGTGTAAGAGTACAGAAACAAGAGTGCCTCTTTACAGAAAACCCATTCCAAATATTCTGAATGCAAGTAATAAACCCGAGCACTTTCACTGTAACTACCTATAAATGAAAATCTGCAGGACATTGTGGGCACCCTGTGTACCAGAAACGGAAGGCTACACCGATCTAGTCACCTTCAATTAAAATAAAACTAGTAACTATTCAAGAGTGATGCATTGATATTACCATTGCCAAAGACACCAATACAAGCAAATAAATAAATACACGTACACACAGTTTTCAATTTTTAACCACAGTTTCCCTAAGTGGTTGTGGGGAGAAAGACAACTGAAGGGTAAAACTGGTCATATGCTGCTATTTTCCATTTGTTTACTGTGTAGGTAGGCTAGTCTACGGAACCTTTTCTTCCATGACCAGGACCAAACTAGTAACTTGTATAGTTTATACAACAGCCATGAATATAATACACAGTAAGATTCCAGTTAAAGTGTACACTACAAATAAGACTCTACTCACACACAAACATTGTATTATTCTAATGGAAAGGGACTGATTGCTCGAATGTCATTATTAACATTTGTTTGCGCTTATTAAATGCTACGTTTTTACTTTTCTATGGATTTACCGTTACAAATGTTAATCACAGCCCATTGCCATTGTTAATCCTGCCCTCCCGCATGTCAAGTCACGGTGGGCATGCCCATACCTGCGCGAACTTGGTGGTGGGTTAATACACTTCAAGTTTCACCTCTACCTGCAAAGAATTATCAACAAAGTCAAAAATAATTGGGGGGGAACACAGTATTGCTACTGTAAACTTTTAAAATTGCTTGAAAAACGGGTATTACAGTACACAGTCATTTTTGTAAACCCATTCCAAATATTCTGAATGCAAGTAATAAACCCGAGCACTTTCACTGTAACTACCTATAAATGAAAATCTGCAGGACATTGTGGGCACCCTGTGTACCAGAAACGGAAGGCTACACCGATTTAGTCACCTTCAATTAAAATAAAACTAGTAACTATTCAAGAGTGATGCAATGATATTACCATTGCCAAAGACACCAATACAAGCAAATAAATAAATACACATACACACAGTTTTCAATTTTTAACCACAGTTGCCCTAAGTGGTTGTGGGGAGAAAGACAACTGAAGGGTAAAACTGGTCATATGCTGCTATTTTCCATTTGTTTACTGTGTAGGTAGGCTAGACTACAGAACCTTTTCTTCCATGACCAGGACCAAACCAGTAACTTGTATAGTTTGTACAACAGCCATGAATATAATACACAGTAAGATTCCAGTTAAAGTGTACACTACAAATAAGACTCTACTCACACACAAACATTGTATTATTCTAATGGAAAGGGACTGATTGCTCGAATGTCATTATTAACATTTGTTTGCGCTTATTAAATGCTACGTTTTTACTTTTCTATGGATTTACCGTTACATTAGCATTACTTGTCAGTCACGGCCCATTGCCATTGTTAATCCTGCCCTCCCACATGTCAGTCACGGTGGGCATGCCCATATCTGCGCGAACTCGATGGTGGGTTAATACACTTCAAGTTTCGCCTCTACCTCCTGGTGCAAAGAATTATCAACAAAGTCAAAAATAATTGGGGGGAGCACAGTATTGCTACTGTAAACTTTTAAAAATTGCTTGAAAAACAAACTGGTATTACAGTACACAGTCATTTTTGTAAACGATATGAAGTCTGAAACTCAAATGCTCATCATTATTTGTGTGCAGAAATCCTCAATGACTTTCCAGAAAAACCACAAAATTTATGAGAGTGGCAGATAAAAATATGAAGGAAAATCTGGTCATTCTGTGAAATTCTGGACAGTTTGACAGGTATGGTGCCATCATTTGCCCCTCTCTCAAGAAGCACACAGTTTACAGGGCTGTACTTGTAGTACCCCATGATGTGTAGTAGCAAACTCTGCTTTTTTCCAGACTTGCAGTCCCCCCCCAGTTTGTTTATAATGCACGTGGGAGATGTGGATTTTCTGATTTTTATTTTATTGTTAAGAGTTGATTTTTTTGTGCATGCCAGGTGGGGTGGGGGGTTGCAGCCTCCTTACTGCATATGATGCCAAGCTCTTCTAAAATACAGCTTTTTCAGAGTAAGCCATAACATCTTTGATTTTCATTTGGAGACACACATGCCCCCACCTGCACAGTCTTGCATCGAGGGTACTACAGCCGGCTAATGTTTTTAGAACCCCGCCACCACTATCCATCCATCACCCTTTTTTCCCATTTTTGCAAGTGGGGTCAGGGTATCACTTCAACAGTGACAGTAGTCTAGAGCCAATGTTTACACTGCTGGGTGTCTAGAACCAATGTTTACACTGCTGGGTGCCAACCCAAATCCCTCTGGGGGAGGGTCATCTATTTCAGAAGATTCCCATGTTTGTGTAAATTGTTTTTCTGTCTTTCACCTTAACTTCTGTGATGTGGAATCTTTTCATCACACATATAATGTAAGTTATTTCCAGAAAAATACATAGTTCTGTTGTATTTATCTGCATGTAATTGTCAACACTGATTTGTCTGAAATTAATTGTGTAATTTAATTTTATTTCTTTGTTAATGTGAAACACTGAAAACTTTGCTCGTTTGTTAATCCAGTAAAAGAATTGGTTTATCTCTGGTTCTTTTCACCCATGACACAAGCAGCAAGGTGTATATATTGGTAGCTGCTTCTATGAATAGTTTTTCACCTAGTGCATAGTCCCAATCTGGACTCCTCCTTCAGCAGCAAAGTGTCTTTCAACCTGCAGTTATTTATCTTCAAACCTTCACAATTTGCAAGCTGCTGACTGTACACCAACATTCTTTACCAGTGCCTTCTTGCTGGGATCTGAAACTGTCTAGCTTGTCTATGTTTTTAAAGTCCAGCTAACCACGTATCAGGAGGTAAATGCTATGTGCTGTGGAGGTCCATTGAATTTAATGTCTTCCTCAAAATGTGCATCAGCTGCTTCTACTGAATCTGAGAATCTGCTTATTTTGTAGTGCAGTACTATGTGTAAGTATTGTTTGTTGTAGTTTTTTTATATTTTTCTTTTGCTTGTACAAAAAAAAGTGTTGAGTACACTTTTGGCAGATGGGGGGGGGGGGGGGGGTGGAGTATTGGGAGAAGACACTGCCAGTCACAAAAACATTTAAAAATTCCACATAAACAATGGTTATACCTCCAGTTTAAACCTTGGACCTTTAATGTGTATGATGCAGGTTTTAATCACTGAGATGCAACAACCTTTGGTAAAGATGCTTCAGATATGTGATTAGTCAAGTATATGGATTGCTGAAACAAAGACATGCACAGAATTCTAGTTTAGTATTGTGTTTTCTTGCCTTTGATTCTAATTCATTTTGTACAAATGCTTATTATTTTGGGCTAGGGTGCATAACAGCATTATTTCTGATGTACAGTGTAACCAATTCCTCCCTGAAACAAAGGATGAAGTGCTGAATGTAAAATCACCAAAACACCCTTATTAAATCCAGCAGTTCATTGAAATCAGGGCTGTATTATGGCGAGGTTTATGTGTATATGTATTTATTTTTGTGGGTTAAGTCTTTTACACCCCACAATCTCTAACATGATTGTATGAAATCCAAAACTCTGCATTCCAGATGAAAATGTTTTTTTTTCTGTTGTAGAAATACAGTTTAGTAAAATACCAACACCGATTTGAACTGACTGATTTTGAGCTGTCAGTCATGCATGTGATGTAACTTGGAAAAATCATTTAGGAGTGTGGCATTGATTTTATTTTATTTATACTTTTGTTGACCGGGTTAGTCACACTGGGCTAATGGCGCCTCTTTTTTCAGGGAGACCCAAGGTGGTATTCATACTTACTAGGGAAAATTTTGGCCAGGGCACCAGGAAACTTCCCCACTCTTTTCCAGTGCTATCTTTTACATCCACCTGAATTACCACTAACCCAGGCAGGTGGGTCTTGGTTTAACACCTCATCTTTAGGACTGCACACTCAGGTGTCTACCCCCGTTTATTTTGTAGTGCAGTGTCAGCACTGGAAAATTAATTAAACTGTCTAGTAAATAGAAAATGTAGAAACATGACTGAACATGTTTACTTTCAAGTATTTTTGGTGTTCTCTTAGTATTTGCTCTTCTGCCATACTCTAGTGCTGCTCTATTTATTTTGGGCATATTAATAGTTCAGACTTTACTAGGCCATGGTGGTGCAGCTGTTAGCATTGTCAGTTCACAGCAAGAGGTTCTCCGGTTTGATTCTCGGCTGGAGCGCCTTCTGTGTTGAGTCTGCATGTACTCCCCACGGTTGAGTGACGTTTAAAGACATGCAGGTAGGTGCATGCATGAATGGGTGTGCCTTCATTGAAGGTTGGGTGTCGGGCTGGCACCTCGACACCATAAAAATCTACTGCCAATCATAAGCAGATTGACGTTGTGCAGTGGCGACCCCTAACCGAGAAAAGCCGAAATACATTACAAATAGTCCAGACTTTATAGTCACAAGACAGTTACAAAAGTAAATGCAATTAGAAAGAAAAAATGCAAATAATTCATATAAGATGTGCAAACATCAAAGAGTAGGTACAAGGTACATGTAAGTAATAACTTGCTAATGGCATAGAGAGAAAGCCCTGCCTATGACCTAGGAGACATGAACTGAAGTAGCAGGTTGAATGCTTGACAGTCCAGTTTGAGAGGATGGACATTTGCATCCTGAGGGGTGGGTCCCAGCCATTTGTGCCACTGCTCCTTGATGAAGTCCTTGCTACAGGGCAGAATAGGTAGGAGCTACTGAAAGGATGGGGTTGGAATGACCACCTAAGACAATGAGCATAACTTCTTTGTACGAAGAGCACAATGCAAACTGTTAAAAAGGCATGGGGTGGTCTCTGTGGTAATGTTAGTGTGCTCACATCACCCAAGGGGAGTGGTTAGGCTGTTTAAAAAATACTCTCACTGTTAGAATGCCTGTGAAAGTACCAACCACCCCAGTGTTTGTTTGGATGATGGTATTTACAGATTGTCACCTTAATTATCTGAAGAAAGATGTCCACTCTATGGAACAAATCGACCTATGTTCAGTGGGGGGGGGGGGGGGGGGGATTGGTGAAGCAGAAAGGGAAAAATTACATAGAAAAAAATTCCTAATAGAAAGTAACCAGAGATACATGAATATTTGTGTCAAAGACCACGCCAGCAGAGTAAATACATTCATATATACTGATTGGGAATAAATATTTACTTGTTAAGAGCATTAAAAGGAATCCATTTTTCAGTGTTAGGAACATTTTATCTTTATCTGTAGAGTAAATTTTGTTTCCTGTAAGTTCACAAATATGATTTCTGGAATACTGTTTACCACTTTCATGTATTGATGTTTCATACTGCTGCTATATGTTTAATGTGGAGCTGATCTTTGCATTATGCTGCCTTTGGTTCTGTAGTTATTAGGGTACATAGTCGCTTGAGAAATCAACTCCTGTTAAACTTGGGATTCTGTAATAAAAAGGTGATGAAGGTGGATCTTGAATCCCAGATGCAAAGTTTACATATATTTTATATGTAAAGATGAGTCGATATTGGCAGTTTCATTTTCTGCACTGTATCCCCTTTTTGTCTCTGTGCCTTGACCTCTATTTTTCTGATAGTATTCTGCACTCTCACTCTTTCATTTCCTTGATCTGCCTCTCTGCAGGCTGACAGACATTAGAAAAGTTTTCACCTACAGAATTATGGGTAATCTGGAAAATTCAGGTGTTGACTATTTCTCCAAAGCCAACTTCACACTTCTTAAGACAGCCAACTTCACACTTCTTAAGACAGAAGTGGCAAACTTCACGACACCCATGCTGATGGACAATAGAGGTACGACTGCTGAATCCTGTACAAATGCACTTTATAAGCACTTACACGAGTGCTTGGATCATGCAATCCCTAACGGAACCAAGATGCTATCCTCCAAGAAAAGGAAGCCAATTGGGTCGTCCCCTGCCATAAACTCTACAATAGAAGAAAGAAACTGTTGCAAAAAAGAGCAAAATCCCAGGATTGGAGGAACTCCCTGGTCAGCCCCAGTAAGAAGCTGAGATCCCTCATAAAATCCTCCAAAGCTAGTTACAAAAACAAAATCGCCACTGATTCTAAAGACAACCACAAAGTATTGTATAGCCATGTCAAGAATCTCAATGGTAACACTCGGATCTGCTCTGACTTACAGCACAATGGCACTAAATATACAGAACCAACTGATATTGCCAACATCCTGGCAGATAGGTTCAGTGCTAACTTTACCCCTCTCTCACCCCCTAAAGGACCCATCCCTGTACCGGAAGAATGCAAATTTTGTGTATTCACGGCTGCACAGGTAAAAAACACACACTCCAAAGCCAAGAACACAGCATCCATGGGACCTGACAACATCCCAGGCTGCGTTCTACACGAACTACAGAACTAACTGGTACCCCACCTAAGTACCATGTTCAATCATAGTGTCACTTCTGGCTTTGTGCCCATTGAATGGAGCACAGCAACAGTTATCCCACTACACAAAGGGGGAGCCACCACTGACCTCGGGAACTATCGCCCCGTTAGCCTGATTAGCCTGGTCTGCAAGGCTATGGAACGTACCATCATGGAACTTATAAACAATGACATTGGTATTTATAATCTCCAAACTCTGGACCCTATCCAGTTCGGGTTTGTAAAAGGCAGATCATGTCTCCTAAACCTGATAGATTTCTTTGAAGCAGTCACCAAAGCTGTAGATGAGGGTAAGGTAGTTCACACCGCCTATTTCGATCTCACCAAGGCTTTCGACACCATCTCCTACTCTGGAATTCTAGATAAACTCACTAAACTAGGTATAAATCCCTATGTCACAAGATGGCTTGCCAACTGGCTCACTGACAGAACCCACACTGTGAAAGTAGCAGACTCTTCATCCAACTTCAGACCAGTAACAGGTGGAGTACCACAGGGTTCAGTCCTGGGTCCTCTCCTGTTTGGTATCTACTTCTCTGAAGTACAGGCTAACACAGAAAGTCTTTGGCTAACGAAGTTTGCAGATGACTGCAAACTAGGAGCCATAATCAAAACTCATAACGATGTGGGCATCTTACAAAAGGGCTTCACTGAGACAGATGCCTGGTGTCAAAGCCGTAGCCTCAAGCTCAGTGCCAAAAAGTACATTATTACCCCTTTTGGTAAAAACTCTGTACCCATGAACTACCACATAGGCGGTAGTCTACTTAACACCGAATGTGTGATGAGACCTTGGGACACAGGTGGACAGTAGTCTCTCCTTTGATAATCACATCACCACAGTAGTCAGGAAATCCTTCTACGTGGCGCACCTCATCACAAAAGGTTTCTCATCCAGGAAAAAAAAAGAGTTCATTGTTCCCCTCTACTCCTCACTCATTAGACCCATTATAGAGTACAATGCCCCTTTTGGTATGGACCTCACAAGACATCTACAACAAGTGGAAAGGCCGCAGAAATCTCTCACAAAGAGGATTACCAGCCTCAAACAGATGCCCTACGCAGACCATCTCAAAAAACTCCAGCTTTACTCCGTCGCATATCGCCTATTCAGAGACTATCTCTGCCTAACATACAAAGCTGTCAAACCCAGAGCTGTTGGACATGTTCCACTTAAAGAAATCCCACTTCCTCTGAGCTACACGCTCTAGGGACCTAAACTTTGTCACCACAGTAAACAGAACATGCTGGAGGGATAGATTCCTGTCCCAGAGACTTCCCGTACTCTGGAACAAACTGCTTATCTATATCAAGCAAAGCTCCTCATTAGCACTCTTCAAGAAAAATCTTGATGATTGGATGGGAGGAAATTCACCCCGGGATCACTCTTGTGGCTCTGCTTGACAGGGGCACAGGAAAATAATTTTCTTCGGTGGCGAAAGCCAGGGTACTGTTTGGCTAGGCTTATATAGGCCCTAGGGCCAATAGCTTAGTACCTACCTATGAACCTATGTGTAAAAGAGGAGGATCCATATACCCTGCAAACGTTTTTAGTTGTTAGATTTGAAAGTGATGAAGATGGAGAGTGCCAGACCAGATCTTTTGTTACAATAAGTATGTAACATTGGTTTATTTGGACTGCATCATAAGGCCTTGAATGTTGTACCTAGACTTTGACTATTTAAACCTTTATTTCATTCAAACTACTTAAGGCACATGTTTATTCAGAGTTTGTGTTGCAAGCTACCTATTTATGCCACAACATTCTTTCGTTAATTCTCCCTTGTTAATGAATGTCCTTGCATCCCTACCAATGTGTACTGCTTCCCTATAGGCTCTGAACTTGTGTGTGAGAAGCTGACTATCTTTTTGAATTTCATATTCCATGAATACAAAATATTTATAGATATTATTTCTTCTGGTTGCTCTTTAACCTTGGCAAAAACATTTCTAAACTAAAATCTCTTTGTGAATCTTTACAGGATTTTTTAAAATTAAATCTGATGTAAATCTTTATTCATTCCTTACTGTTAGGACTTCGGTTCCGTCCTCAGAACAGACATGGCCATTTCCAAGCTAGCACCAGCCAAAAACTCTCAGCTAAGACCTACCCATAATGCCCCTCTCATAGTTACTCCAGATCTCGTTTACTGCGATCCTCATCAGACGTGCCTAGCCATCTCTCTCAAAGCTAAGTGGAAAATTGTGATTTTTGGAATAGTTTTTCTTCAAAATTTCTTGAGTTTTAGTCAGTTTAGCCTTTTCTCACTGTCGCTTATAACCTACCTTTTATTTCTTACCCTTTACCTTTGGTAATTTAAATTCTACCATCATTGGTACTGTCCCTCTCTCCTGCCTTTGGTAGGCCCTTCCTTACCACTTTTGATATTTTTTTAAATACCATCATTGGTATTCTCTCCTTTCTCTCCCTTTTATTGTTTTCCTCTTAGAATACCGTTTTGTGCCTGTACTATGTCAGACAACGTTAAGTTGGGGTTTAAATAGTGTGACAAGTGTGGTCGAAAGATGCCAAACTTGGACGACACGCTCGTTGCGTCTACTGTTTGGGCATAGACCATATTAAAGCTGATTTGTGACATTTGTGCTAGTTTTTAGCAATAGCACACTAGCAGAATGCAAGAATAAACTTATTTTAAAAGGTTTAATTAAAACACCTTTTTCAGAGGCTTTATCTGGGTCAGAAGTCTCACCCCCTCCAAAGACCAAAAAGCATAAGGAAAAACAGCGTCACTCGGTGCCTACATCTCCATCAGTTATGGAACCGAGTCATCTCCATGCTTCCCCGGCGCCCTCTGCGTAGACCTCTTCGGCACCAAGCCCTGTGTCTTCTCCCTCGGTGCCGTCTAAAATGTTGACTCCGATTTCAGTTCCAGCCTCAGCACCACTGGCTTTGGTGCCGTCCTTAGTTCCGACATTGGCTCCTGTGACTGTAACCTGCTTTGGCACCATCCCTGATCATGGTGCCGATAGCTTCTTCACTTCCACAAATTATGACTTCGGCTCCTAAAGTCGAATATCTGCCAAGAACGAGATACTCTCCAACGTATGACCCTTTTTTTGGGGCATAGATTTAGCCCCTTCATTAAAAGACCTGAATCTCCTTCAGCAACCTCCTTTAGATCCACCAGGAGTTTTTCTGAACTAGACCTAGTGCGGGTTGTGGACCAGCTTCTGGCAGCTAGGGGATTGCCCACTCCAGCTAGACTTTCCGTCCCTCTTGATTTGGAATCCTTCACAGTGTATTCTCCTGTTTTATCCTCCTTTGGCCTGTACCCAGGTTCCGAAAATCTCAGTACCGATGTCCACCCTGGTGCATACTTTTCAGGTTCTGACTGCAGACTTTTCCATGTCAGCACCAACCACCCTTGCTGCATCAGCTCCAGTGCTCTCTCGGAGCAGTGCTTGGACCGTCGGCACCTTGGTATCTAGTCCGGTGCCTAGTTGTTCGCTGGCACCGTCTATGTCCATGGCTCTGGCTTCCAGTCCTCCCGCAGCTCCTCACCTGGAGATGAGCTCCTCAGGGCAGGGTGTGACCCCAGTTCCGAGGTTGTCATTTTCGGTTCCAGGCTTCCATTCCTCCTCGGGCGGGCCTGCTTTCCAGGTGATGGAGAGGGTCCTTGCCTCCGCAGGCTCTCAGCATCATTGAAATCAGCATCAGAACCCCTCCTAACATGTAGCTGTCCCAACCCCCTACTTTGGGATCCCGGGCATGGGAGCTGCAAGACCCCCCTTTGAAGGGAACCCTTTCTCCGGAGTCCTCCTCAGAAGATCCCACTGGGGAGCCACCCTGGAAGAAACGGTGCAAGAGGAAGCACCTTGATTCCCTGGAGGTATCCATCACTGAAGCCACTGATTGTGATGAGGGATAAGGGTCCCCACGGTCTCCCCCAGACGACGTCTCATTCGGAGACATCCTCGAAATTCTCAAGCAGTGGAGAGACTGGAAGTCCTCTAACCCTTCTTCTGAGGAATCGGTGTTCTTGCAGGCCTTCCATGCCCGGCCATCTACTTCCTGGGTGAACCCCACCTGCAGATGAGCTTGTTAAGCTGATCATGCAGCATGCCTGAAAGGCCCCGAGCAATGTAGAACCTGTCCCCTGGAGACCGGACAAAATTTTATCCACACCTGAAGATCAGCCCCACTGGTCCAAGCAGTTGACAGTTGATTCCATGGTCATGGCGGTGGCCACCAAGAGGGGGACTGGCAGAAGATAGTTCCTCTGTCCATCCTCTGAACAGGGAGTTTCGGACCATGGGCAGACTAGGGAAGCAGACCTATGCTTCAGCGACCTTTGCCATTCGGTCGCTGAACTATCTGGCACACCTCACTTGCCTTCAAAGAGACCTAATATCTGAAATGTCCTCCTCTTTGGTGGGGGTACTGCCTGATGAGGTGCGTGATACTGTTGCCTCTCAGCTAGCTACCATTGAATCCATCTCAAATTCCTCAATGCTTTTGATATCTCACACCACCAAGGGGGTAGTTTGAGCTGCCGCATCAGGCATTGTCATGAGACATCATGCTTTGATGCGGTTGTGTGATTTCGCAGACCCCTTTAAATCTTCCTTCGTCAATGCGCCTGTTGACGAATCTGCACTTTTTGGTCCCAAAGTGCAAGACACATTAGCATGAAGTGAGAAGGATGGAAAGACCTTGTCTGCTGTGGGCATACACTTTTCCACCCCCCAGAGGTCCTACTCCAAGAACCAGAAGGGAGGAAAAATGTGGTTCAGAAAAGCGCAAGGATCTTTTAGTGACACTCGTGGTGAGCATTCCTCTCTGGGCAGAGGGAGCAAATCATCTGGAAGACTCCCCTTTCGGGGTAGAGGGGGTCTGCATAACCAGGGCGCTAGAGATTCCTTCTCCGGCCGACCCTATCAGCGCTTCTGAGCAGTGGCCCGATTGCTTTTCTCTGGAAGCAGTTGGGGGTCATTTTTCTCTGCACCTACCAGCCTGGCAACTTATTACTACTGATGTTTGTGTGCAGAGGATAATATCCAGAGGCTTCCAGATACCATTCAATTCAACTCCCAGAACCGTCAAACGAATCCCCGATGTGTCACCCAATCAGAGGGAAGTAGCAGCCTTAGAAATAAAAAAGCTGCTAAGAAAGAGTCATCCAACCAGTCCCACCAGACCAGAGGAACTGGGTTTTACTCGAGGTTCTTTTCAGTCCCAAAAAAGATAGGGGACTGGAGACTGATCCTGAATCTCAGCCTATTGAACAAATTTATCAAACCTCAAAAATTCCGGTCCTCATACAAACAACATATAAAAACCCACTTATCCAAAAACCGAGCAGGAGACTCCCTATTTGCAAACTACATAGGTAAAATCTGAAATGGACTACCTGTAAACATTACCTCTATACAAGCCTTACTACTCTTTAAAACTAGCCTAAAAAATCATCTCCAAAGTAAATCACGCTATCCATGCTCCTACCTCGGCTGATATATAGTAACCCACTCTCAATTGCTCCTGCCTAATGTTGTTGTTGTGTCTTTCGGCTTATCCCGGTTAGGGGTCGCCACAGTGGAACTCCGGTCTGCTAATGTTTGGTAGTGGATTTTTACGTGCCGAGTTACCAGCCCTGACGCACAACCTTCAACGAAGGCACGCCCATTCACGCATGCCTCCACACAGAAGATGCTGTAGCTGAGAATCTAACCCGACAACGCTACCGCAGCACCACTACTGCGGGTTGCTCCTGCCTAATGTAAAACGCAGAAACTAAGATTATTTTTAACATCACAATGTGACCTACCTCAAACAACATTCTTCCACTGATGTCTAAATTCAACAGAAATAAACTATGATATCTCACATTTACCACAATATTATTCTCATCTTGGCTCTCTATATTCCACATCCCTGCATGAAATTCCTCTAATTTACTAATGGAACATTCACCACTACTGCCATAATGCATTGTATAACATTCTATATACTACTGTTACATGCCAAGTACTGATTTATATTTCATCAAATAAGTTTTGACCTGTGATGCTTTGTATTACTCCATTTATGACCGTGTTCTTCTGTATTCTTATTTGGTTTGTGTACTTACTAAGTGGAGTTTTTCTCTTTCTTGAATGTATTTGTATGTAATCGCATTTAAATCTTGTATTGATTTGTATGTAACTGGAGTTTTTCTCCCCGGGCATCCGCTGAAAAAAGGACATGTGCCCAGTTGGGCCATCCCTGTAAACAAATGTAAAATAAATAATTATAGTCACTGTACAGTCCATCCTACCCTTCCTAGGGAGGGGACAACTGGATGTGCTCTATAGACCTCCAGGACGATCGCGGAGGTTTCTCCGCTTCCGGCTGGGACCCAATCACTACCAGTTCAGGGCACTGCCATTCGGTCTCTCGACAGCCCCCCCCGAGTGTTCACCAAATGTATGACAGTTGTAGTAGCTCATCTTCGACTACAAGGATTCCAGGTGTTTCCGTATCTAGATGATTGGCTCCTTACCACCCAGATCAGAAATCTTCTAATCCGCAGCCTCTTACACTGAAGCCATCGCTCTCCACTTGGGGATTACAATCAACAAGGACAAATCTCAAATGTCCCCAACAAAAACACTGAAATTCATTGGAGCAGTCTTCGACACAACATCCTGTCAAGCTTGCCTCCCTCCTCACAGGCTTTCGAAAGAAGACACCAAATCCAAGCCCTCCTTCCACAGACCTATGTACCAGCATGTCTTGTACTACAACTCTTGGGCTCCATGTTGGCTGCCATTACTCTAGTACCACTGGCGAGGTTGCACATGAGAATACTACAGTGGCTCCTTTCTGCACAATGGTCGATCTTAACTCACCCACTCGACCACATGATACATCTTACAAACATTTGCAAGGAAGAAATGCTATGGTGGATGAAGTCACAATTGAATCTTTGGTGTCGACCGTTCTGTCTCCCCCCAGCCCATGGCCACGGTGACCATGGGCGCTTCCCTGTTAGGGTGGGGGGAATTTTCAGGGAAAGACTGTCCAAGGCACCTGGTTCCCCATGGAGGCCAATTTGCACATAAATGTCCTGGAACTGAGGGCAGTTCTCTTAGCGTTGTAAGCATCCCATACATTCCTACCTTCTGGGACCATTGCAATTCAGTCAAGACAACATGTCAGTCGTCTGGTATATCAACAAGCAATGAGGATTTGGCACTGGGCGATAGCTTCCAACCACTGTCTTAGCAACGCACATTCCCGAGAGTTCCAACCTTATTGCGGACAATCTGAGCAGGAACATCCTGATGCCTCACGAGTGGTCCCTCAACCCTGTAATAGCGGATCGGATTTTCCGCTGCTGGGGCAAGCCTTGCTGTGATCTGTTTGCTTCCCCCTTAACCAACAAATGCAGAAGCTACTTTGTCCTGATCCCCCCTCAGGTGGAACCCCCGAGTGACGCTCTAACACACAATTGGCCCCCGGGTCTACTGTATTGCCTTTCTTCAGTTTCCTCTCATCCCGAAATTCCTCCACAAAGCTCAGAGGTTGAGAAGCAGAGTGATCCTCATTGCCCCCCTATTGGCCCCGTCAAGTCTGGTTCCCGTTCCTATAGCCTCATCTGATTCACAGCTCGTGGATCTTGGATCATTCCCAAGGTTTGTTATCTCATTCTCCGGGACTGATTCATCCCAGTCTCCACAGCTCAAGCTCATAGCTTGGTTCCTCCACTTCCAATGATTGCCAGGCTGCCTGACATCTTGTCTCCTGTTTGTGAAATTCTTCTGGCTTCACACAAACCTTCCACCAGGAAAGTTTATTCTAGTAAATGGACTAGGTTCTCTACTTGGGCCAAAGATCAGAACTTAAATCCTTTCTCTATGCCTATTCAAAAGATCATACAGTACCGGACGACTCTTCTACATGCAGAAGCCTCAGCACTGACAATCGCTGTACATTTAGCAGCTATAACCAATTTTCATAATGGATTTGATAATTCTTCGGTTATGTCACACTGCCTGTGCAAGACCTTTTTGAAAGGAGTATTACACGTTAAACCTCCTGTCAAGCCCCCCACATAGAACCCTGGGACTTGACTTTGGTACTTCAATCTCTCACAGGCCCTCCTTTTGAGCCTTTTGATTCATGTGATATAAAGTTTTTGTCATGGAAGACTCTACTTCTAGTAGCATTTACCTCAGCGAGAAGAGTATCTGAGCTACAGGCCTTGAGTGTCAAGAGACCTTACTTGAACTTCCACAGGGAATAGGGTGTCCCTTCTTACTGACCCTTGTTTCTTGCCCAAGGTCATTTCTGGATTTTCCATTAACCAATCTATTGACCTGTCGGTTTCCTTTCCTCAACATTCTAACAGAGGGGAGTACCTTTTGCACACCCTTGATGTGCATTGGCAGCTTCTTTGTTATTTGGACAGGACTAAATCTTTCAGGAAAACAGATCAGATGTTTGTGGCCTTTGCAGGACCCAAATTGGGTAAACCTGCCTCTAAAGTGACTTTATCATCCTGGCTTAGAAACGGCATTACCTTTATCTACCAATAGAATAAGCTATCCTTTCCTTCCAGAATAAAGGCTCATTCTACTAGATCAATGGCTACTTCTGTAGCTTTTCATTCTAGAGCCTCTATGGATGATATTTGCACAGCAGTCACTTGGGCAAGACCTTATACCTTTATCTCTCATTATAAATTGGATTTGGCCACCAGGGGACGAGCATTATTTGGTTCTATGGTGCTCAGGAATATCCTTCCTTAGGGCCACCCAGGACTCAAGTAGCTGGGGACTCTGTCTTAACAGTAAGGAAATAATAAAGATTTACATCATTTATATAAAGAAGTTATGTCTTACCATAACGTTCCATGTGTGTTGTAGATCTTTATTCATTCATTACTTCCCACCCTCCTTTCCCCTGCCTGGACTCCTGGTGCACTTTAGGAACTCCTGGTTAGGGTATTTGCTCAGACAGAGCCTCCTACTGGCTTTCTCGTACTATCTTGATTGTATAGGGGTGGGCAAACTCGATCTGGAGTAACTATGAGTGGGGCATTATGGGTAGGTCTTAGCTGAGAGTTTTTGGTTGGCGCGAGCTTGGAAACGGCCGTGTCTGTTCAGAGGACGGAATCGAAGTCCTAACAGTAATGATCTACAACACAGATGGAACGTTGTGGTAAGACATAATGTCTTTTTTTTGTTTGTGATGACGGCCGTGTCGCCTCACAGCAAAAGGTTCTCTCATTTGATTCTCGGCTGGAGCGCCTTCTGTGTGGAGTCTGCATGTCCTCCCTGGGGGTCGAGTGATGTATAAAGACATGCAGGTAGGTGCATGTGTGAATGGGTGTGCCTTCTTTGAAGGTTGGGCATAGGGCTGGCAACTCGGCACCATAAAAAAATCCACTGTCAATCATTAGCGTACCGGAGTTCCGCTGTGGCGACCCCTAATCAGGAAAAGCTGAAAGACAATTATTAGTTTCTTGTTTGTGATACTAAATGTATATTTGTTCATAGGTTACTGGGATAACGACCCCAGAAGGCCTTTTTAAACCAAGCCATGCTTCCCAAAGGTGAGAATAAAACTGTACATTGAGTCTGTAAGGTAAACACCTTAACCATTACGCCAGTCCCCAATCTTCTTCTAAGATATTTGTAATGAAGCAGTGCCATTGAGAACTAAGCCTGCTTAAATACCAAGAGGCAAAGAGCATTTTTGCTGATTTGTTAAAGATACAGTGACAACTCCTGTACGGTAACAAAAGAACTGAGGAGTCCATCCAATTTGTCGTGCGTCTGTCTTTCTTTCTTTATTTCTCTGTGTGTGTGTGTGTGTGTGTGTGTGTGTGTGTGTGTGTGTGTGTGTATAATGAATGTTTACAAAGGAGTCGAGGTATCTATACTTCCAGCAGGGAGATGGCCATTACCATTTCTTTATGTTTTGAGGTTTACCACAGCTGCCCATGGAGTTCATAAAGTGCATACTTGTAGTTGTGTGAACCAGAGGCTGCAAGGAGTAAAAGTATTTCAGTGCCTAAATAACTGCATTCTAGCTAATTACAGCAAAGGGATCTTTACTTTGTGTCCATGTCCATCTTTGGGAATCAAATAAGCAAAAGTGTTCCAGGCGGAGCATACTTGTATGCTGACATTCCAATGTATGAACACTAGAAAATGTATTTAGCAAGGCCTTTCTCTTCAAAATGCTTAGAATCAAGTCCTTCAGGCTCCCATGTATGTGTCCTGGATTTTGGAATTATGGATACTACTACAGTGGTTTCCCAATGTCAGAATTTTACTTTAAACTTTGTACTGATTTTTCAAAGTTCACTGGTATTTGGCTTATGGAGCCCATGTCTGTTCCATTCAGGATATTAAACTTTTGCATGGTCCAGTGGGCACGATGGCTGCACCTACCTAGTTTATATGTGGGCAGTCAGTAGCTACAACTGTGTATGGATGTGTACAACTCTGTCAAGGGGAGCATTGTCAAAGATACATGGGTCTAGGACATATGGCAACAGGCAGGGGCTTTTCTGCTTTTTGCTGTGGAAATGAGAACTCTCTAAAATCTGCAGGACTTCCCTCCCCAGGATGCATTTACCATCCACACTGAGGAGATTGGTTTTGTAGATAAACAAGCAGGAAGGAGCCTACTGCTGCCTTCCTTTTGTCAAGAAGGCGTGATGGTATGGAATGGTCTTTGCTGATGAACCCCATCCTGATATCCTGTTTTTTTTACACACAAGGTCAGCTGTTTACTGATGCCATGCAAGTTGACGCTAAGCCATTCGGGACATAAATTCTTCCCGTTGCTAGAAGGAACTCTTTTTGTTAACCAGCCTTTTTGTATTCCTGACCATTGTCAAGCACTACAGCTTATTTTTCTGTATTCCTCTTTTTAGGAGGCTGTCCCAGAGATACACTATTATGAAAAGGGCATCCAGAACTTCTACAGTTTTTTGGTCTCCTTTGATCCCAAAGTTCATTTAGAAAGCCAAGTTTGTCAAATCCTATATTCTGGCAACCCTGTTTTTCTTTGAGCTTGGTCCTTACTGCTGTAGCCTCATCTTCTGGATAAACCTTTACTTTTGATGCCTTTCAGAACCTTTCTGATTTGACCGTCTGGCAAGCCTCAGCTGAACTTTCACTCCATTTTTCCTATTGTGCACTTATTCCTGTCCCCTTCATGGCCAGCAACCCTCCTTCCCTAGGAAGGGTGGCACAGATTCTTCTGCCCAGAGACCCAGTACCAGTAAAATGTACAGAAGTAAATGCTCATATTTCTCCATGTGGGCTGTTGTATGGGTTAGACTGTAAGGGTTAAGACCCAGTGTATGTATCACTCACATGTCAGACATTTTTGACTAATTGTTAAAAATGTGTGTTCTTCCATTTATATTTCCAGCAGATTGCTAACTTTTCTTCTGTAGAATTCATTATGGTTTGTAAGACTTTTTACTCAAGGTGATTTTTCTTATTTGTCCTCCAGTCAAGGATCCTGTTCCTGTATTTATATATTATAATTTACAGCTATTGCTTTTGTTTTGGCTTCATTCATTTTCTATCCCAAAAAGATTTGAATCTATCTCAAAATGTTCCATGACACTGAAATTTTCTTTTCTGATTTTACAAGGTATAAAAAATATCATCTGCAAATAGAGCCAGCTTTTCTTGACTACCATACCAATTATACCCTTGAATTCATGAGTCACTTATTTTCTTTGCCAGTGTTTCTAAATAGAATGCAAATATCAAAGAGGAAAGAGGACACCCCTGTCTGGTTCCTCTGCTCAAACAGAAGTTATCAGAGAGGAACCCACCCACTTTAATTTTCTTCTCTAATCCCTCGTATATCATCCTAATCAACCTTATAATTTTTATCCGGGAATGCAAATGCCTTGATTGTCTTGCTCATAAATTCCCATCTTACTCTGTCAATTGCTTCCTCTGCATCAAGACCTACCAACAGCCGTGGTATTCTTTTAACTTCTGCTTCCCTCTGGATCATCCGTGTTCTGTTAAGGTTGTCAAATGTTTGCCTCCTTTCCACAAAACCACTTTGATCCATATCTATCAGTTTTGGCATCACCTTTGCCGTTCTTTTAGCCATTATAGACATAAGCACTTTATAATCATGGCCTAGGATTGAAATGGCCTGTATGAAGCTGAATATGTTGGGTTTTGACTCTCTCTAAGTATTACAGCTACTACCGCTTTTTTCCATGAAAATACTGTTAAACAAAACCTTCCAGATCCTTCTGAGCTTCTGAACTTCCACAGAAAATACCATCTGTTCCTGAGGACTTTCCTGTAGATTCATTATACATCACCATTTTTATTTCATCTCCTCCTATCTTAACTGTTAGTAATTGAGTCTCGTTTACCTCTAACCTTGGCATATTTAATTCTTCCAGAAACATTTCTATTGTACATTTTCTTGATTTCCATATTTCTCTGCTTTATAAAGACTTTATAAAAAATTTAAAATATTTCAAGTACCTTTACAGGATCTTTTGTTATGTTCCTTGTTACAGGCTCTCTAAGCTTGGTGACAACTCTTTATATTTTCCGAGTCATTGTGCTAAAAGTTTTTTGTGCTCTGGAGTTATCAAAAAAAAGTTGCTCAACAGCAATCTTTCTAAACTCATGCATATTATCAAGGGAGTCCCTTATTTTCTGTTTAGCATTCTGCAGTTGCTCCTGCTCTTGTTCTGTGCAACTCCCCCAGTTTTGAAGTACTTTAACCTTTGTCAAACCCTCTAAATAATTTGTATTACTTCTTAACCATCTCTGTCTTTTATTTTCACCCTTATTTTTGAACTCCGGTTTAATTTTATCCCACCCCAGCTATATTTCCAGAATAAATTTCTATCTTTAATAACTCCCACATATTCCCCACTACCCATTCATTAAATTCACATCTTTTCAATAGATAGGTGGGAAAGCACCAGTGACTCATTTTTATTCCGTTAACCTGCATTTTTATTTTAGTTATTATTTGAGCATAATCTGAAATAGTTATTGGATGCGTATCAAAACTTTCAATTAAATGCACATGTTGCTGTGAAATATATGTTCTGTTTAGGCTAGACCAGTTTTTGTATCTTTATAAAGATAATATAGAAGATATCATTATGTTAAAAAGTTTATTGTTCCCACCTTTTATGTGTAACAGCTTTTTTAAGTGTCTTGTTCCAGCTTTTATGTCACATGCATACACTGATGTTTAGCAGGTTAAACTTTTATGCAGTTATTTCTTGTCATATCCATTTGAGCCTATGTCACATATTGGAAAACATTTTGTTTTATTAAAAACCCACAAACATACCCCAATATAGCCATAGAACCTATTAACTTAATACTAACATGCAAAACTATGTACATCTTCAAATATTGACGTTATGCCCTCCTAATAGGGACATTTGTCCCGGACTGACAGTCACACTAACAGACATGGGTTATCCATGCTAAGATGCATGGTACAGCTAGTTTTGTCATATATTTATTAATGTCCCAGAATGGGAAAACACTTGTTTTCAGAAAACATTATTTCCTAGCCATTGAAAAAAAAGTATTCTGTTTTTGTTGCTCTTTTTGTCAGATTGTCTTCATGGAGACATGAGAACCAGGTACAGAGTTGCTTACTACATTTCTTACAGCTGAACAAAGAGAAAGAAGAAAAAAAAACAGGAGGACCTGTTTACTTTAATATATCCATTACATTCAATAAAAACTGAGGAAATTTTACTTTATAGCATGCAAATTGTATCATCAGTATAAAAACACTATTAAGAACAACATTTTGTTTTACTTGCATGTAACTCTTTCTTCCTCCTCTTCTCCCTCCTAAATGTTATTCCAAACATTAATGGCATGAAGTAGGGCATATGCTTCAGTGTGTCCCGTACAAGTTTAATAAAGTAAAAAAAAAAGTCCAATATTTCGAGGTTTTCTTGTTCTGTCATGTTTCACAAATATAATTAATGCTTTGTAAAGCCACATTTATTTGTCATTTTCCAAGTTGCTAGTTTTAATCCTGTTTCATATCCAAAATCCAGTCTTTGCTTCATTTCCAATATACTCCTGGTTCTTCTAGTCAACTGTTGTTTTTTTTCTGTGTCTCAAGCATTTTCCATTGAAACATTAGAAAAGATTTCACAGGCACAGTCTCTCTCTGATCTTTATTACCAGAACAAGAAGCAGAATCTCATGTTTCATAACTCACTTTTTGTTGGACAAAATGTTGTGTTTCCTCCTTGCATCAAAACATGATTTTGTCCCTTCAAGAAAGAACATTCTGAAAATTAGCTGAGTACAGCAGTTTGAATCTCATGCCTGCTTCTCAACATTCCCCTATTTAGTGAAATAAATGTACTCCTCTTTTGCCTGGTATACATTGAGTAATCATTTTTCACAAACGCAGTTTCTCACTTTTAGTACTTTGTTGTGTCAAAATCAGCTCCTTCTGCTGGTAGTATTGCATCTTTAGTATTAAAGGTCTAGGTTAATTTCTCATGGCCAGGTTTGGAGCATACATATGATATGCCCTTTCAGTTAACACCACCTGCTGTGAAATACCAGTTCAGTTGCTTAGTTGTGCCTTTTATAAAATTAATACCGTCTGGTCCTGCCAGATTCTCTGGTATAGCAGAAAATCTCAGACTTTCCCTGCGTGCTCTGTCCTCTAATTCTGTTATTTTTTTTTGAAACGTCTCTTCTTGAGCAGTCTCATATTCAGCCAGCCTTTTCTTAATTTTGACCTCTGATTTTTGCAGTTTTATCACTTTGTGTTGTTCGAATATCTTTTTTTAAAGCTTTCTCCAGTGTTTCCAGTCTTTTGTTAGAGTTGATATATTCCTTCAGTGTTTCATTTATTTTAATCAGCCCTGAGTATATTTGGCTTATTTTTTTCCTCTGGGTTACAGGGAGTCATGTCTTGCACCAAAGCTGCAGCTTGCACTGCTTTTTGCTGAACAGCTACAAAAGTCTTCCTAGTCACTGTTTTTTTTCTTCACCTTTTTTCTTTCAGGTGCTATGAATTTCTTTTTTCCTGGCATCCAGGCAGTGTATTTACAAGCCAGTTACTGAAATTTACCCATACGAGTTTAGTGGCTCTGTCTCCCTATGTTTCTGTTTTCACACTGGGAGAGTTGAAATTAAGCTGTTACTCAATATCCAGCCATCTTGGAAGTCCTCAATCTATTAATTTCTTGTGCAAATCCATATTCTAGACCGTCTGGGCCTGATACTGAATCAACATTTACTTTCCTAAATAATTTATCCAATTCACTTGTTCTGGTTTTCGTTTTTTTTTTTTTTGCTTTCCATTCCCTTATTTTTTGTCTTTTATATATTTTTCCATTGTATAATACCCTATTGTATTATTCTCTGAATTCTGTTGTACGTTTGTATTCATTTTCCAATATTTCTTTCTCTTCTTTTCTTGCATCATCATGCCATTGGAAAAAAAACACTTCTTTTTAAGTCCACCATTGACTCTGCCGTACCTGAAGGAACCAAAGCAAGATCTTCAAGGGAAAAACAAACCGGTCTGGTGGACATCTGCCATTAATAGGCTATAGAATAGGAGAAAGAAATTGCTGTCTAAGAGTAGGAAGGAACGGTCTCAAAACTGGAAACACTCTCTTCTCAAATTAAAGAAGCAAATAAGTCTCCTAGTGAAGTCTTCCAAAGCTATCTAAGAATCCAAATTAGCTTCCCTAACTAAGGATGACCACATGGCATCTTTAGTTACATCCGTAATGTCAAAGGTAAGGCCCAGTTTGCTCTGTACTCATAGTTAATGGTATTACATGTACAAAACCAGTGGGTATGGCAAACCTGCTCGCTTACATGTTCAGTGAAAACTTTACTTCTCTGTCCCTGCCACATTTACCTCAAAGCATCACTAACACCTGTCTGTCATCTAGTATCTCCGAGGAGCAGGTCTTAAATGCCTCTGCAAGGCCCAAAACCTAGCCTGTATGGGCCAGACAACATGCCGGGCTGTGTTCTTCATGGATTAAAACAGGAATTAGCATCATCATTGGGTATGCTTTTCAGTCACAGCCTAAGCACTGACTTTGACCCAGTTGGAATGGAAAACTGCTATCCTCATCCCTTTGAACAAAGGTGGGTCCATCTATGGATCCTGGGAACTATAGACCCATTAGCTTGTTCAACTTTATCTGCAAGGCCATGGAACAAATCACCATGGACCTTATTAACACAGCTATAGAAAATCTCCACAAACACTTGACCCAACCCAGTTTGGCTTTGTCAGGGGGAGATCATGCCTGTTAAACTTGGTGGACTTCAAGTCACCAATGCCCTAGATGAGGGCATATCTGTGCATACGGCCTACCCAGACTTTGCCAAGCCCTTTGACACAATCCTCCATTAAGGCATCATTTATAAACTCACCCAACTGGGTATCAACCCATATATTGTCAGGTGGGTTGCAAACTGATTCAGTGATGGAACTCGTATGGTCAAAATAGGGGACTCCACCTCCTCCAGCAGACTCATAACCAGTGGTGTTCCACAGGGATCAGTTTTGGGACCCCTACTGTTCGGAATCTACTTCTTCAAAGTACAGGCTACAACTAAAGGACTGTGGCTGAAAAAGTTTGCTGATGACTGCAAACTTGGATTGATCATTGAAACCCCTAGTGATGTCAGCATTCTGCAAGAAGGTCTTATGCAGACTAATGACTGGTGCCCGAGTCATGGTCTTTATCATCCCCTTCAGCAACAGTACCCTAAGCACACACTCAGTGGTGGGAGATCTGGGCACAGATGTCGACACCAACTTTAACTTGGATCACCATGTCTCCATAGTGGTAAGAAGGGCATTTCTTTATTGCTCATCTCATAAATAAGGACATTGCCTCTAAAGAGGTTAAAACCTCCCTGTACTTTTCCCTCATCAGGCCAATAATAGAGTAAAATACTTACTTTGGGATATTCCTTTCCAAACACGCTCAGCAATTGGAGATACCACAAAGGTTCCTTACAAACAAATTTTGTGATCTTCAAGATCTGTCTTGTGTGGACAGACTGAAGTCATTGTCACTTTATTCTGTGTCCTACAGACTACTTGGAGGTGACCTGTGCCTTGCGTACAAACCAATCTCTAACCCAGGTTGAATGGAAATGCTGCACATTCGTAAGTCAAATGGCACACAGGTCACTCGCTCAAAGGACCTTAACCTGGTATGTGACATCAACAGAACTTGATAGAGAGATTTGTCTCTGAGGTTGCCCCACCTTTGGAACAAGCTTCCAGTTCATGTTAAATAAAGCCCCATTTAAGCGTAATCTGGATGATTGGATGGGTAACCAGAAATTCACCTGGGAGCTCCACCTGTTTCTCTGTTGGACAGGGACAATAGGTGCTGATTTTTAGTGTCTGTTTGAACCAGACACCCTTGGGAATACTGGTTGAACTTGGCTAGGCTTGTAAGGGCTCTGGGGCTGTTAACCTCCTATGATTCAGATCAGTATTTATAGAAGTCCTTCATGGTTATAGGATCCTTCCATAACTGAAATACTTCCCAGTCACCAATTTCATCCCATTATTTCTCAGTTATTCTGTGTATTTCCTTTCCTATTTAATATACCACCTTTCTTCCATCTCTTCCATCCGTATTGCTGAATGGTATAAAAATCCTGTCACAATTGTACCATCTGCTACTCCCAAGCCTTCCAGTAATACAGAATAGTCAATTTCAGATCCATGTGTTCCATCTGTAAGTACGCTAACTTTTATCCCACACAGCTAATTTACCATATTTTATTACTTCTGTTTTTTTTTTTTTACATCTTTCCTTTTCTTTCTAAAATTACCTTTAAATCACAGTTGAAGTCCCCTGCAGTTATAATTGTTATGCTATCTACCACATAATTGAATATTTGATTAAACAGACTATCTTGCTATTTATATATGCATATAATGTGATAACTCTATAAACATGTGCGACGCAGTGGTGAAGCAGTTAATGTTGTTGCCTCACAGCAAAAGGATTTCTGGTTCGATTCGCAGCTGGGGTGCCTTCTGTGCGGAGTCTGCATGTCTTCCCTGCATTTGTGCAGGTTTCCTCCGGGTACTCCATTTTCAGCATTTCTCCGCGGGCCTTTGCTGAAAATAGGCTCTGTTTTAGTCAGACTTTCCTTGTCAACAAATGTTAAATAAGTAAGTAAATAAATAAATTCAGCATGTTTTCTCCACCTCACATCCACAACAATTAACCTTCCTAGTCATACTTTACATCTGGTATTTTCATTGTTTTTTACACAGCACAGCCACTGAAGAATTTTCACTTGCTAATTTTCAAATTGTATTTCCCACCACAGTTGTTCTGTTTGCAGTCTTTCTTTACTTGTCAGGAATCTTACATCCTCTAACAGAATGCCATCCACATCACATTTAACAATACCATTCCACTATCCCCGTTCTTACAGTTTTAATAATAGTGTTCATATTTAGTGAATGTTGCCTCACAGCAAGAGGTTCTCCCGTTTCGATTGGGTTGGGAGGGCCTTCTGTGTGGAGTCTGCATGTCCTACCCGCGGTCGAGTGGGTGTTTGAAAAACATGCATTGAATGGGCGTGCCTTCGTTGAAGGTTTGGTGTCAGGCTGGCAACTTGACACCATAAAAACCAACTGCCAGTCATTAGCGGACCGGAGTTCCGCTGTGGCGACCCCTAACTGGGAAAAGCCGGAAGACAAACAGCAACTCTAAAATTGTTGCTTTTCCTTCTTTTTAAGTTTAGGGAAATATTTTAAAATTTTTGTTTTCCTATTTTTACTCTTTCTCCAAATTAATATTTTCCTGGGTTTATGTAGAAATAATCCTTGATCCTCAGAATCAGATTTTTCACTGACTAGAACGTCTAAAAATATTAGTATACATCCCTTCTCCTGACCTCTCTTCTTACATGCACTCAGTCTCCTTATTTTTCTCCTCCATATTTTTCTTCTTTTACAGTTTCTTCTTAATCTAGTTTACACTTTTCTCCCAGCCTCTTGTTGTCCTTCCTCATGTATATTTTCTTCTCTTTCCCCTTCTTTTTCATTGTTTATTGTTTGCTCTTCACAATCCATCCAAAAGTGTCTTTTTTTTAAATCCCACCTGCATTCAGGCACGTGCTTTCTTGCTGTATGCCCTTTCTTCCCACACTGGTTACATTGTAGCTCATCACAATCTTTCATTAAATGAGAAAAGTTCCCACAAAAGGAACATGATTTAGGCAGGCCAGCATATCTTAATGTCCCTCTGTGACCATCCACAAAAATAAGTCTTGGTAAGTGTTTCATCATGTTCTTTTCACATATCAAAAGTTTCCAAACTCTACCCCCCATTTCTTAAGTATCTTTCGTCTCTAACTTTCAGATATTACCAAATTTCACACCGATCCTGCATGCATTTTTTAACATAGTCTTCCATTTCATCAGTTCTAAACTGCAAAGTAACATTTTTTTAATATTTAAAATCACTACCAGAAAACAAATAATTGTTCCACAGATGTGTCATACTTTTTTTACACAGTTCCAGAAATTTCATCAATTTCAAGTGATATGTCGCAGAAGGTCTCTGTCACAATATATATAACATACTGAATCTCTTGAGCTTTCCTGAGCTTTAAAACCCAGAACCCTAACTAAGGATGACCACATGGCATCTTTAGTTACATCCGTAATGTCAAAGGTAAGGCCCAGTTTGCTCTGTACTCATAGTTAATGGTATTACATGTACAAAACCAGTGGGTATGGCAAACCTGCTCGCTTACATGTTCAGTGAAAACTTTACTTCTCTGTCCCTGCCACATTTACCTCAAAGCATCACTAACACCTGTCTGTCATCTAGTATCTCCGAGGAGCAGGTCTTAAATGCCTCTGCAAGGCCCAAAACCTAGCCTGTATGGGCCAGACAACATGCCGGGCTGTGTTCTTCATGGATTAAAACAGGAATTAGCATCATCATTGGGTATGCTTTTCAGTCACAGCCTAAGCACTGACTTTGACCCAGTTGGAATGGAAAACTGCTATCCTCATCCCTTTGAACAAAGGTGGGTCCATCTATGGATCCTGGGAACTATAGACCCATTAGCTTGTTCAACTTTATCTGCAAGGCCATGGAACAAATCACCATGGACCTTATTAACACAGCTATAGAAAATCTCCACAAACACTTGACCCAACCCAGTTTGGCTTTGTCAGGGGGAGATCATGCCTGTTAAACTTGGTGGACTTCAAGTCACCAATGCCCTAGATGAGGGCATATCTGTGCATACGGCCTACCCAGACTTTGCCAAGCCCTTTGACACAATCCTCCATTAAGGCATCATTTATAAACTCACCCAACTGGGTATCAACCCATATATTGTCAGGTGGGTTGCAAACTGATTCAGTGATGGAACCTTCCTAGTCATACTTTACATCTGGTATTTTCATTGTTTTTTACACAGCACAGCCACTGAAGAATTTTCACTTGCTAATTTTCAAATTGTATTTCCCACCACAGTTGTTCTGTTTGCAGTCTTTCTTTACTTGTCAGGAATCTTACATCCTCTAACAGATTGCCATCCACATCACATTTAACAATACCATTCCACTATCCCCGTTCTTACAGTTTTAATAATAGTGTTCATATTTAGTGAATGTTGCCTCACAGCAAGAGGTTCTCCCGTTTCGATTGGGTTGGGAGTGCCTTCTGTGTGGAGTCTGCATGTCCTACCCGCGGTCGAGTGGGTGTTTGAAAAACATGCATTGAATGGGCGTGCCTTCGTTGAAGGTTTGGTGTCAGGCTGGCAACTTGACACCATAAAAACCAACTGCCAGTCATTAGCGGACCGGAGTTCCGCTGTGGCGACCCCTAACTGGGAAAAGCCGGAAGACAAACAGCAACTCTAAAATTGTTGCTTTTCCTTCTTTTTAAGTTTAGGGAAATATTTTAAAATTTTTGTTTTCCTATTTTTACTCTTTCTCCAAATTAATATTTTCCTGGGTTTATGTAGAAATAATCCTTGATCCTCAGAATCAGATTTTTCACTGACTAGAACGTCTAAAAATATTAGTATACATCCCTTCTCCTGACCTCTCTTCTTACATGCACTCAGTCTCCTTATTTTTCTCCTCCATATTTTTCTTCTTTTACAGTTTCTTCTTAATCTAGTTTACACTTTTCTCCCAGCCTCTTGTTGTCCTTCCTCATGTATATTTTCTTCTCTTTCCCCTTCTTTTTCATTGTTTATTGTTTGCTCTTCACAATCCATCCAAAAGTGTCTTTTTTTTTAATCCCACCTGCATTCAGGCACGTGCTTTCTTGCTGTATGCCCTTTCTTCCCACACTGGTTACATTGTAGCTCATCACAATCTTTCATTAAATGAGAAAAGTTCCCACAAAAGGAACATGATTTAGGCAGGCCAGCATATCTTAATGTCCCTCTGTGACCATCCACAAAAATAAGTCTTGGTAAGTGTTTCATCATGTTCTTTTCACATATCAAAAGTTTCCAAACTCTACCCCCCATTTCTTAAGTATCTTTCGTCTCTAACTTTCAGATATTACCAAATTTCACACCGATCCTGCATGCATTTTTTAACATAGTCTTCCATTTCATCAGTTCTAAACTGCAAAGTAACATTTTTTTAATATTTAAAATCACTACCAGAAAACAAATAATTGTTCCACAGATGTGTCATACTTTTTTTACACAGTTCCAGAAATTTCATCAATTTCAAGTGATATGTCGCAGAAGGTCTCTGTCACAATATATATAACATACTGAATCTCTTGAGCTTTCTTGAGCTTTAAAACCCAGAATGGTTGCCAAATTGTCCCATATATAATATCTGTCTATTAATGTATCATTTTTTTGTTCTTATTTTCACGGTTGGTCTTTTAAAACAGTTTTACTTTGTTGCTGCTGTCCTTTTTTGCCTGGTGTCACTGCTGCATAGTTACAGTGTTATCTGCTGCCACAAACCAGACACGTTCTCAGTTTGTTGCTGCTTTCTTCTTTTTCTTTCTGTCACTGCTGCATATGTTTTAACCACTGCATTCTCTGCTGCCACATTTCCTGGTTCCTGTTCCACATACCCTTTTCAGAAGTGCTGAGGATGGTAATCTGCCATCTTACCCTGTGAAACAGCAGGACGGTGACCTGGACCATCCTCCATGATTATTTTAACCGAACATCATCTGCAAGCCCTCTTGACACAGGTTCTGTTATCTGCACCACTTAACCAGACTCTTACTTCCTTCTCAATGGATACCACTAAAAGCTCCTCATTTGTATCATCTACCACAAAGGAATATTTGTTGATATTCCAAAGCTCCATATCAAGTAATTTTTGTCTCCAAATTCTCACCTTTCCATCTGCAAACACTTAATAGCCTTTTTGTCCTTCTCCTTGCTGTTGTTGGAGCCCTGTGGTGCTGTCTAGCAGCTTCCAAAGAGTAGGGGAAATTCCCAGGTGTCCTGGCCAAATTTCCTTAATAGTAAAAATAACAAGGTCTCTCCTGAAAAGAGGCTACTAGCTTAGTAGGATTAACCTAGTCAGCAAAGGATAAATAAAAAATCTACGTACAAAGTTTGTAAGTAATAGTACTAGCACAAATAAGTGTATTAAAGTTTCTGAGCCAGTGCATAATATATCCAGAAATGTATAATATGCTAATAGCAAGTCTAGCCTTAAACATCAGGCTTGTGACTCATTTTGACATGGCTATAACCAGCTAGCTCTCTTAAAGGCCACAAAAATATATATATATTTATTCAAATTGTGTAACCTTAGGGTATGAAATTTTGCTTTACCCATGCTAGGTTTTATATCTCCCCAAGTTCATGTGATCTGCAGCCTAAAGATTGTATAATTACCCCAATGTCCTTGTTCAGACTATTTCAAAATAAACACAGTAGGTATGTTTACCAGGTGTATTCACTTCTTAGGAATACTCAGAAAAAAGTCATCACACATTTTTGCAGATAATAGATTCTCTTACAGTATGGTCTAAGATAGTAAATAAAATGTGGGGTTAATGAGCTGTTAAATCTGTTACTTATGTATATCTCTACCATGTTGGGCTGCCAACAGTGCCATAGGAATAGAATAAATCAAATTGTTAAAACACCTGGCTACTTTCCTTGGATTTGAATGTACACTGCAACTTTTTTGAAGTATGTAATAAATTGGAACAGCATGTCAGCTAATGAAGTGTGCTGTAATTCACAAAAAAATAAATGTCCTAGTTTTTGGATTATTCTGTTTCAGGTGAACGTACCCTATAGTAACAAAATGTTTAATTATAAATGATATAAAGCCATTACATTTAAGCTGCAGTATGAGTTTATATGCATTAATAGAAAACATACCACAGTAAGGTTCCATTGTTATTGTCATGTAGTATCCATAAGTTTTATTTTTTACAATTTTCTTTTACACCATTACATAAATTGCTCAATTCCTTCCTTCTCATAAACCTCATTTTGCCTGAATGTGGTTTTGACAGGACTTTCCCTACACTTTCCATTTGTTTTTATGAAATGTGCTTTCTTTTTCTGAGTATCCCACTTCCACTTCTTCTATCTCCTTTGCAAAGTTCAAAACTTCCATTCTAGTTTTAGTTTTTGATTTCCATTTTTTGTAATGGCTTTTTTGGCAGCTTGCAGCTTTAAACGTAATGAAGGCTTTACTAATAGGCATTCCAAGTCGTATGTCCCAGCTCAAAAGAATAATTTCTTCAGTTATTGCTATTTGCCACTTCTATTATAGTACCCCGCATAGCATTTTTAAAGACTGCCAACTTTGTACATTTAAAATATGTTCACAATTATCTCTTTCTTCCTGTCATATCTCCAGCATTTTGCTGTCTACCTGAGAGAATTTCTCTCATGTCTACTTCAGTATAAAAATGCATACGCAGTCACTTGCATGTAAAATTCTTAAACCTTCTGGACTTTATTCATTCTTGAGAGTCTTAAAATGTCTTCTAATTCTTTTATAATTTGCATTTCTGTTGTCATTTACCAGTCTTTTCTGATGTCCTCTATTGTTACTAATTAACATCTTTTGTTTTAGACTCAAGAAAGTCTCTGTTAGAGGTGGTCTTGAACTTTACATTTCCCTAGCCCTTTCTGTTTGCCCTTGTACTGTTACCTATCATTGATAGGGAGAGCATTCTCTAAATTGCAGTCTATTTTTCCTGCTTGTCTTCATCTCAACCTGTTTACCTTTTTCACTTATTTGCTGCTAATATCTTTGATTCTTTGCTAATTTCCAGCCCCCTGCTTAACTTCCTTACCAACAGGAATGTCTACATGTAGTGATAGTCTGTTTTCTACACTCACTTGCTAGTTTAGATCTTTTTGCTACTTTACAAATGTAGCATTCTGTGTTGTGGTTTTTGTTCCTTAAGCATCGTAGCCCAAATTCTAGTCTCTCTTACCTCCATCGCTTTCATCATCCTTTTTCACATTTATTTACATTTTGTTTGGAGTTATGTATATTAGCTTTAAACATTTGCTTTAAAATACTTCAAATCTTGTTACCATAAACCACCTTGTTTTATGAGGAGAATCAACTTCTCCCACTTATTCTTGCCCTCTTCCCCTCTCAAGTAAATGCCTTCATTTCTTTGTTAATTGTCATCCACAACCTTTACTCTGGTTGATTTAAAAATACACTTGACCTGTATGAAAAGCTAAAAGGATTAAAAACATTTTCACTGTTTATATCTTGCTATCAAGAGCCACAACAAAGAGCTTCCAGTTTCTCAGTTTTTGTTTTATTTTATGTTTAGTCTCTTCCCACATATTCTTAGCTGCGATCACAGAATCCTTTTCAGTCCATACACTTAAAACTTTGTCTTAATATTTCCCAGTGAGTATGTGTATTGCTAAACAAGTTCATTGCTTTTATCCATGTTTATTTTATATACTGGAAAGACCTGAGAAACACCAAAATAATTTTTTTTGGACTTATCAAATATAAAATCAAATCACCTATAAATAAAGCTGACATTTTGTGGTGCTGTGCTAATTATATCCTTGAATTTGTGAATCCTGCATTTTATTTTTAATGGCCCTAAATGAAAATCAGAAAGGGGAGGAGGACAACTTTGCTTGGTTTCTACGATCAACCATATCTTATCAATAAGGAACCTTCCCATGATCAACCATATCTTAGTAGTAAGGAACCTTCCCAACTTAATTCTTGCCTCTGTCCCTTCAAAGATTCTTTTTATTAATCCTGTTGTATTAGGAAATCCAGATGCCACCATTTCCCACTCATAAAATGTCAGCTGACTCTATTGAACGCTTGTTAAAGCCTTCAAGATTCCCTGCTGACTTCCAAATTTTCACAAGAATGTCATCTGTTTTTGAAGAATTCCCTGTTAAAATTTCAATAATTGGAAGCTCTTAAGCAGTTGCTTTTTGCGCCTTTGAATCATTCTAAAGCTTACATTCTTCCGTAACAAAATTGTTTTCTCCTGGTGAAACTCTAGGACTCCAAATTAGTTCATTATTGCATTGAACCACTTACAGAGTTGACCAGTAGTTGCCAAAAAATGTCCATCTTCTGTTAACAAAATAACTGCAATTATGAAGAATCGCATAATGCCTCTCTTACTCACCGAGAACACAATTTTAAATGCAATAGATGCCTATTCATAATGCTTTCCCATTGCTATTCAGACACTTTTAGGCTATAGTGCCAGCCTCTCTTCCTACTTCAGTTTTTAGAAAGGAGGTTATTTGTTTGCGCTGTTTGAAGTAATGAGTACCCGTGTCTTCTATGGATGAACTTTACATCAGATGTCTCTTTCCACTGTAGGTGTGGAGGCTTCAGCAGCTCATCTCTGGATCCGTATGTATCATAGTGCTCCCAGGCAGTAACACTTTTTGAATGTGGCTGGATATAGCAACCTAAATTTTATCTTTAATTAGCTACACACAGCTTGATTGAGAGCAGGAAGGCTGCTTTTTGTTTTCTAGTTATGGCACAATAAAAATTGTTGCAGTATACCTTGCTAGAGCCATCTTTTAATTATTGCCAGAAGTCCACTGTTATTTACTGATCTTTTCTTTACTGGAATTGATAGCAAAGCACACCAGGATCAAATGAGAGATGGTTTTCCATAGTTGCAGTGAGAGGAGAACACAGTGTGCTCCTTCTATGAGGGTGTCCTGTTAAGAATTCCTATTCATTCTGCTAACTTGCCCCTCATAAAGGATATACAGTTGCTGTCCCTCTAGTCTTTCCATTAAACCTGAATAGCTTTTTCCTTTAGGACAACTCGGTTTGAGTGTACTGTTTTTTTTTTTTTTTCATTTACGATACCATGTGTTTCATGTCCCTCATTCTTGACTTAGATCTTGGATCTGTTTGGTGTTGGATATTTGTTCATCACACTTTAACTTGCAGACTAAGGTCACATACATTGGTGATTAAGAATTTCAGAAACAGTTTAGTTTGTCAATTTCAAGCATTATATATCTTTCCTTTATAACTTCATTATTAATCTTTGCATTATGCTTTTTTTTATGCCCTCCCATGTAACAAAGACATGCATCTGAAGCCCTTCTCCCCGGGCCTCCGCTGAAAATTGGCTTTGTTCCAAGTCGGACTTTCCTTGTTAACAAATGTTAAATAAATAAATAAATACATTTTTAATAACCCCAAGCATCCCACATTGCACATGATCCTGACCATTAGTTGGTATATATTGACACAAATATGTAATTTTATTTTATGCATTTGACTTCTTTTTCCTCCCTCTCTTAAAGATGTCACCTGCACTGTAATTTCTTTTACAATGCATACATTCTGTAAAGCTGGTTTAGGCTTTGATTTTTATTTTCTCTTTATTGCATTTTTTTTTGCTGCCATCAGGATTAAACTTAAGGCCTTACTGTTTCTTGTGACTTCTATCCCTAAAAAAACAACTGAAAAACATACATCTCCACAGGTACTGCAGTTAGTTTCCCAAGTATTTGTATCCAAGAATTTTGCAAGAAATCTTAACCATAAGTTCATAAGTATATTTAAGTGTTCATCTAAAACTTTCTTAAAACTTAAATAAATTATTTGCCATTCTGACATGTTCAGGTAATCTGTTCCAGAGTTGTGTGATTCTTGTGTTAATATAACATCTCCTCTTTTTATTGCAAAACCCAGTTTGAAATGTTACTGTGGTGTTTATGGAAGTTAGTTGTTTTATACACATGAATCTGAGAGATTGCATGATTACATCATGTAAAGCTTTAAATGTGAGTATCACTCTGCCCCTTTTAGGTACAAGTTCAGTTACCTGGTCTTGTAACTCCAATCTCATACTGAAGATGTATAGTTTTTTGCTATATACAGACTCTTAATTTACTAGATTTTCTGTCATAGATACAAAAAGAATTATGTTAAAGAACAAGTCTTGCATATACTTTATAAAAAAGTCAGCAAGTTGTTAAGATCTTCAGCAGTAGTATTTTGTAGTTATATTCTTAAAATATCATCCCATTTGCCTCACATCCATACAACAAATTGACTGGCAGTAGTTATCAAAACTGAAATTTCTTTCCAAAGTAATACCATGACTTCTGTAGTTGTCATCCTCAGTCAGGACAAAAGATGTTTAAAAAAAACCTTTCTTAATGGATGGATAACAAAAGAACATAATATTACATTTGTTCTTGCCAAATCTTAAACATATGTTTGATGCCCACTTACCAATCATTTTTTTAGTTTATATTTAAAAAAAATTCTCATCCTTGTAATTTTTTTTTTGGCAGCTAGTCATTTGCTTACTTGAAAAAACTGAAAATGTATATTTAGTATAACAAGGGCCCTAGCAAATCTAACCCCCAGTATTATCACAGATTTTTTTCTGTCTCTTAACCAGTTGATGGTCCATGTTGTTAAACAGTTTACTTTCAAACTGACCAGAACTTTATAAATTGTTAGAAAAAGGTAATAAATCTAAAGCTTTTGCAAGATCTGAAAAGACGGAACCTTTTTAATGCTATTATAGAAACCTGCCATATTGCTCTGAGTAGAGTGACCACTATTAAAACCATGCTTCTTTCTGTAATGACAATATCACAAATACACCTTTCAAAATGTTTAGAAAGAAGACTTGCATGACTATAGTTGCTTGCCAGCTGTTTGTTTTTCTTATTTAATGATATGCCAAGGGATTCTTTCAATAGAGCTGGAACATACTTCATTTCCAGTAATTTGTTAAACATATGAGGTAGTATACATTTTGAAAAAAACTTAACTTATGCTAGTAAAATTGCTGATATGTTATTAGGATGTGTGGATGTGAATTTTTAATTTTATTCAATGCAGTATATGCCATTTTCTATGTGATCTTTGGACATATAATCAGTAACTAGTATCACCTGCCAGGTTGTTTTCCAATTTTTTTTTTCTCGGAGCTAATTATATTCTCTAAAACGTTACCACATTGTTTCTGTTATTGTATTTACTTTGGAATCTTTTTAACTATTCTAAAAGTATCTTTTTTTCTTATATAATCAACTCTGGATATTCACAAAGTACATATTCCCAATTTCCTCTGCCTTCCTTCACATCTCCAGTGCCTACTTCTCATTTGGGAGAGAGAGAACTTTTGCAGTCTACTCTGTATGAAAATGAAAAGACTTTTCATCACAAATATCCTGAGCAATCAGGCATTTGTTGCATAATTAGGTGCCCTAGAAGACTTCGTTCAGTTATTATTATTATTTTATCTTTTTAATGTTTTTGGCCTATTGTTTTTTCCAGTCTTTTAAGGTCCTCCGATTGGTTCTTGTAGTTATTATGCAAATTTTTGTATGCCCTGCTTATTACCCCCCCCTTACCTTTTTAAGGACAGCATCCATCTTGCCTTACCTAGAAATTCCACCATGGTGTTCTTTAATTACTACTGTTTCTCTCCCACTGTCCTTGGCTTCCATATTAGAGATTGATGGCAGAGTATAGACGGTCCTTAACCTGCAAGTCAGATACTTTCTTCACTTTCCCCTTTGATATAATGTCTTACTACCTTGAGTAATATTCTTCACCTTCTTCCAGCCACCTCCTGAATAGTTTGTGCATCCTTACTGTTGTAGATCCTTTTAGTGTGACTTTCCTTATTCCAGTCCTACACTGCTTTACTCTCTGTTAAACTTTCTGCATTTTATAGATGTCATTTTCTCTATGTTCCTTATTAGCTTGGATCCACAATTCTGACCTCTTCTTTATCCTGTGTACCTTCCCTTTGTACCATCATAATCTTTCTTTTTCCAGATTTTATCTGCGTCCGTTCAACTCTAGTAGCCCTAATTCCTCTTGTACCATAAGGAGAAGCAGCTTGTCCCATGTAAATCTTGCCAATCCCCAATAAACTGTTTTAGTTACTTATGAATAGTTATCCCAGAACATTTAATGTGGCTGATAAAAATGTCTGTCCTTGTATGTAACACACACGTCAGGGATTTGGATAGTAAATTTACTGTTCTTTTTTTTTTTTTTTCTTTTTTCTTTGCCTTTTCTAAATATCCCCCCATTTGTCTTTAGCTGCCATGACGGTGTCTTTTAAGCCAGGTTCAGGCACCTAGGAAGCAAGGCATTTCCTTGTGGTACATTTAGTTGGGGACACATGGATGAAGTGATATTCAGCTGCAGATAAATGTCTGTTGTGAATTCTCTATGAGCAAAGAGAAGCACAAACTGCCATGCCCACAGCTTTAATAACCAAGTGCATGGGGACAGGAAAGGTAATGGGTGCTGTGCTCAGTGTACAATACATTCTTATGGAACTGCAACGTGTAAAAGTATACTCTAGCATGGATGAAATTTTGCATGCTACTGCAGTCACATTTATGCTCCAGTATGCATTTTAGGTAATGTTCCCCAGACACTGTAAAAGGGGTAGTGGCCCACACACATCAATTATAAAGGCACTAACCATTGTGCACTGCATTTTTACAGCTGCTGACATGCCCACTGGTCAGCCTGCTGCTGATAACCTGCCGTACTGCTTGCTGTCTCGTGTTGCACTGAAGGCCATGGACGTCATTTTCTCTTCTGCATTTGGTTATTGAAGTTTTGGGCATGGCAGTGTATTCTTCTCTTTGCCACAGGGAATTCACAACAGCCATATTTCTCTGCAGCTGAATGTCACTTCAGCCATGTGTCCCCAGCCAAATGTACCACAGGGAAATGTTTTGCTGCCTAGGCACCTGAACCTCTTTAACCCATATTCCCAAGTATTTAATTCCATCTCATCTTGATAAATATGGATACTATTGAACTAACTCATGTAAGCAAAAAAAATTACCACTGTTGTTTTTGTTTTAGCTTTATTTATTTTGTTTCCCTAAAATGTCTGAAACTGTTGAAGGACATTTCAGTTCATTAGGATATCCTGTTCCGGGTATGTCAAGAGGCAATATAATATCTACTAAGTGTTTTTTCCTTTCTTTTGATTCACAAATCCATGGATACAACTGGTGAAGTAGTCCCTTATCTTTCTTGCTAAGGACTCCAGATTTAAGGCAAATAATAGAGTGGGGAAGAGGACATTTCTACCTGGTCCCCTTCCAGCTCAATTTGCCTAATAGTACCCTTCTCACCTTTGTTCCATCCTCTAATACTTCATATTTTTTTCATATTAGCTTTGTTATTTTAGTTTGAAGTACAAATGCTAACATTGTTTCATACACAAAATCTTAGCAGACCCTGTTGAATGCTCTGTATTCACCCCAGCTCATCAACAACTTTGTAATGTTCTGATTATCTCTGAGTCATCATGGTTCAATTAATATTGTCGTGTCTTGTCTTCCTTTTAAAGACCCACCTTTATAGATTTAGTAGGTATTTTAAGACCACTGAGTCTTGTGACCACTCTTGACTTGTTAGTACCTTCCCTCAATCCACACGTCCTTGCTTCAGGAATTTATTTAAAGGAAAATAGGGAGTTTGTACTACTTAATAAGCAGGGAAAGTTTATTCCAGAGGTTTGGGAAGTGCTGTGCTCTAAACCTGGTCCTCCAGTTTTATAACACGGGACCCTGTCAGTTTTCTAGCCCCAAAGTAAATAGAAGGATCTCTTGGAAGATTGCTGTGTTCTGTAGTTTACCTCCACTACTGGGACCCGATAAGAAAATCTTTCGGGTTTTTATTCTTCTTGCTCCGTTTTTCTATATGTGCTTGGAGTGTGTATTCTGCTGATTTGCTTTTTTTTTTTTCTTATGAGTAATTTGTATGTATTTTGAGTTTTATTTCTCTTACAGTATAAGAGTTTTTGTTTATTTTAAGCTAAGGAATTTAGTAGTACCCTACCTACTTCTACACACCTAAAGGTTGCCAAGGGGTGACCTGTGTCATGCTTAAAGGAGGGGGGGGGGTCTGTGACCTGGCCCTGATGGAAATACTACACATACGTAAATCAGACTGCAGGAGGGTCAGTCGCTCTAGGGATCTTAACCTAGCCTCTGACATGAGCATGTCATATGCTGGAGAGATAGCTACATCTCCCAGAGATTGCCACTTCTCTGGAACAAGCTTCTAATTCACATGAAACCTGACCCTCTTCAAACGCAACCTAGATCAGTGGATGGGTGACTGCATATTCACTCCTGGGGTAGTGCCCATGTCCCTCCTGGACAGAGGAAGACTGTATTAACTCCATAGACCATTACCTCTGCAAACCTCACTCATCTAATGACTGACAATTGGGGCAATCCTGGATAAAAATGACTAGGCTTGTAAGGGCTCTAGGGCAGTTCGCCTAGTAAACTCCTATAAACCTGTGAAATATTCTAATGTCTTTAATGGCTATTGGTGAATGTTTAACTGAGTGGGGTTTGGCTTTATTGGCCTGAATGTAACCATAAAGATTTAAAAAGTAATAAAAAGTCACGGAGTTTCAGAAGCCATGTAGCAGAAGCACTTGATGTTCTTTAAGGGGGTCATTTGCACATATCCCATTTACCTACATTACAGGAGGTTTAAGGTATCATACAGTGAAAAATCTTGCTTGCTATGTTTTTCTTGCAGTTGTTACTGAATAGTTTTTCTGTGTATCCTTTTTACCCTTTGGTTTGAGAGTTTCTGTATTGAGGCTGATTTAGTACAGTTTCCCTCATTGCCTTGTGCTTCCAGATCTGTGGCTGTTATTTCTGTTGATTAAAAACTTCTGTTGAAAGGTTTGACAGGAAAACTTATTTTGTACTTTTTTCTTTGGGGCTATGATTATTTGAGATCATTTAAGTAGATTTGCAGTGTTTTAAATTATTTTATTTTTTTTTGCTTGAGTTGCAGTTTTATTGCATTTTGTTTAACATTTTTGACAGGAATTTTTCTTAAGTTTATATCTAATTCTTTGTCTAATGCTGTTTAGGTTGTTTATATGAATGTGGGACTGAAACTAGCCTTTATTAAAAATCAAAGGTCTTTGTGACATGTATTTTGTGCTTTGTGCTGGACTACTGAAATTGCTGTCTTTTTTTCGTAGTGCAGTATTCAGTAAAGTATTCCTGTAGAAATTGACTTCAGATTGCTAGTTAGAGGGAGAATGGTGGGATTTGTCTGGTTTGTACTGGGTTGACCGTGCAGCCAGTGTTTGGTATTGCCTCTGACATACCTGGGGACAGTGGTCAGCCATGCTTGGCCTCCAAGCCCCCTTGTCTGTGGACCCTGCTTCAGCGTCCCAGCTACAATGTCTGATAAAAGGACTTTGTCTTCTTCAAATCCTTTTCCTTCAGATAAGGTTGGATCCCTGGGAAAGAAGCTGGCTCAATCCAGTGTGATGGCTTTTAAAGTGTTTAACTACTAGTGTTTTCTGGGGAAGTTTGTGTTGAGATGTATATAGGTTAGATGAGTTTGCTGCTTCGTTACTTTCCGAGCAAAAGGTCTGTGTCAAAGATATTGTTTCCAATACTTCTCGGGTGTCAAAACATACCTTTAAAAGTGCCTTTGAGGGAGCTGATACTATTGTTAGAAATGCAGCAGCATCAGTGATAAGTAGGTATACTTGGTTGCACATGTAGAACATTTTTGAGAAGTTGAAAAATTAGATTTTTTGTTTGTACAGCAGCTAATCAGATCCTTAAATACTTGGATGATAGAGGTAAACTGTTTCAAGGGGTGTCAAATGTTTCATATTCCCAAATATCCCTCCTTTAAGCAGGATAATTTTTGGCAGCCTTCCAAACAGAAGTCCCAGACAAACAAAAAACAATGCAGTAAAAGGAAATGGCAGGGTGAGAATCCCATCAAGCGTAATGAAGAGTTCATTTCCCAAAAAAGGATAACCTGCCTTCCAATGTATGACTGTGCCGAAGTGCAGCACCTCTCTCTCTCTCTCATTTTCCCCTCTGGATGCCATGTCTCCAATATTAGCTGTCAACAGTGGCTGTCAGTGGTTCCAACAAATGGGTGCTAATCATTTTTGCAGGGGTTACAGATGGCAGTTGAATGAACATCCACCTCTGTTCAAGAGGGTTCCTCTTTATCTGCCAGACCAGACTTTGTTATTCCCTCCAATTCTCATGTAAATGCTGGACTTGGAGGTCATAGAACAAGCCCCTCCTTGAGAGAGAATGAGCAGTTTCTACTCCAGAATTTCCTGGTTCCCAAAAAGTTCTGTTGTGAAGACTGGTGTTGGACCTTTCCTTCCCAACTCCAAGATGTTCACCCTGCAGACAGTGCTTTCCCGTTGTCAGACCACTGCTTCATGGTGACCCTAGACTCGTAGAATGATTATCATATCCCCATTGCTTATTGCTTTAGGAGATTTCTGAGATTTGTTGTGTCTGGTTCACACTCAGTTTTCTGTATTACCCTTTTGGCTATCCAGTGCACCTTAAGTGTTTACCAAATGCCGTGCTCCAGTAATGACCCACTGTCAGACTCTGGGCATTTACATTTTTCCATACTTGGACAACATGCTGATCAATGCTGAGCCTGTGTCCAGGTGTCTGCATTCCCTAGAGAAGGTCTTGGACTTACTTTCCCAACTAGGATTCAAGTTAAACCCCCTGAAGTCCAGCCTGCACCCTTGCAAAAGACTAGTATTTCTGGGCCGCTTAATCAACTCCCACAAGAGAGTGACCTTTCTTGTAGATGACAAAATCCTGTTTTATAAGACTGCATTTCAGGAATTCTCTAAGATTAGTGTTGCCTCTGCAAGAGAATTCCTAATAATTCTTGGACTGATGGCTTCCATGATTCTCCTGATATCACTGGCCCATCTTCACATGAAAAAAATTCATTGGTATGTCTGAAATTGTTGGATCCAGGATTTTCATTCAGTGGAATCCCAGTTACTAGTGCTGTCCTTCATCAGACAAGAGATCAGTGCCGTTGCAGTCTGTCCAAACAGATTTGTCTGACTTTGCTTGAGGAGCTGTGTCAATGGGGATGACACATGGAAGCACATCAGTATCCAGGAAATGATGGTGGTGATGTCACGTCTTGAAAGTACTTCACCTCCTATGGGCTTCGGGTCTTCTTCTGGTGGTTCCAGACAACACCACAGTGATGTATATCATCTAATAAGGGGGTACAAGGTTGTACCCTCTGTGCAAGTTGACAATGTTGGCCTGGGAGCTGGCTTTATAGCATTCTGTGACACATCAGGTGGTGTACATCACATCAGAGCAGAATTTGTGACAGACTGAGCAGACCCACATGAGTGGCAGCTTAAGGCAGTGGTGGAGAGGATTTAGTCAAAATGTAGGGAACACCTCAAGTAGATCTCCTCACCTTCTTTCAAAACAGACAGTTGGAGAAATTATGTTCCGTACATCCTTGCAGCTATGTTTGGAGGACAGACGCATTCTCATTCCCTTGGATGGGAATGTTCCTGTATGTGTTTCCACCATTTACACTGATTAAAAGGTACTTCTAAAGATTCAGAAAGAAATCCATCCATCCACAACCCTCTTTTTTCCTATTTTTTTTACATAGGATTGGGGTGTCACTTCAACAATGACAATCATCTAGAGACAAGGTTTACACTGCCAGGTGGCTAGCCCTGCTGTGGTGGTTCTTCTACGCTATACACTTGCACTCACACCTGTGGCCAATTTTGAAGTGTCTAATCCACCTGCTGCATGCCTTTAAATGTGGGAGAAAATAGCACCCAGAGGAAACCCACATGAACACAGGGAGGACATACAGCCTCCGCACAGAAGAAACCCCAACTGAGAGTCAAACCAGGAAACCTCTTGCTGTGAGACGACCATGCTTTCCACTGTGCCACCAAAGATACCAAATACCAAAGATTATTGTAGTAACACCCTATTGGTCAAGGCAATCTTGGTTCTCCCTTTTAACTGTATTGGCCAGGGGCAATTACAACAGACTTCCTCACACTATGGATCTGCTCACACAGTTGCACAGGTGACTAGTGCACCCCAGTTTGGAGAAACTTCAACTGACAGCCTGGATGATTCCAGCCTGACTGTTTCAGCATTTGTTTTTTTCTTAAAGATGTGTGGCAAGTGTTAAATGAGGCCAACCACACACACATATATATATATATATATATATATATATATATCAGTTTGCTGTTGTTAGAGTTGCAGCTGAATTTTTGGGGGGCTTTTGGTTTGGAATAGTAGATGTTCGCAAAACTTGCATTTTCATTTGATCTTCCTGTTGGACTCTAGAAAACTGAAGGGGTCTTGTCTGTGTCTTTCTAGGGCAGTGCTAGTCCTGCGAGGTGACTGGTCCTTCACAGACAGGCTTGGGTGGGGAGCTCTGAGCTTTGCTAGACTACCAGAGGGAAGGTAACAGGGCACTCCTATCCATATGCCAGTAAGGCAGTATGTTCTACAAGCACCTGTTGTTAAAAGTGAGTAGGACTTGCGCAACTGTACTTTACATGGAGGTCCCTAACTACATTTTTGTTTTGTGGAATACATTGTGTAGTCAGTATGATGAGGAGAGGGGTTGTCTACCTAAAGTAATAATACTACACCTTTTAGCATTTAGTTTGTTATATCAAGAGTTAACTAGGTAGAGCTAATTCTTGAGGGTTTGGATGTCATAGACTTTGATCCATATCTATCAATTTTGGTAGTCTTTTTGCTTTTTGGCTTAACTAACATGGACTTGAACATTTTATAATCATGAATTAAAATAGGAATTGGTTTGTATGACACCGTTCCTGGACTCTCTATCACTGCTTTCAGCAATACTGCTACCATTGCTTTCCAACAAAGATTCAGCACGTCTTCTTTCAATACATTAAACAACACCTTCCAACTTAGATCAATTTCTTCCCTCCAAACTTTTAGACATCTGCCAGAATGCCTTCTGTTCTGGGGATTTCCCTTTGGTTTGACTGTATCTCACAATTTTTGCTTCATCTATACTGGCAAACAGCAGTTGTGCCTCTTCCTGTAACATTGTCACATCTAAGTCTTCCATAAACGTTATCATTTATACCTTATCATGACTTCTCCATTCTTCAGCCTTATAAATGTTTAGAACATTTCTGAAATAAAATTTTCTTCTCAGAATCTCTAGCTGTTTTTGTGATAGGTCTCGGAGTTTTACTACAGCAATTTCTGCTTTCTGGTGCTTTAGTCATTGCATAAAATTTTTTGAGCTCTTGAAGAATTGTTTAAAATGGCAGCATAACAGGAATTTTTCTAACTTGGATATTATCAAAATGATCACTTATTTTCTCCTAGCACTATGTAGCTTTTTCTTGTTCCACAGCACTAACAGTTTCTGAGCACTGAATGTATTACTTAAAATGGCTATCCAATAGGAATTATTCCAAACTTGTGTATCACTTATTTTTCCCAAGCACTCTGTAGCTTTTCCTTTTGTATTGAAAGACTCCCTTTTTTATTTTGCAGTGATTTAATTTTTGACAGTTGTTCATATCTCCTGTGTCCTTCTTCCTCATTTGTGTTATATTTTGAAATTCATTTTTATCTTGTTCCGATGCTAGCCTGCCTCTCCAGGGCCAATTTCTATCATCCTTAGCAGCTCTTGAGTTTTTACTGTTACCCAATCCTTAAATTATTCTGACTTTCCATTTCTATATAGGAAAGTGCCCTGCTTTATTACCCTGCATCTGTATCCTAATCCTCATAGGGTTATGATCATATTTAGGTTTTGGAGGAGTTTGAATGTTTTCTTTATTTGTTTCTTTATGTTATCTATCTAATGTTAAGTTGTCAATCTCGCCTTCATTCTTGCTGGATGGGTTCGGAGCCGACCTCGGCTCCGACTCGGCCACTCTAAAAACTCGAAAGTTGGTTCCACCGGCTCGAGGCTCCCCCTATATCCCACAATGCTAAGCGGTATTACCTCAGATCTCGTTTGCCGCTACAGCTATCGAGGTGTTGTTTTTTCTACCGGCTCAGGTTAGTTTGTTAAATCAGTCTATCTGACTAGTTTAAATCCCTTTTTCTTAACCAAAGTTTCATATTTCCGTACTTTAGTGGATTTTTATCCCTTTTCTTCCATTATTCCCCTTTTTCTCCCTAAAGAACTTATAAGTTCTTTCCTTAGGCCTTCGGGCACTGCTATCCCTAAGTGGAGTGTTTGTGTTTGGTAGGGATATTTAATTAAACTATCTAATTTTTATTAGTTTAATTTAATTTAACTTTTTCATAGTGTAATCGGTGTGGGTGTGTTCTGTGTGGTGGTTACACTTTCGGTTCCTTGATAATGTCCAAGGATTCAAAGGTCTCAGGCTTCAAGAAGTGTGACTCGTGCTGTCAGAAAATGACTCTGACAGACGGTCACACTTCTTGTGTTTACTGCCTGGGACCTTTACACCTGCAGGACTCTTGTGCTGTATGCCATGGCTTCAGCCCCAGAGTCCTGCAGGAAAGAAAAAATAAACTTATATTGAGAGGTTTACTTAAGCCTGAGGGTTCCCTTACTGTTACTCAGGGCAAACCCTCTAAGGCTTCTAGGTCCTCGGCTCCAGCTTCTGAGTCGAGGCCTAAGGCTTCGAAACCTCCGTCTGCATCGGCTCCGGCTGGAGCCGATGAGTCTCAGACTGCAGTTTCTGTGGTTTCCTCGGCTCCGGCTGGAGCCGAGGCATTGGAAATTCCTGTGTCGGCTCCGACCAGACCGTCGGAGCCGACATCTAGAAAGAGGTCTAGGTCACCTTCCCTTGGCTCCGTTCATTCGGCTCCAGCGTCTCCCTTGCTGTCTGAACGGAGCCATAGATCTCACTCCTCTAGGTCATCGAGGCTTTCAGACCATGACCTTCAGAGGGTAGTGAGTCGACTTCTTAAGTCAGAGGCACTGGCCCAAATGCTTCAGAGCCCGACTCATCAGTCGATGCCTGACCCTGTTCCTCATTATGTTCCTCCTCCGACTCCGTTGAGCTCAGAGCCGGGGCGTTTCGGAACCGAGACTGTGGTAGCGTCGGAGCCGATACAAATGTCTTGGGCTCTGTCGTCGGCTCCGATTTCTTCCTTGGAAGAATCTCGGTGCCGGACTTCCCTCGTCGGCTCCGAGGGGGTGAGTGGCATCGGACCCTTGTCTGACCCCGTTCTCCCTCTCGGTGCTTCGGCACTGGTGAGTTCGGCTCCGACATCAGCCTCGGAGCCATCACTGTCGGTGCCGAGGGGGGTCCTCAGCTTTTCGGAGCGGGGGCCTCTGGCTCTGCCTGACAGGGGTGCGTTCGAGGTCATGCGGAGCGTGTTGGAACCTGGTTCAACTCCACAGTCGGCTCCGTCCGCCCCTCCCTCTTCGGTGCCTCAGGTCATGTCTACTCACTCCCTCATCCCAGACCGCAGAGAGCCAGCTCCTCAGGAATCCCCTGTGGGGATCTCATCCTCTTCCGAGGCCTCTCCTGAATTGGCAGAAGAGCCCCCTAGGAAGAGAAAGTGTAAGAGGAAACACTTAGACTCACCTGAGTCTGTCACCTCTGACACAGATTTAGAGGATTCCGAGGGTTCCCCCCGTTCCCCTTCTGAAGATGTCTCCTTTGCAGACATTCTAGAAATCCTCAAACAGAGGGGAAATTGGCCAGCCCTTAACCCTTCGGAGGATGAATCTGTGTACCTTGAGGCGTTTGGCTCTCGCCCTTCCACCTCCTGGGTGTCACCCCCCTTTGACCCTCTCATGCAGGTGGCAGCAAAAAAGGCATGGACGGCTCCTGATTCAGTGGACCCCACCCCCAGGAGACCCTCCAAATTTATCACGGCACCAGCAGATAAACAATTTCTAACCAAGGGAGTTTCTGTGGATGCTATGGTGGTAGCTGCTGCCACCAAGAAGGAACTAGCTGATCCTTCGGTGCCTGTCCATCCACCTAACAAGGAATCTAGGTCTATGGACAGGTACGGGAAGCGGATGTTCTCGTCAGCGACCTTTGCAATGCGTTCGCTGAACTACCTATGCCATTTTACTCGTCTTCAAAGGGACTTGATCAAAGAAGCGGTGACATGTTGAAGGATCCTACAGCTGCGGGTTTTCAGGACAAGATGAACACTCAGCTGGCTACCCTGAATTCTATAGCTAACTCCTCCATGCGCCTCCTTTGTATGCGGCTGATGGAGCGAGCAGGCCGCAGGGACAGGTGTGGCCTTACCGGCATGCCTGGATGCGGCTATGCAACTGCGGACCCCTTTAAAACGTCGTTCACTAATTCCCGTTTGATGGATCATCTCTTTTGGTCCTCAGGTGAAAGAAACCTTGACTAGGTGCGAGACTGATGGCAAGACTTTCTGCCGTCGGAGTCCGTTTTTCTGCTCCTTCTAGGCCTTACCCCAAAGGCCAGAAAGGTGGGAAAATGTGGTTCCGCAAACAATCTCAAGGGAATTTGCCTGACGCACAGAGTCGGCTCCCTCCAGAGGCAGAGGAGGGAACAATAATGGTAGACGTCGCCCCAGAGGCAGAGGGGTCCGCAGAACCAGGGCAATCGAGAAACCTTTTCCGACAAGCCCTTTCAGCATCCCTGAGGTGTTGCCCGACTGTCCACCTTCGGAGGCAGTCGGGGGAAGATTGTCACTGTACCCAGAAGCCTGGCTATCCCTAACCCAAGAAAAGTGGGTACACTCCATCATTTCCGAAGGCTATTCCATTCCCTTCGTTCGCATTCCAAACCAATCAAAAAAATCCCTTCCAGATGTTCCACCCGCTCAAAGGGATATCACAGCCTTGGAAATTTCAAAGCTGCTTACAAAAAGAGCAATTCAGCCAGTTCCAGCAGACCAGCGAGGGTCCGGAATCTACTCCAGGTTCTTTTTAGTTCCAAAGAAAACAGGGGACTGGAGACCAATTTTGGATCTCAGTATCTTGAACAAGTCGGTCAAGAAAACAAGATTTCGGATGGTCACGCTACAGTCCATCCTTCCCCTATTGGGAAAGGAAAACTGGATGTGCTCTATAGACCTTCAGGATGCGTACTATCACATAAAAATGAACAGACGCTCCAGAAGATTCCTCCGCTTCAGGCTGGGAACCAGTCATTTTCAATTCAGGGCCCTGCCCTTTGGTCTCACCACTGCCCCGGTGTTTACCAAATGCATGGCAGTGGTAGCTTCTCACCTGAGACGTCAAGGATTCCAGGTGTTTCCATATTTGGACGACTGGCTCCTCACAGCTCCCACCAAGCATCTTCTTCTTCTGGCCAGAGACTACACCTTTCGCATTTGTCAAAACTTAGGTATTTCAATAAATTGCGAAAAGTCTGTTTTGTCGCCTTGTCGTACTATTACCTTCATAGGTTTAAATCTAGACACATTCAACATGTCTGTAGACAGATCAGAGAATAGCAGACATACACAAACTGGTCGCGCTCCTCTTCAGCAGCAACAGAGTCAAAGCCAGGTTAGTTCTGAAGGTATTGGGGATTATGGCGGCTGCCATTCCTCTGCTTCCATTAGCCAGATTCCACATGAGAATCCTTCAGTGGATGCTCTTCACACAATGGTCATATCAGCAACTTCCGATGTCCCACACCATTATGATTACACAAACGTGCAAGAATCCTCTTCGGTGGTGGATGTCTTCCCCTCAGCTCTTGTTGGGAAGACCCTTTGTTCCTTCCTCCGGTTGCTACTCTGACAACGGACGCCTCCCTGATCGGGTGGGGGGGGCATTATCAGGGCAGAACTGTCCAGGGCACATGGCAACCAGACGAATGCCACTTGCACATAAATGTTCTAGAGATGAGAGCAGTGCTTTTAGCGTTGCAAGCCCTTCAAGACTCTCTTCCCTTGGGAACGATAGCAATCCAGACGGACAATATGTCTGTAGTGTGGTATATCAACAAACAAGGCGGAACCAGGTCCTATCCCTATGTCGAGAAGCACTCAGACTGTGGCAATGGGCGATTTCTTCTCAGCGGTTTCTGATAGCAACGCACATCCCCGGAAGTCCAATCAAATCGGACAAGTTGAGCAGAGCTATTCTCATGCCTCACGAGTGGTCTCTGAAAGACTCTGTTGTGAGAGAAATTTTTCTCAAGTGGGGTCAGCCTTGCTGCGATCTTTTTGCTACTCCCCAAAACAGCAAGTGCAGAGATTATTTCACCCTATTCCGTTACCAGGCCAGCCCAGCAGAGACGCTCTAGTCCAAGTTTGGCCCCGGGACTTCTGTATGCATTTCCTCCCTTCCCACTAATCTCTCAAGTGATACAGAAAGCTATCGCTCAGAAGGCCTCAGTGATCCTCATTGCTCCTTACTGGCCTCGACAGGTTTGGTTCCCCTTTCTGCATCAATTTCTGTTGGAGCAACCTTGGCATCTGGACCTAGTTCCAGATCTTTGATCCATCAGTCGGGTCAGTTACATCGCTCCCTCCCTCTCTGAACCTCACTGCTTGGTTCCTCCAGTTCCAACCTTAGCCAGGCTTCCTCAAATATCTCACTCTGTTCGAGATATTTTAATAGCTTCCCATAAATCTTCCACTCGAAGATTTATCTGAGTAAGTGGAAACGTTCACTATTGGTCTCAAGGAAGGGACTTAGATCCTTTCACTGCTCCCATCCATATGGTTCTTGATTTTCTAGCTGAACTCTTTCATGCAGGTTCATCTCCTTCTACTCTTAAAGTTCAATTGGCAGCTATAAATAACTTTCATGTGGGCATTTCAGAGTCTGCCATAATGTCCCACAAGCTTTGCAAAGCCTTTTTGAAGGGAGTTTTTCTACTCAGACCTCCTATAAGAAATCCTCCTCCTCCTTGGGACCTTAATTTAGTTCTCAGTTCTTTGATTCTCCCCCTTTGAACCTGCAGCTTCCTGCTCTTTGAAATTGCTATCATGGAAGACTCTCTTTCTGGTAGCTATTACTTCAGCCAGAAGAGTTTCAGAACTTCAGGTGCTCAGCTGTCTACCACCATATTAGTTGTTCCACAAAGACAGGGTATCCTTACGAACCAACCCGTCCTTTTTACCTAAGGTAGCCTCTGCTTCTAACCTAAATCAAAGCATTGACCTTCCTGTGTTCTTTCCAGAATACTCTAATAGGTCTGAACAAAAATTGCATTGGCTAGATGTTCATCGTCAGTTAAGGTACTATTTGGATAGAACCAAACAATTCAGAAAATCTGACCAGCTGTTTGTCTCTTATGCAGAGGGCAGAAAGGGACTTTCTGTTTCCAAGGTATCACTGTCTAGATGGCTAACATCTCTAATTTCCATTGTCTATGAAATAAGACATCAAAAACTGCCTAACAAACCTAAAGCCCATTCCACCAGAGCTTTGGCTACTTCTATAGCCTTCCAAGACAGACTGCCTATTGACACCATTTGTGCAGCGGCTACTTGGGCTACTCCTCACACTTTCATTTCTCATTACAAGTTGGATTTAGCTTCTAGACATAGAGCTAACTTTGGTTCCACTGTTCTCAAGAGTCTGTTCCGATAGGCCACCCGGGACAAGGTGCTAGGGACGCGGTCCCATCCAGCAAGAATGAAGGCGAGATTGACAACTTAACATATAGAAGTTATGTTCTTACCATAACGTTCCATGTTAGTTGTCTTCTTCTCGCCTTCTTTCTAGCGCCCTCTCCTTCCCCCTAGCCTGGACAGACCTAGAGGAGTTTGATTGTGACCTCTCTTCCTACCACCTCTATTGTACATAGGTATATGTTTTTTGTACATATATTCCTTCTTCAGGTTACCTTTCTACCATTCCCTTTGTAGAGGTGGATTCTTTCCCTTTCCAGTGGTTCTGGAGTTATTTTTGGCTGGGCACAGCTTACAAACGAGATCTGAGGTAATACCGCCTAGCATTGTGGGATATAGGGGGAGCCTCGAGCTGGTGGAACCAACTCTCGAGCTTTTAGAGTGGCCGAGTCGGGCAGGTCGGCTCCGAACCCATCCAGCAAGAAAGAAGGCGAGAAGAAGACAACTAACATGGAACGTTATGGTAAGAACATAACTTCTATGTCACCCATCAATCTCCTACAGGACTGGCTGTAACCAGATGGCGATTTGTTTCTGACATGGAATCCAATCAGCTTGGCCATTACATGGTGAGAATCATGTGCTAGGGACAGGCCAGCTTGGATAGCCGGCCCTCTTCCTGGTAGAGCATTCACCTGGTGGCCTGCCATTCTTACTGGTAGAGTATCCCCTGCCTCCCCATATCAGATCTTCTGAGCTCTGCAGTGCATCCCTTCTGAGAGGAAGCATTCCTTTCCACACTGAATTTCTCTAAGGTTACTGTTCGACTGGACTGGGCAGCACAGGCTTGCTAGGCTTGAGCTGCACTGGGTGGAAGGAACACCTAGTGCTTCTGCTAGGTGTCGCCCATATATAGCGAACTGTAGTCCCTTCCAATTTTTTCTGTCTGAGTTTTGCTGTCTTCCTTGCCCATCTTAGTTAACTCCGTCATTCATAATAATTTGAAATTTCTCTTTCCATTGTTGAGGTCATTGCTACACTGTGTTTAACCTTTCCTTCGGGGTGATTATTTACAGGCAGACAACCATGTAGACAGGACTGGCTGTTATGCAGTTTTTTCCCCAGATGACATAAACACAGCAGAAAATGTCTTTTATGATCAGTAACAGCCAGAAACTACTGAAAACTTACAGACTTAATCAGTTTTATAGTTAATTTTTGTTAGAGATTGGGTTGGAGATACCCGTATAACACAAATACTTAGCATTTCTACCAGAAGTCAGATGTGTAACTTTCATTTTCTTTAGATGTAATGCAAACCACTGTAGGTTTACCTCTGATTTTGTAGTTGGCTAAACTTCTTGGCTATGCATGTAAAGTAACATGTAAAGGATCTGCAGCGCTTGTACGGTGAATAGCATTTAATGTACAGTGGATATAAAAAGTGTACACACCCCTGTTAAAATGCCAGGTTTTTGTGATATAAAAATATGAGACCACAATAAATCATTTCAAAACTTTTCCCACCTTTAATGTGACCTATAACCTGTGCAATTCAATTGAAAAACAAATCTGTTGGGGAAAAAAATAAAAAAACGTACGATATATACCCAGAGGTGCATGCTGTTTAACAGATGGCTTTTGCTTACATGGCATTACTTGGTTCCGAATGTGTAAACAGTATTGTTTTTCTCAAAAAATTAGGCTGGTACCATGTAGAAGACTTTTCCCAATGACGTAAGTAGTGTTTGGGTTACAAGATTTAAGGCACTGTCAGTTTACTCATATTTGCTTCTCAGTCCAATCAAAGTTGAGTACACTGTATACACAAAAATGTACATTATAGAAATCGGCACGGAGCTTTCTGCTCCGTTCTCTTCACTGCTGTGTTCTCTTCACTGTTGTGTTCTTTACAGGCAATGAATCATGTAATTGAGCTAACACGAATTATGTTATTTCACTGAGGTACTTAAAAAAAAATCTTTAGTCTTCTCAGACTAGCTGTCAAAAATAGTTGGTTATACTGTCTGACTGTGAATGTGTATGAGAATTTTGAATACTGTTTTTGAAGTTTTACGATTTATAGTATATGATTAGTAATGTATTTTTGTGTTTTTATTTGAAGTGATCCATTATTTGATGTGGATATTCCAAAACTTCAGCAGAAGTACAGGAACCTTCAGCGCTCTCTGCATCCAGACAACTTTAGCCAAAAGTCTCAGGTAAGAAATAGCAGAAATGTCCATGCTTGTTAGGTGGACTAGGAGAGGTGACAGTTTTTGTTTTTGAGATACAATTCCAGGAGCGTAAATTTGTATGTAACACGATGAGAAAAGGTCTATTTTCCATAACTGTTAGAACTTGCACTGCAGGTGTTACTAGGACCATTGAGCTGATAA